>NW_004567119.1:18949775-19000188 GCF_000260355.1 Condylura cristata | reverse complement strand
CCCCTCTCTCTCTGGCCTATACCCCAGTTCCTCTATGCAAAAAATAAATAAAATCATCATTAAAAAAAAAAAGCCATGTTAGCATATTCAGATGTTGATACAGTGCTCCTCATCTGTGCCCTTTACAAATGCTTTCAAGCTAACAGAGGTGCATATACCATACTCGGACGTACTGTTCTGTTCAGTTGGAAAACTTGTATTTAGAGAAGCCGCTCGTGTTTGTAAAATGATGAAATGCCTTTGTTGCTAAAAAGAGAATTGAATTTTAATAAAATGAAAATGTATGTACATGTGTCTGATTAGGCTTTTTTGTTTGTTTTTATAATGGATTTATTAAATTTCCTGGTTTTAATGGATATCTCGAGGCATAAACTAATAAATACATGTGTAATTTTTTTTCCCTCAGGTGCATGAATACCTCAGAAGTAAACTTTGTTCACTGTATGAAAATGACTGCATATTTGACAAATTTGAATGTTGTTGGAATGGATCTGACAGGTAATTGCTTTTAATTTGACTCTCTCATTCCAGTATGATTTTTATTACTATAGGAACAAAATTTACTATTGCACTGCTATGGTTGCCACTTACAAATCTGAAGTTAATTTTTAAAGCCCACAGTGTTTCCTTGAAATACAGTTGATAAATCTTATGGCCATATTGGCAGTTTAAAGTTAAACATTATACTTCACTCATACTTGTGAAGCAAGTACTATACAAAATAGTTTGGCTATCATAAGTTAATGATTTTTTACATATCTTACAATTTTACCCTTTTATGAGAAACCATGTAAAGTATATATTGGTGATCCATTAACAGAATGGTTTGGTTTAGTTTGGTTGTTTTCAAAAGTAACTTTGGCAGTAGAGAATGCCATTTGGAATAACACTCCTAGACATGGTAGTGGGTAGTGGGTGTTGAGTCAGCTTCTTATCATCCCCAACATTGTTTGTAGGGGGGTTATTTTACTTTGTCCTTTTACTACCTTTACATGCTTTTTATTTTACTGTGTCATTGTAGGAGTATCATTATTTGCAAGGATTCAGTGTTTTAGTTATTGAAGTTATCTACCATATATTGTGTTCTATCACTGTGTGATAGTAAAACTATAATTTTGGAGTTACTTTTACTTGCCTTATACTAAGAACTGAAGTTACTTTATACAATCACAGCTATATCCTGAGGCTTGATATAATTCAAGTTTCATGGTATTACATGTTATAGAGGATACCAGAACTTGATAATTTTCTTTTTTATTTTCATTTGTAAAACAATTATTTTTATCTCATTATAACTTAAGACCCACTCCTGGATTAGCCATAGTGAATCTAGGATAGAAGCAAGCAAATTTTGGCTTTAAGTGTCAATACCAACCTTAGGAGAAAGGGAAGATGAGAAAGAGAGAAGTTAGCAGATTTGAAGAGAAAGAAGATACTTTATAATAGGACATGGTACACTGCCACAACTAACTTTTCCTCATATAGCCTAGATATATTATTAGCAGTTTTAAATTGTATTCAGTTATCAGAAGTTTACTTTTTCTGTAACATTTTAAGTTTTGTTTTTTAACTGAGGTGACTGGTTCACACCTCTTCAGATGTGTGTTACCACGCCACCCCTACGTTGGCACCCACAGTCCTCCACCATAGGAACATTTTTTTGAAAATTATTTTAAAGTGGAGAAAATTTTCAACAGTAGCACAACTCTTACTTAGCCTTTACCCAGGTTTCCCTTTTGCTCTTTGTTGTGTCCTGTCTCTTCTTTCTTTATATGCATCTACATAAATACAAGCAAACAGACACACACTTTTGTTTCTGTGAATTGGCTAGGCGTAGACTCCGGACCCCATGCCCCACCCCCAGTTCTTTGGTGAGTATTTTCTACAAGACAGACACTCTCATTTTAGTGATAGAACAAAACAGCAAAAGCAGGGAATCCCCATTGCTGGGATATTGCCTCCTAATCCACAGACCCCCTTATAATACACAGTTCTCACAACCGTGGCCTTTCTTCAGAGAAATTCGGCCCAATAGTCAACCCAGCAGCATATATTAGATTTAGTGCCAACTTTTAATTTGGAACAGTTCTTCATTCTTTGTCTTTTGTAAACTTGGCATTTTTGAAGAACACAGATCATTTACTTTTTAGAATGTCCCTTGATTTGAGTGTTTAATGTTTCCTTGTGACTACATTTAGGATATTTGTTTTTGTTAAGAACAACACAGAAATGCTGGCCTTGTAACACTTTTAAAGGTTTATAAATACTCAGACTGTTCTAGTCCATTAAAATGACAGAAATTTAGATTGTTTGAAGAAGCAGTTCTATTACTTATGGGTACTTGCACCAATTTAAGTTTGATGATGATATTAAGTGTCTTTATGGGGGATTGATATTGAATAGATGACCAGCTAATTCAATGTATGATGTGTATGTGTTATATGTGTATAATCAGATTTTTTTTTTAAGATTTTATTTTTATTTTATGCATACAAGAACTGAGGTGTAGACCAGAGGTGCGGGGGCAAGGAGTGTGAGAGGATTCACCAGAAACAGAATGGAGAGCAGAACAGGCAGATCTACTGAAATACACTGCTGAGGGGAACAAACAGCCAGTGAGACAAGAGAGGTCTATTTCATGAGAGTCATCTCCCTGGACACCGTGGGTGGCGCTAGCTTTATAGTGTTGAGACTTTAACCCTTTGCACATCTAGAAAGGCCCTCAGATTTATTTTTCAGCGTTATCACATCTTTTGCACAGTTCAATGTAAATGAGATTTATTTTTATCTTATTAAGGTTATCTTATACAGTAAAAATTTAAACCACATGGGAAGATTGTTAGAATAGTAGCATCAGCCCCACTCCAAATTAATAGTTCCAAGCTAGTGGAATTTTGTCTGTTTATGGGAAGACTTATTAAGACTTAATA
Source organism: Condylura cristata (assembly GCF_000260355.1). Taxonomy (NCBI): domain Eukaryota; kingdom Metazoa; phylum Chordata; class Mammalia; order Eulipotyphla; family Talpidae; genus Condylura; species Condylura cristata. The sequence continues at coordinate 18,997,258 of NW_004567119.1, read as the reverse complement.
CCTTATAACTTAGATAATAAAACAGAGGATTGGTTTCTTACAAGCTGCTGGAGTCCAGGTCTAGAAACTGTCCCATAGTTGGTGCTATTCAAGAACGTAGCTGCTCTGGTTTCATTTCATGGGCCACAAATGCAAGAAGTTCAACCAGATTACTTGGCCACTAAGAGGTTTTGCTTTAGGATGTTTTCAAAATTCAATGATAGTTTTGGCCATTGGTAGAGACCTAAGTTAACTAGTACCCGTTCTAGCCTACAAATCCCTGGGTTCCTTAGCAACCCTCACCCTTAATCCAGACCTGCTTGAAGTAGCTGTTTCCTGTGGAGTACTAGGCTAGGCTTCATCACTGAATTATTTTACTAAAAACAATCCTGTTCGCTTTTTTGACTGAGTGCTTTGTGTACTTTTACAGTGTTGTCATGACTGGATCTTACAATAATTTCTTCAGAATGTTTGACAGGAACACAAAGCGAGACATAACCCTAGAAGCATCTCGGGAAAACAATAAACCTCGCACGGTTCTGAAGCCACGCAAAGTCTGTGCAAGTGGCAAGCGAAAGAAAGATGAAATAAGTGTTGACAGCCTAGACTTCAACAAGAAAATACTTCATACAGCCTGGCATCCCAAGGAAAATATCATTGCTGTAGCTACTACAAACAATCTGTATATATTTCAAGACAAAGTGAATTAGGGTTGGCATTCCTAGCAGAAGAGCCCACTTCCTGCTTAGTTGAGATAGTTGAATCTAGCATTCGTACCTAAAAAAGAGAGAGGTCCATTGTGGCGCCCCTTTCCAGTGTTTGACAATGTGCCATTCAACAACATATTTTTTATAGCTACATGGAGAAAGCTCTGTGGATTCATCACTGTGGTGTTCTCCATGTCTGCTAGCCATTTAGGTAAGGGTAGGGCACTTTTAATTTAAATGACTTCTTGCACCATCTTGCCTAATGGACTAGATTGGACTGTATCAACATTGATTTACTCCACTTTTTATGCCTTCCATTGTGATGACGTCAAACACAGTGAAAGCCTTCAGTCATGCTTATGGGATTTAATTGTGTATCCTCATTACTGTATCATTTGTGGGGTACACCCCTGCCCCCTTTTTTAAATTAAATACAGCTCATTCTTACTGTGGCTTGTAGCATTCCTCCTCTTCTGGCCTCCTGGACTCTCCCCTTCATCTCTCTTATCCCTGCCCCCTCCACCCAGTCTTGGTGGTGGTATATTAAAAAAAGAAAGAACGAAAGCACACAAAACGAGTCAGTTTGGGGTCAGTGGTAAAGGGGGTACATGTTGCGAACAAATGTTTTAATACAGTTGGCTGTAATCACTCCTTGCCGTGTCTGGCACTGAAAATAAGGAAAAAAACTACTACTGAATAAAAGTGACAAAGAATGGAGAATCTGGTTTTCTTTTTCTTTTTAATCTACCTCTTAAAGCCAATATTTTGTGTCATACCTATGGGCGCAGTGGAATGAATAGTGTTTCCATTGTTTTGTTGGTATTTTTGTTAATGACATAAAGGGAGAAAGATTGGTTCTGTATCAACATGTTTTGAATATATATTGGTATTAAGAATTTTACAGTCCTACAATGCTACTAAAGATCTTTTTTACTGTAGCTATGAGGGTATTGGATACATTGTATCTACACTTAACTCATTACCTGTTAACATAATTGTTGTAAATGGGAACCAAATTTGTAGAACTTCATTTCTAAAGACTTCTTACAGTGCTTAATTTCATTTTTGCCTTACTAAGTCAATTTAAATTTTTTTAACAAGTTAAAACTTTTTGTCATTCAATCCATATAACAAACAAAACTAACCTCAAGTGATTTAAATAGTTGAAATTGACATTGCACTAATTTTTTTTTTTAACTGCTATCAAATCTGAATGAAATGTACTTTGCCTTGGGTATTTTTCCTTTATATTTTTGTTTTTCCAAAGCTATTGTTATTAAAGACAAACTTTAAAGGTACAGTGTTCAAAAAAGTGTTTAATGAACTCCCAACAGTTGCCTCAAAAACAAAATTTAGTGATCTCTAAATGACTACATTTTCCTGAAATGGTGATACTTTACCCAAAGATGAAGAGTACTCGTATTTTTAATAGGTAGAACATACCTTTGTCAATCTTGGAGAAGCTTTAATGGAGAAAAAAAAATGGACTTTATTTGTAAAAGATACATTTGAGTAGGCGTTTATATTATTAGAGAATGGTAGTTGTTTTGGTTGAGCAGTAATATAACCACCTTGAATTTTAGAGGACTCTTGAGTGCTGCTTTTATATTCTATCCACTACCTTTTGTTTAATTCTTATCAATGAAAAATGATTATACAATTCAACAGTGATTCCCTCTACACTTATACAAGTATTATGTCTTGTAAGTTAACATTTCTAGCACACAAGAGAAATTTTATGTAATAAAATTACTGTATCTTTTGGACTTAACAAATTTGAATTTGTATTTAAACACATTGATTATATGTCTAATAGTTCTTAAAGTAATGGCACTTTTACTAATTTATTTGGGGAACTTTGGTGCATTCATAATTTGTGTTAATTCTTTACATTTGACTTGGAAGTGGGATAGCCCCTGCCACCAGTATCAAGTGGTACTGACTGACTGACTCTCCTGAAGATCTCTTTGGGAGGTTGTTTCCCCCCAGCTCGGGTGTCCGTCTTGAGATAAAACCATCAAATAGCTCTTGGGAATTCTTTTTTGATTCCCTAGTAGCTAGGATGAATGTCATCCCTAACACTAAGGCTTAGTATTTTATATTCAAGGAAACATTGCTAAAACTAAAATGCCTCTATCAAGGAATGCTATTATCAATTATTGTAAAATATTCTTAAGTATCAATTTTTAATTTCTTTGGTGTAGCAAACTATTAGCCCAGCCACTTACCTTATATGGTCATGGGTAACCTTTTTATTAATAAAATTATGCTTAGAATAAACTTAGTCTTGTCAAGTTGCTTGTATTTTCCTATTTGCTCTATATAGACATAAAACATTCTATCCCTGTCTTAACCTGCAAAAATTCTGGCAGGAAAAATAAATTTATTTGTGTTTTTCTCCTTTGATCTTTATTCAGTGGCTGGGCGAAGGCCTCTGTGTATGTATTTACATAACTGCGGGGTATCAGGCTTTCTTCTGTGAAGCCCTAGTCTTTTGGAATTAAAATGCATCCATATTTTTTTTCTTTCAAATTAAGTGAAGATTTTTTAATCTTATGTGTGAGAATTATTCTGGTTTACAGATATACTTAAAGCTAGAAATATGAAGACAGGTTATTTTTGTGTCTTAACAGTATTTATGAGTAATGTGTTTATTCTGAAAAAAGTATATGTGAAAGCTAAACAGTGCTGATAAAAGCATTTTAATGACGTTTAAATGTTACCTTCTTAAGGGAATATTTCTTCAGCATCTTGTCATTACTATGTAAATTCAAGTGGATGTGGTAATAATACACTTCTCTGAAAACAAAACCAAGTGGAAAGAAAAGATAGGTGCATGCTAAGTAATCAAGAATTGAGTCATTTCATGTTGCTGTTGAGAGCACTATTTTAGTTACTTGTTCAGACGACCAGTCATCTAAGCTACTATTTATGTTTTTCATAGGTTTAAAAAGGTTTTTACACACCCCTCCTCTCTTCCCCCAAAGCCTTTTGGGATTGATGTCTTTATTTTGTAATTAAAACAGATTATTTAGTATTAATCAAATATTTAGTGAATTTACAGTCTTAGGTCTCAAATGCTGATAAGTGTAATGATAAATTTAGTTTTCTTTCCTTGGCATTTTATTGTATAGTAGCATTAAACTTTGTGCCCTACTATCTATAAAAATTAAGAAACACGCACATTATTGGCTTAAATTTTTATGTGCATACACACACACATACCTCTCCTCTTAGCACAATGCTATCAAACACGGAAGGCACTTACACTAGTTTCTTCTGGGAGGAGGAATTTAGCAAACAAAAATAACTGGCATAAGGGGCAAAGCTAGCTAGCATTTTAATACTTCTCACCTATACTCCACAGTAATGTCAAGAGCAACGTGCTTCCACTAGGGGGCAACATGTGAGTCTTAAAACAACATTCGTGTGTTTGTAATGGAGGGACATGTTTCTGTACTGAAAGAGCTTCATTATTTAATATTAGAGACCCAAAAAAAAATCCAGAAGCATTTATGCATGAATAGAAACACTTAAATGTGACTTCGGAGTGTTTAAAAGAGGGAATCCAGATGTCAGCTACAATGTCCATTATATTACACCTTTTTGGAGAAAAAGCAAAACTGATGTGAAGAGTTTTGAACCCTTTAATTATACTGTCTGCTCAGCCCTTTGCAAAATCAGATCCTATATGCCCTGTTAACTTTCTCTGCCCTTTACAAGGCCTAGGCCAAGAATTTCATGTGCATATTTATGCTGCTGTAACTGGATAATCTAGTCATTCAAAGAAAACTTACGGGTTCTGAGTACATTTTCTTAAGAAAATACAAAAAAAAAAAATTACCCCACCAGTAATGTGCAGAAGAAACTCATTCACATTTGTTATGTATTTTCTTTTACTCTCTCTGCGCATACCCGCTTTTTCTTTAGAGAAGCTGTATACAGTTTGATGGCCTATTTCTCCATTGAACATGATGCCTTGAACAGTTTTCCATACTGAACACTGCAAGACTTCCTTGTCTACACAGACTCATATCTGTGGGTGATCCATTATTTAACCCAGAACCTGTTGTCCAAACTGACTCCATTTTTGCCAAGAAGTATTAGTGAATATACATGCCAGCCTTGATCTGCAAGGTTTTTAGAATACATCCCTAAAGACGGTTACTATATTAAAGGATAAGGATATGTTTTAAGATTCAACATAAATGTCAGGTGTCTCTTCCAAAAATAGTTCTTTCACAGGTCCAGGGTTGTCAGGTTTGCACACTCCCAATTGGACAAAAATCTCATGTTTTAAGCTTGTCAACTTGAAAAAGTAAAAACTGTAACACACTTTATGTTACCACATTTCAACCCTGACTTTAATATTCATAAGCTGGTTGTAAGACCTTTATCAGTTATGTGTGTGTTACATATTTTCTCCCAGTCTGAGCTTGTCTTTATTTTTCCATTTAATAGCTTTGGGCAGAGCATATGTTACTAATTTTCATAAAATCAACCTCCATCAGTTTGTTTAATGAATTATGCTTTTGTTGTAATTTGTAAGTAATCTGTCTAATATGCAATCATAAATTTTTGTTTTTTTTAGAAGTTTGATCTTTTTCAGCTTTTACATTTAAATGTGATCCATGTGAGTTTTGGGTACATATTAAAATTTAACAATCTGTAATAAAAACTATATATGTACCATTTAGAGATTAATTTTTCTTTGTCCTTTTGTTAAATCAGTTGGCCATTGTAGTTATTAAAGAGTCTGTTTCTGAACTCCTCATTAGTTTGTGTCTGCTTTGCCCATATTGACTTGAATATTACGGCTTCATGTAAGTAAATCCAACTCTTTAAAACCTTTTTGCTATTTTAGTTCTGCTGTCTTTCCTTATACATTTTAGAATGAGCCTGTTGACAAGAACAAGTATCCATTTGGATTTGGAAGACAGTTGTGTTGAATCCATAGACTAATCCAGGGAGAGCGAACAGCTTAATACTTGCTTTACACCCATGAGTGGAGCAGATTGCTTTATTTACATAGAACATATTTTTCCTTTATCATTGTTTTTAGTTTTCAGTATACAACTCTTGCACTTACATTGGTAGTACTTCATATTTTTTGTGTGTACTATTATAAATGGTACTTTAAAAATTCAATTTCTAATTGTTCATTGCTACTAGCTAGAAATAGTTGATTTTTTTGTATGTTACTTTGTATCCTGATATTTGTGCCAAATTTACTTCTTATTTTTTAAGTTTTCTATTTAGTCATGGCTACACATTATGTTTTTGTTCGCTTGCTTTTTTTTTTTCCTTTCTAGACTTTACAGTTTTCCTTTCTAATGCCTTTTCTTTTTCTTGTCCTCTTAATCTGGTCAAACCTTTTAGAGAGATGGTGAGAGCAGACACGTTCTTGTCTTGTCATCAGTATTAGGAACAAGCATTCAGTCTCTCATTCAGTGTGTTGATTGTAGGAATTATGTAAATGGCCTTCAGCATGCTGAGGAGGTTCACATTTTCTTCTAAGATTTCTTAATGAATGAATATTGGATTTTGTCCCATTCTGTATTTATTGAAATCATACATTTTTCTTCATGCTGCTAGGGTGAATTACATTAATTGGTTAGTAGACCAACCTTGCATTCCCTGGATATTATTGGAGTCTCTTGCTAGTGTTAAGAAATTTTGCATCAGTATCCATAAGGGTTATTGACCTGGGGAGGGGGTTTACCTTTTTATGTTATTGTCTAGCCAAAATCTTCATTTTTTTCCCCAATGAATTCCATTCATTTTCCATTGACCTCATAAAATGGAGTTTGCCTCTTCTTCTCTTATTGAGAATGTGAGTAGAAATTTCAGTTTCTCTAAGTGTTAAGGAGAATTCAGTGATACCATTTGGATCTCAATTCCGAAATTTCTTCTAATCTGAATTTGCTTTTTAAACAGTCGTCCAAACTATGTTAAATGAGCTGTGGTGGTTTGTCTTTCAAGAAAATGTCTTCGTGGGTGAATGCAGCAACAGATTTCTTAGTTCTGGAGGCTAGGAAGTTCAAGATCATGGTTCCAGCACATTCATTGTCTAATGAGAAAAGTGGCTTGAAGAAGCTGCCTTCTTACTGTGTCCTCATGTAGAGAGGACACAGGCACTCTGGTCTCTTCTCAGGACACTAATCCCATCACTGGGGCTGTCAGGGCCTCATGTAAAACTAATTAATTCCCAAAGGCCCAGCTTCATACTGGGGGTGAGGGCACCGATATGAATATGAAGAGGGGCAGTGGAAAAATTAAGTCCATAACACCTTTTTAATCCTTTTATTATCCTTCTCTTTCAATTCTTATACTGGTCATTTGAGTCTTTTTTTCAAAGTTTTACTAGATGTCTATATTTTTATATTTGTGAATATTCCCAGATTTTTTTTGGTTCCTTTACATTTTTTAAGGTATACGTGGCTTGCTTTGGTTTTTTGTTTTTAATCACTTTATTTGAGTTATCATTAGAAAGCCTTTCCCCAACTTCACATGAGGGGGGAAAGTTCGCTTTTTACATGTAATGCTTTTCACGTGAATCATTTTTTCATTTTCATTTCTATTAATACTGCCACTTACAAGCTATTTTCACTAAATTTATTTTAAATTCAGCCACTAAGGAGAGCATTTAGCAATTTAGTTTACTGTCTATTGATCCTTTGTTGTTTTGTATGGCTATATTGTCTTCATTTACCTTCCAGAATTGTATCTACTACTCCTATGTTTTAACTGCAGAAACTTCTAGAATTAATGTTAAATAAAAGGCAGAAACTAAATGTTTGCTTTGTTCATGACTTCATGGGAAAACTTTTGGATATAACATGGGCTCTTGATTTGAAATCTTCATTGTCATATTAATAAGTACCTAGTCTGATGATACATTTTCTTTTCTTTTTCATCAACTATTATCAGGTGGTTGTGACCATGTAGAGTTTATTTTTTTGCTTTAAACTACTGAAGGTAGGTCTAATAATTCTGGAATTTTATATACTAAATCAATTTTTGTGTGTGTAGTTGTCTTTGTAAGGATTGGATCAGCTTCATGACATTGAGGGTATCTTTTCTCAAAACTTCAGTGTGGTCTTACTTCTTTTGCCCAACAGTACAGTTCCTCATTCCAGTGGCGTGGCCATGGGGTGGCAAGAGCTCACATTCACACTCTGAGCTCCATCAAGATTATAATCGGTCAAGATTATAAAGTATTCCATTTGAATGAGCAAATACAGTCCATTAGCATATTGCTAACCTGTGCATCCTTATTGTTTGAAGGGACTTCAAACCTCATGAAGCCCATCTCTTCATTTGAATGAAGACAAATACAATTGTTGGGTCTACAAAGAAAACTGAATTCTGTGTCCTTTGTGAGAGTTGAAATGTATTATTTTATTACTGGAACCATGCAGTAGAGTTAGAAGAATGAAACAATTTGAAATTTTCCAAGTGACCTCTTCACAGTCTATTTCTGAGTGTACTAGCCCAAATCTAGTTCTTACACCCAACTGTTGGTTTGGGAACACCTGAAAGCAGCCACTAATCAAGGCTCTATAGTTACCTTAAATAGTAAAGGAAAGATGGTTAGGAGATAGGGATTCTGCCCCAGGAGTCTCAGCAAGTTAGGAAAACATGAAGTTCTTTCTTCTCTTGTCCTTTTTACATTCTCTCAACTGGCATCCCACTTCTGACCTATCTTGCAGAAAAGTCTTTTTGGTCACTTGGATGAAAATGCATCTTAACAGGTCACTTCAACACAGTCCTTCCTTACAAAAATTTGACTTTGTTGTTTCTCCTGCTTTGGAAATAGAGCCCAAACCAGGCAACATTACTTGTAATTAGGTGTGATATCACAAAATCAGCAATACACTTACTGCTAGTGAAATCTGTCGCTGAGTCCACTATGGTGTGTGTAGCACTCTTGCAAACTTTCCACTTGACGACCCCACCTGACCCAGTAAAGAGGGTGACTTTTCCCATCCTACCTTGAAGTCAGGTTCAAAGCAGATGTGACAAGATCTCACCACTGGTAACCGGGGCCTAGATCCAGTTTTTCTCACTCTAAGCCCTATGTTTAAGGATTTATTTCCTCAAAGTAACTTACCTCAAGCCACATTTTGACAGTGGTAGAGTGAAAGTGAAATCCCAGATGAGCTCTTTCTAAAGCCCAGTCTTTACTACTTTAAACTCCCAGGAAAGGGAAAAAGTGCACAACTACCTCTCAGAAATCATTTGTTTCACTCATACATGCAAAAACTGGCAGGCTACACTTTATGGCTGATAATGTATGATAATACATTTTCATTTTTAATGATTGTATTATAAGGCTATTAAAACTGTCAGTTTTCTACATTTTTCTCCAAAGTTTTTGTTACATATAATAGCACAGTTCTACAAATATCTACTACTACTATTAAAACAATTTCCTAGAAGTAAAAGTACTGGGTCAACACATTTAAAATCTGGGTATAGATTTTAGAGTTATGATTGCTCAAAAGAAGGATTTAAACAGAGCTTTGTTGGATAGTAAAACAGGCTTAAAGTTTAATTCAGATTCAATGTTACACGTTCCAAAAATTTTCTGGATGAAAATGTCCACTTCTTAAATTTCACCTTCATTTTTCCAAGAGCAGTTAAACCTGCAGAATTCTACAACTAGATTAAACCTCAGAGATCAAGGTTGAGCACTTTCTGCATAATAAGTGCTCTGACTCTTAACTTTCTCTTGACAGAAGGGCAAAACTAATCTGAGAGAAATCATTTGGTGGATTAACATGCAGGCAGCCAACAATTCATTGAGCATTTCAAAGAAAACAAATGCTTACCTACAAGTTAAAAGCTAAGTGATTACACCTTGCTTGGACTTTGCATAAGCACATAAATTAAGACCTATAATCTGGGTAAAGAAGAATCTGGTCTAATCAAGAGTCATTTTCTAGGTAGTGCCTTGGAGGTAGAGAAATTAGATTTGAATCAGAACGTACTGTTCATTCACATCTGTGTTCAATGCAAATGAGCACTGTAGCTGTGAGTCTGCTTTGGAGCAAGTCATTCTCCACCCAGCTGTATCTCTGTCTTCTCATGTATGATATAATTTGTGAGAGTCTCAGTTCCTCATCTGTAAAATAGTAGTGATACTAACTCACAGGGTTGTTAAAAGAATTGAATAGGAAATTGACTATGTGAAGTACATAGAAAGTCTGGCACATAATAAATGCATAGTAACTTTGGCTGCTATTGTAAATGTCCAGCACCCCCTTCCATCTGATTTAATATCTGACTTTGACTAAAGGAAGGAGGGGTGTTGGAAATGACATACAGTGTAGTGCCCACAAATTCTCAACCATCCACGCCCAATTTGACACATACATAAAACAGGAAATTTCCCTTCATGATCAAATGTTCTGCTGTATAGACCTAGCCACAGGATTTTCCAAGTGGGACCAGCTACACCATCAGTGTCTGCCTCTAACTGGCATTTCACTTGCATGCTACTCTCCTAATAAAACAATGGCACATTACCAGGATAATTGGGAATATTCAGATTGTATTCAGTAATTCATTTTGCCTTCACTGAAACTTGCTTTTCTGTACCAAGGAACCCCTATTGTGGTTTTACCTGAAATGTAGGTCGACTCCAAATCATTTCCTATCTTCCACTCTTCCCCTATGCTCTCTGAGAAGCTTTTTCTGTTTGGAATATGCCAAGCTTCTAACAATCAGAAGCAATCTCCTTTGACTTGATTTAAATGTCTATTCAGCTTTCTTAAGACTGCAGCTAGTCTACTCTCCTGCATTGGTGTCTACAACCAACCTCCAGGTCTTTTATTTTCTTCATGGCCCTTGCTAATACCCAAAGTTTTGTCAATCATGTTTTTGATGATTATCTGTTTCACTAATAAAATGGGGCTTAATTCTTAGCTAAGTTTAAAAAGAGGCTGAGTTGTTAGCTGCAGTGATCTGGACCCCAAATCATGCCTCATGTTTCAGAAGGACTCAAGAGTTTATTTTCTAGGATGACTGAATAAATACATCCAGGATTTTTTTTTTTAAGTTCTCTGTAACTTTGCCTAAGGTAATTAATGTATCAACATTTAGATGCCTCGTTAGAAAATGATGCTAATAATGACACTTAACTCATGAGTTGTAGTGGAGTTACTGAAGGTAGTGTATGTGAAGGGCTCTGTAGTGCATCCCCTGGCATTAAACAATAGCTACTGTTACTGTCATTTTTAATGATGAGATGATATTCAGTAATATATTTATCAAGGGAAATGTCCACTGGATATAGATTCTACATTGACTTTACAACTATTAGCACATTAAAAACTTTTCAGTATTTTCTGCCTCCCATAGTTTCAATGAGAAGTCTGCTGTAATTCTTAACCTTTGTTTCTCCATAAGTTGTCATTTTCACTTCTGCATTTAAGAGTTTCTCCTTAGCAATTTTTTGGCCATGTGATTATGATATTCCTTGGTATATCATAATCTTTTTTTTCTTGCTTGGAGTTTGTTGAGCATATTATAAGCCTGGAACATAATTTTCATCCGTTTGGCCAACTGTTCTTAAAAGAAATTAGTTTTTCAGTGGTTTCCTAAGTCCTACTCTCTGCTTTCCTTTTGGTAATCTAATTATGTATATGTTAGTCTTTTGATAATAGCCCACAGGTCACTAAAGAGTGTTTCACTTTTCCAACATTTTTCTCTGTGCTTCTTTTTAAGTGAATGCTGTTGCTTGTTTGTTTAATCCACAGGGCTTTTCCTCTACAGTCAGTATACAAAATGGCTATTATGCTCACCCAGTGAAATTTGCATTTCAGATATTTTGTGTTTTCACTGATAAGAATTCTAATGTGTTCTATTCTATTGAGTTTTTTTTTTTTAAGATTTATTTATTTATTCATACAGAACTGGGGTACAGGCCAGAGATGCGGAGAGTGAGAGGATTCACCAGGGACAGAGTGGGGAGCAGAACAGGCAGATCGACGAAGTACACTGCTGAGGGGAGCAGCGGGCGGGTCAGGAGAGGTCTGCCACGCCATGTGGATCTCCTGCCGGGCAGGTGGGATCGAACTCATGTGGAAGTGGCTTAAGCTTCTTAGTGCAGTGCTTTACCCCGCTGCGCCACCAGGGAGGGCCCTTGAGTTTTAACTGACATAAACATTGGGGAAGTTTAAGGTGTACAGTATGTTGATTTAGTTCTTTAATTTCATTTTCTTCCTCATGTCAATGTTTCAGAAAAAAATCTTTGACCATACTTATAGTTACTTCAACATCCTTATGTATTAACCCCATCATCTTTGTTATTTTTATCGTTCTTTCTATTGATTTATTTTCCTCCTAATAACTGTAGTCCACATTTTTTCACTTTGTAGTGAAAATATCTGCTAATTATGAGTTTCTGAACATTGAAAATCCTAGTGAATGTCACACTGCTGGACATGTACAATTTTTTTTTTAAGATTTTATTTATTTGTACATACAGAACTGGGGTACAGGCCAGAGGCTCAGGGGTGGCAAGAGGCTTCAGAGACAGAGTGGGGGGCAGAAGAGGCAGATCGACAAAGTACACTGCTGAGGGGAGCAGCGGGCGGGTCAGGAGAGGTCTGCCACGTCATGTGGTCACCTCCGGGGCAGGCGGGGATTGAACTCATGCGGAAGTGGCTTTAGCTTCTCAGTGCAATGCTTTAACCTGCTGCGCCACCAGGGAGGGCCCAATTTTTTTCTCTTAGAGAGCACTGGGATTTGCTCTGGCAGGTAGTTTAACTATTTACAGTTCAGTGTCATATTTTAAGGACTTGTCTTTAAGTCCAGAAAAAAATCCATGTACATACTAGCACCTTGTCAGTTTGTCAGTGATAAAGCAGGTATGATCACACATGGAAAATAATCTCCTTGTTGCTAGGAAAACTGGAAAACTACACATAAGAGAATAAAGATGGATCACTTACTAGCCCAATACGCAAAAACAAATTCCAAATAGATCAAAGATTAAATATAAGCCCTGCAAAAATAAAATTCATAGATAAAAACTAATGATGTGCTCCATGATATCAAGCATAAAAATATTTGAGATGACTTGACCTTTATGGCAAAGAAATTAAAAATAATTGGAATTACTCCCAAGTAAAAAAATCTTGTATATAGTGGAATAGAAAACAACTGAAGAGGTACCCTATTAAGGAGGAGAACATTCACATAATCTATAACTGACATGAAGGTAATATGCAGAATGTATAAAAACTTAAATAATTCAACAATAGAAAAACTAGTAACACGGTGAACATGAGCAGACAATTTACCAAAGAGGATGAGAAGGCAAGAGAGATGCAAGTTAAAACCACAAGATACCATCGCACATCCATGAGAATGGCACATATTAAAAAAGACTTCCAACAATATGTGGAATGCAGAGAAAAAGGAACACCATTACATTTCTGCTGGGGATGTAAACTGATGCAAAAATTATGAGGAGCAATCTGGATTTACCCTAAAGTAAAAAAGGAAAAATCACACAACCCAGCAACCCTGCTTTTGAGAATATTTAATAATATAGAAGCATCAACACAAAATCAATGTGGTCCACAATGTCACAGGAGCATTATTTACCATAGCTAGGGCTGGCTGCAGCTTGAGTGACCACTGGACCATGACTAGGTCAGGAAGATGTGGTATACCCACACCCTGGGCTACTATGAAGCCGTAAAAAATGAGGAAATAGAGCCATTTTCTAAAAAATGGGGGGAGCTTGAGAGAATCATATGTTGTAAAGCAAGTCAGAAGGATTAAAATAAAATATTGGACATTCATAAGTCAGGTGATTTGATGATGTAAACCCCTTTTTAAAAACACCAATGGACATAAGTAAACACAGTGAGGGTCCTCAGGTTAAGGAGCAGGGGCTTGGGAAAGATGGGGGGAAAGTGTACTATTGAGGATTAAATGAGAAAATGTATGTTAAAAAAAGAAACTTGTCTTTAAGCTTCATGAAATTGACTGTAGATCTTCACTGTTCAATGTGCCGCTGTTCACATTTGACAACTGAATTTTCAACACAAATGTGAGATGAACTAATATTAAGGAAACTAAAAGTTCAGTTTCTCAGCCAAACTAGACTCATTTTAAATATTCTGCAATCTCATGTGTCAAGCGGCAACTGTGTTGGTAATCAATAGTCTCGAAGACTTAATGCTATAGATGGTTGAGAGCTGCTCTTTGGCATATTTGAGTGTCTTCTAGGTATCCAATGAGAACACTCCAGTCTTTTATTTTTTCCTGTTAAAACCCCTTAATGGATCATTAAACCTTGCTACTTGGCATCTCCATATATTGTATCCACTAAAAAAAAAAAGAACTGGGACATGTGTAGTATATGAGCTATACACATTGCCTGGTGTCAATCTCTTTGCTCTTTATTTAAAGGAAAATGAGATGCACTGATGGTTTTAGGTCTAGTGGTATAGATACAGCTCAGGTCCCCCTCTGCTGGAGCTTCACCAAAGTATCAAGCTCTTACCCCAGACTTCAAAAAAGGTGAAGAAAGGTGTCTAACAGGAATCAGTTCACTTATCTGATTATCATAAAGCAAGAAAATTATATTGGGTGTAGTATGAATTTTGATAAAGTTATCTTCCACAAGGATCTGTTCCCTCTCTAAACACCTAGTTATTTCCTAATTCTCCTCATTTCATTTTCCTTTCATCTCTTCTGTGGTTGTGTTTGATACAAAGCAAAAATCTTGCAAATTAAATGCAAAATGTGTTGTTTGAAGAACAGGACTATTTTAGCCACTAAAAAAGTTCCCTTCCTTGCCACCCTTCTTTTTTCCTCACTTTTATTGCCTTGTGTTTGTAGCTTCCAAATAGAACACCAGCATCTTAATCCTTGGCTCATATCTATTTCCTAGAGAGTTCGATCTGATTAATTATAAGATGATATAGTTGAGGAAGAGCCAGGCAGCAGAGATGCACAGGGCCAGGTCTGTGGGAAGGGACATGGAATTTCCTTGTCCTTTCCAAATGTGCCACTTCCCTAAATCTACAACTCTTAATCAATCTGGAAGTTCCAAATATATCTTTTCAGAACTTGAATAGATCACATTCCTGAGTGAGTCCAGAAAACTGTTCAATTTGTAGTTCCCCAGGCAGTCTTTATTTCTTTTTTTTTTAATGATTTATTTTTTTAACATACTAAGGTACAAGCCAGAGGTGGTGGGGGTTGGGATGGTGAGAGGATTCACCAGAGACAGAGTAGGGAGCAGAACAGGCAGATGGACTGAAATACACTGCTGCGGGGAGCAGCAGGTGGGTCAGGAGAGGTCTCCCACACCCTGTGGGTCACCTCGCTGGGGATAGAACTCATGCTGCAGTAGCTGCAGACAGCTTCCTAGTACTTACTGCACTTTCACCTGTCCTGCCACCAGGGTGGGCCCCTCCCCTGGCATTCTATATAGAGTTCCACTCAGTGCTTGCATGGCTTAGTATTAGGCAAAGAATGAAAAGGGTCAACACGCAGAGTTTTTCATTGTTCTGGTATCTTCAGAACTCTACCCAATAACTTCTAATCATCTTACTTCCCTGGACTCCAATTGTTATCTTGTCATCTGATCAGTCTGCGTTTTTTGCCTTGCTTCTCCTTTCTGCTGTGGACCTTCCTCCAAGTAGAACCCCATGTAATCAGAGTACTTCTCTTGATTGTCTCCTTTCTCTTTTGTTTCCAAGTCCTATGTTCCCTGTTGTGCAGTATCTGTACATGTGATCCCATTTACTAATTATATTGTCAGAAGATACATTTTGTCTGTTATTCTATGACAGCTGGAAGTGGAAGTCTGCTTCATATTTAAAAAAATTTTCTCTCTTAGCAACTTATCCAAGATAAAAATTATTTAAGTGATGAATTTATTCATACCACTATTACATCTACCAATGAAATTCTATACTGTAATTATGTAACTAATTCTACTTAAATAACTGTATCCATATTCTAACTTATTTTGTCTAGAAATTTTTTATGAACTTTTCAGTCAGTGATGCATTCTTTACTTATTTCACTCATACTTATTACAATTTTTTAACTTGTATTTCCTTTATATTTAGACATCTAAATATAAAGTCTTACTCATAAAGAAAATACACGAGAGGACATATTTTGGTGTAAATTCTGAATAGTAACAATAAAATTTATGTTAACACTGGAATGAATATAATGGAAAATATACAGAGATAGAGACAGGCATTTGTTCAAAAGTTACAAACGCATTTTAATCACTGTATCATGTTGATCTGTTTATCTTTAAATAAATTGTATTGAAGCATGACGTTTAGTAAGTTAATTTTTTATTGTTTGCAAGCAACTCACCACAAACTTATAGGTGCGACTCACACCACGGTATCATCTCATAGTTTGCAGGTCAGCAATCCAGGTGGTCTTGGCTGACCTCTTTGCTCCAAATCTCACAAAGATGAAATCGATACGTTGGCTGACCAGTCTCCTTTCAGGAGGTTGTAGAAGATTCCACTTTGGACTTCATTCAGATTGCTGAAATAATTCAATTCATTCAGGTTAGGACTGAAGCCTGGTTTTCCTTTGTCAGCTTGAGGCCACCTGTAGCTCCAGTGGGCTCTCTCTAGGCAGGTACCTATTTCTCAGGGCAGATACAGCAAACTGAACCCTTATCACATTTGAAATTGTGTAACTTTTCTGTTTGAGTTCTTTCTTTAGGGACAGAATTATTTGTTTTTATGTGTTCCTATGATTAGAAACACCTACTCAGATAACCCAGGAAAATCTCTCCTTATTTACCAGTTTGTAACGCAATTCTACCCACAAAGTCTCTTTGCCAAGTATGAAGCATATGCACATGTTTCAGTGATTAGGGCCTGGGCACATTTAGGGATTATTCTCTCTATATAATGAAATATTTGAAGAAAAAAATATTATATTTAGAAGGAAAAAGAAAAGTCAGTAAATGATAGATAATAAAGACAGACAAATGAATTATGGAATATGTCTAGTATGTCTTTAGAAAAAAAACTCAAAAACCAATAGGCATAGGTCAAAATTAAAGTTAAATACTGGAGATGTAAGATGTAAAAATATCAATAGAGGGGAAGAAAACTTCTGGAGAAAAATAGACCAATGGAAGATCAAACCAATGAACTTGAAGATACAAATGCACAAAGAAGTTGGGTAGAGGAAGAGAGAAATAAGATAGGGAAGGAAAAGGGGAAGAAACATTTCAAGAATTATTTGACTCCATAAAGCAATGTTAAGAACGGGTATCCCAGAGGTAGAGGAACTGAGAATGTACTTAAAGACATAATAGCGGAAAACTTCCTGAACCTGGAGAAGGAATTAAATATACAAATACAGGAGGCTAAAAGCACACCAGAGTACAAAACAAAATGATATCTACACCAAGACATATGATAGTAAAATATCAAAGTCAAAGAAAGATCATTGATACCAGTGAGGGAGAAGCAGATACCTATCTATAAAGGTTTCATCAATCAGGCTAACATCTGACTTCCCTGAAGAATATTATGGGCAAGAAGAGAGTGGTATTATGTGATTACAATACCTAAAAACTGCCAGCCAAGGAAACTAGATTGCAAGACTTTCCTTTTAATATGAGAGAAAAACCTTTCTCAGAAAAACAGATGCTGAAGGAGCTTGCAAACACTAGACTACCCCTCCAAAAAATATGGAAAGGATCTCTCTTATCTAAACCAAAGAAATAAACATACACAAAGAACTGAAGAGCAAAACAGAATCACATAAGTAAGTATAAAATGCCAGCAACAGCACATACCAATAATCACTCTTAAAGGTAAAAGGACTGAACTTACAAATTAAAAGACACAGAATATCTGACTGGATTAGACAACAGAATTTAACTTTCTGCTGTCTCCAGCAAAAGCACCTGAGCTTCAATAAACACAAACTCAAAGTAAAAGGTTGAAAAACAATCTTACAAATGAATGTGGCCCAAAAGAAGGCAGAGTCAGCCATTTATATCAGACAGAATAGATTTCTAATAAAAAAAGGGAACAAGACAATGATGGACACTATGTTATGATTAAGGGAACAATACATCAGGAATATATAACAATATACACTCACCAAGTGAAGGAGAAAACAAAGTACAGTAGGCAACTACCAGCAACTAGCAACTCCGAAAAGAAACATTAGGGAATTTCAGCATCCCACCATCACAGATTAACAAGCCAAAAATGAAGGGACACAGTAGTCTTAAATAACTAAACTACATGAACCTAATAGGCATTTATAGGGCACTGTACCCCAAAAAAGTTGAGGACATATTTTTCTTGTGTACACGGAACATTATCCAGGATAGACCATATACTGGGTCGCAAGACAAGTATCAACAAATTTGTGAAGCCTAAAATTATTCCAAGCATCTTCTCTGAAAGTATGAAGAACATACTACTGAGAGATTTCTGAGTTAATGAGGATGTCAAAGAAATTAAAAATACCTTGAGATGAATGACAATGAGGAAACAACCTCTTTGTGTCCAGAACCTATACAGCACAGGAAACACAGCACTTAGTATTACTAAGAATAAAGTATATAGTAATACAGGTCCAACTCAAGAAACATGAGGGAGCACAAATACAAAACCTTATCACTCACCATGAAGGACTAGAAAAATAACAAAACTAAAAGCCAGTAGAAGAAAGAAAATAATAAAAATTAATAGAATAAATAAAATAGACAGTAAAAAGAATGTCCAGGGGAGCTCTCCCTGCTGGTACAACGGGTTAAAGCACCACAGTATGAAGCTCTCTGAAGCCACTGTAGCACAAGTTTGATCCCCAGTCAGGGAGCTGACCCACATGGCGCTGCAGACCTCTCCTGGCCTGCCCACTGCCACCTTCAGCAGTATTTTAGTACATCTGCCTGTTCTGCTCCCCATTCTGTCTCTGGTGAATCCTCTCACCCACCATACCTCTGGCCTATACCCCAGTTCTGTAAGCGTAAATAAATTTAAAAAATAAATAAAAAAGAATGTCCAAAAGATTAGATTAATGAAACCAACAACTGGTTCTTTGAAAAAATAGACAAACCTATAGTGAGGCTCACTATGAAAATCAGGGAGAAACTACAAGTAAATTGGAACAGAAATGAAAGAAAAGTTATACCATATACAGAAATTCAGAGGATAAGAGACAACTGTGAACATTTTATATGCTAATAAATTCCAGTACCTAAAAGAAGTGGTAAATTGTTGTTCAATGGTCTGAGACTGAGTAGGAAAGAAACAGATAATCTGACAGACTAGTCACAATCAAGGAAATAGAAACAGTTAATGAAAACTCTATCCCCCAAAAAGTTTCCCTTATGAAGATCTTTTCATGTGCCCATTGGTCATTTGTATGTCTTTTTTGGAAAATATCCATTCAAATCCTCTGCCCATTTTTAAATCAGATTTTTTTATTGTTGAGATTTATGAGTTCTTTATGTTTTTTGATATTGTACATATGATATACAAATATCTTCTGCCATTAACAGTCTATGTTAGTTATTCTATAATGCTCAAGAGACAATAAATGTTTCTTGTTTAAACCAGTGAGTTGGGAGTTATTATTCAGCATAAATGTGGCAAAAGTTGTAAGACACACACTCTTATTATAAACGTGGCAAAAGTTGTAAGACACACACTCTTATTATAAACTCTAATAAGAGTGAAATGAACAGTTAACAAATGTGGTTGTGGTGAGGTACAGGAAGAGAAGTAACAGAACAAATATACTATCTTATTTCTAGTATTTCTAGTATTAAGTTGCAAGACATAAAATTATATATACAAAGATGAATATTAAAAATGTGATCAAGAATATGATCAACTAAAAAATGGATTGTAGAAGGAAAGGGGAGAGGAATTATACTAATTTCAGTATTTTTCTTTGCTGGGCATTAAAAGAAATTGCCTAAAGAACAAAACATATATATAACACTGTTACAAATGTAAATGAGGAACAATTAATATATCTAGCTTATAAAATTTAATATTGTAAAACAAACCCCATACAGAAGGGTATTTCAGCAGACAAATGGAAGCCATGATATAATAAAATATTATATATTAAAGTCACAGGAAAATCTTTAAATTAGAAATAATAAAAAACTTTAGAGAAAATTCTTTAGTATCTATTTTAACAAAATAAGCAATAGATGTAAATAGTTTAAAAAGATGAGGCGTAATGGCCAATCAGTACCATGTTTCTTTTTGAGATGAAGTGTTCTGAAATCAGACTGTTGATGATTGCATAACTCTGTGATTATAACAAAAACAGTGAACTGCAAAATTTAAATGGGTCAATTGTACAGATAGTGAATTATAGTATCTCAGTTAAGCTGTTAAATTTAATACAATTAGGAGGAAGAAACTTGGTTTTAAAAGTCAATAAGTTAGATATAAAATTATAATCAAGAAAAAATAGAGGGCAAATAACACAAAGAAAGAAGTAAAGGCAGCTCTGTAAAACAGTTACCCATCTGAAAAACACTAGGCTTGGATGGCTCCTTAGGGGGACTGTATAAAACCCTTAAAGTAATTTCCTGAGTCAAAAGTTAACCCATATATGCAATATAAAGAAACAAAACAAAGGAAAAGACAACTAAATCAAAACAAACTCAGAAATATGACCGCAGATTTAAGGTTGCTGGACAGGGAAGAGAAATGATGGAGGACAGAAAAGAGGGGAGCGGCACAGGGGCTCCTGACGTGAGGTGACAGGTGCTCCGTGCCGGGCTGGTGTGGTAACAAACATTAGATGAGGTGTGAAGCTCCACAGCTAAATCACATATCGTGCTATAAACCAATAGTACCTGAATAAAAAAAAGCTACCAAATAAGCTATACTTAAAACCACAGAAAGGGAAACCTTTCAAGTATTTTTTGTAATACAGATGACTATACAAAACTCAAAATAGATCAAAAAATGTCTAGGATGACAATTTGGTACTTTTAAAAGACCTTCCCAGTATGGAATTTTTAAAGTATATCTAAAAATTGTATTTTTAAAGCATATTTAAAAATTGTAGAAATAATTTAATGTATCCGTCACCTACTTTCAATAATTACAAACACATGGTTAATGTTGGATAAGTCAACTTTTAAGTTTATCTGGAGTAATTAGTCATTAAAAAATCTGTGAACGACAAATAAATATAGAGAAATTTTCTCTAATAGTTAACTAACAGAAGGAATGTTCAGAGCCCTCAAATGGACTCGGGTTTTTGTGGAAATTTAGAACATGATAACAGTGCGATTTAAAAATCACTGTAGAAAGGCTGGCTAAAAAATGAATCAATGTTGTGGGTAAAACTGACTACTCAATTGGGAAGAACTAAACTCAAATAAATTTACAAACAATCAAACACAAATTTCAGGTGGATTAAGGGTCTAAATACAAAACCGGTAAGAAATTTAGAAAAAGCCCGGGGATGGAGTCACAACTTTGGTAGGCGAGGCTCCTCAAACTATTGAAGAATACTTTTGATATACATGAAACAAAGTTAAAAGACAAATGACAATCTGAGAGAAATATAGGCCACACATAAATCAGGGAAAACAAAGACATGGAGATTTGAAGTAGATGGTGTTGAGTAACATAAGGAAGTTCAGGGCCACCCACATACAGGAAAATGGCTTCCCACGTCATGTTCCAGAAATAAATTAGGTGTTAGGATTTGGGTGATCATTTTCTCCTCAATGTTCCTAAAATCCTCCCTCCCTACCCCTCTTTCTTTTTCCTAACAAGATGGCACGTATGTCTTTAATTAAAGTTTTTGAAACTCTTTAACAACTGAAATCTGGCCTGTTTATACTGTTCCCTGTTCAGTGTCAAATTTTCACCAACCTTGTTTCTGGTTTAAGACGGGGTGCTGCTTCTTTGTGATCACGACACTTACTACCAAAGTGAGTCCTAGCTGATAATTAAAAAGAAATGCTCAAGGATGAAATCCTGATTCTCTAGTAGGTAGGTGTAGGAGGCTAGGTGCAACACGTAAGCTCCTCCCACTTCATTACACAGTTCACCCAATCCTCTACCCCAGTTCCACTCGCTTAACTCACTCCATCGCGCTAGCAAAACTGACACGCAAGAATTCATACCTAGTGCGCGTGTCAGCGTGACGGCCGCGTCTCCACGTTCGTGGTCCGCCTGGGAACGCCCCCGCCCCGCCCCGCCACGCCCCACCGCTTGTTGTGTTGTCATCACGTGGCCCGGGCGGGTCCTGACGTCAATGGGGGGGCGGGATTGCGCAGGCGCAGAAAAGGGGGCGGGGGACTCGGCTTGTTGTGTTGCTGCCGGAGAACCAGAGACAGTCTCGCTGTGGCCGCAGCTCCTTTAGCCGCCCGACGATGTCGTCTCACTTAGTAGAGCAACCACCGCCCTTGCACAACAACAACAACAACTGCGAGGAAGGCGAACAGCCTTTGCCCCCACCAGCCGGCCTCAACAGTAAGTGCTGGGCGGGCGGGCGGGCGGGCTCGGGGAAGGGGATGGGGGAGGAGGAGCTGCTCCAGCCGCCGCCACCAGCTCCGCGCTGGGGGCGGGAGGAGAAGGCAGCCCATTGGTCAGGGCCGAGGATGTGCAGGTGACTGACAACTCCCGTCACCTGTCAGGAGGAGATGCTCTGTCTACCTCCTGGCCGGGCTCTTCTCCCTTTTGGGGTCTTGGGCTGGGGACTGCTGCTGTTCGCTGACGTGGAGGGCTGGTGGCTCCGGAGGGAAGGGGGATGTACCGACCCCACCTGTAATGGGCCCCTGAGCGGAGCCAATCCGGGCGTGGAGGGGCGGGCTTTGGGGTGCGGGTGGGCGGAGCGGGCGGTGGTGGGGACGTGGGCTGGGATGGGGACGTGCGGCGGGGACGCTGGGGGATGGACGCGGACGGCCCGCCGAGGGGAGGGGGCGGCCGGGAGGCAGGTGTGCGGCTGGAGTGGGCCCTGGGGCGGAGGACCCCACCCGGGCGGGGCTCGGTCATCCCACCGGGCTCTGAGCGTGAACCCTTTGCTTGAGTTTCTTTGTTAACACGGGCGGGTCAGAATAATTATTTGGTAATTTAGTGGTTACTGGTATCATGTATGGGGTTGAGGATATGTCACCTTTTTTTTTTTTATTAGTTTTTTTCTGAGTTGCTCAAGTGAATTTTTTTATGTATTATCCTAAACGGTAGGGTTGTATGTCCCGTAAGTCTGCTTGTGAACAGCCTCTTGAACCATAAACAAGGTTGCACAAATCAGTGTCTGGGCCAACGAATTTTCAGAAACGGGGTTATAAACTCACACAAACGATTACAAGTTAACGGGTAGTATTTGAGTTACCACCAACTCCAGTGGCTTTTCATAACATTCTGGTGCTCAGACATGTTGTCCTAGGAGTATTCTAAGATCTGTTTAGAGCGCAGGGTGTTCTTGGAAGGGTTCTTGCCCAATCCTTTTGTAATTCATTTCATGTGAAAGAGGTGGTTGGGACAGTTAGCATATGGCCTGATGAAATCGTTCAAAAATCTTTTGGATGCTTAAAGGTCACTTAAAGACGTTGCAGTAGCTTTCATAAGAGGTTGGTGTTTCAGCATGGCCTAAAAATTATTTGGGAAGAGAGTTCCTGTCCTTACAAGATGGAAATAGACTGAATATTTGAACATATTTTCATTACTTTTTTGTTCCGACTCCATCTTTTGATGACTAAATTCCTTAAGTGTTCACTTTTTAAACACTGAGTGACTTGTTCTAGGATTTAAGACGTACATATTTTCTTTGGTATTAGGATTTATGTCTTAAATGGAACTTGTTTTCGCTTATTAGTATGTATTCTTAAATTATTTACTCATTTTTAGCATAGCCTATTAGAAGCATGGGGTTTTACAACGGGAAGAAACTTTAGGAATAACTACCCCTTGTTAAACAAGTCTAGCGTAAAGTGTGTTCAAGTTCACAGCAGCCTAAGCTGAGGTCTTTCACCCAGTCTAGTGTTCCTTTCAAATTCTTGTTTTCAGTGGCCTCAAATCCCCTACTTGTACATGTTTTTTATTCACTTTGTATGTTGTTCCATTTGGTGTACAGTGGTGTCCTGCCTCTTTTAAATTTTACTAAGTGCTTTCCTGTGATACTTACAGGCTACCCATTGGCTAGTGTATGTACCTGAATTCACAGAAAGCAAAGAGGTTCTAATTTTTCCTTTGTCACTTTAATACAGAAAGCTCTATGTGAGCTATATGTGATGGTTTATCTCCAGGTCTGACAGGCTTGTGATGTCCTTGCCAGTCAGTTGCTGCTGTGTTTATATTAGCTCCTACAGAACAGTCAGTCAGCCTGACACTAAAAGGTTCCTCTGAGAAATTGGCTAGATGCAAAGTATTTTATTTGGAGTAGGGTAAGGTGTTTTTATTTTAAAGATTTATTTATTTATTTATATAAAAATTGGGGTACAGGCCAGAGGTAGGGAAGGGGTTGAAAGGGTTCACCAGAGACAGTGTAGGGAGCAAAACAGAGCAGGCAGATAGACTGAAATATACTGCTGAGGGGAGCAGTGAGTGAGACAGGAGAGGTCTGCTGCTCCGTGTGGGTCACCTCCCTGGCAGGCTATGGAACTTGTGGTGCAGTCGCTTGGGATAGCTTCACAGTGTTGTGCTTTAACCCCTTGTGCTACCAAGGAGGCCCTGGAGTGAGTTTTTTTTTACAGTTACTGAAATGTTTTCAGGTCCTGCAATGTTTAATTACTCCCCTCTTGCCTTTTATACTTTTTTTTTTTTTTGGCTCTTTATCAACTGGACTGAACAAAACAATAAGTCTTACTGATTCAAATGATTCTTGGGCATTGGAAAAAACAACTTCTTCAGGAGTCTGATACTGCCCAAATTGCTGATAAGTTGAAGTTCCTTGTTGAATAACGTTATATATCTATGAAAAACAGGAGATGAACTCTTTGTACAAATTATCTCATTTGGGACTTTATCTTTAGTTCAGGGGTCATAGCATAGTTTTAATAGCAGCTTATTGAAAATTTTGGAAAAATGAAACTTTTTCTCAGTTTCCC
This sequence comes from Condylura cristata, assembly GCF_000260355.1. NCBI lineage: Eukaryota > Metazoa > Chordata > Mammalia > Eulipotyphla > Talpidae > Condylura > Condylura cristata. The sequence goes on along the minus strand of NW_004567119.1, from coordinate 18,972,499 downwards.
ATTTTAGGGGCACTATTCACTTTGACTCCAAATTACTGGACAAATATCTGAACTACTTCTTTTCAAGGTGAAAAGGACATTTTCAAGTTTAAAGTTGTTTTATTCTTAGAAAATTAACGATTTATGCCATAAATTCAGTAACTGGTATAAGGAAAAGTTGAAGTAATGGTATAATTACTATTGTTTAATGTCAGAGCTACAGTCTTTATTTTTTTTCCTTTTGTAACTCTTCACCCATTATGTACTTGCTTCCCCTATACAGCAAGTAGACCTTTAAGTCTGTGATGTGAAATTTCAGTATCTCCTAATACTATTTTAATATATAAGTAATTGGTGTATAAGTGCCTACTTTGCATAAAAAAGGTCAACTTTTTTTTTTTTTAATAATAGTGTCAGTGACTCTTACAGGTCTGAACTCCAACATCAGATACTTGAAATAAAATACATGGTTTGAGGAAAGAAGATAAGACAAAAGGAGATATATCATCAATGTTTAGGATAAAGGTTATGTTTGAGGCCTTGAAAAGTTGCAGTGGGGGGGAATGAGAAAAGTTCTTTTTCTCCCCCCCCCCCCAAACCTCAGCTCTCCCCACTTCCCTTCTTGCATGAGAATTGAACTGATGGTTTTAAAGCTGTAAAGAGTATAATACAGTCCACAGTCATTGAATGTAATCACAGCTAGTGGGCCAACCTTTCCACATTTGCCGTATTAGAGAATGTAGAAGTATGCTTATTTCAAACTCTTTGTCAGTTCTCAAAGACTTACTAGGAATTTGCTCATGTAATTTCGGTATAAGAGAACTGTTTTTAGCCTGTACATAGTCTTTCAGTATAATTGAGATAGCCTTAGTTTTTTGTTTTTATTAATTTTAAAGTTTGGTTATTAGGAGGAGATTTCCCACTGAGTTTTTCTACTTTGTATTGCTTGGACAGCACAATCCTTCTATCTTGCCTTGTTTCCTTTTCAAGTCAAAGGGGACATTGAGGATGGTAGAGTTGGAACATTAAGAAATTATTAAACTGAAAATCAGGAATGAACTAAGTGATGAGAAGGCGTTTTTCCCCATTTTACTTAGAAGGTAGCTACCATGTAGCCTCATAATGAATATCTGTGTGCATAGCTGTCTGCAGCACTGTTTATTTCCATCATTGGTAATCCTGGAAGAGAATTATTGAGGTAAAGGAAATATAATTCTCTAAGGCTTTGCTACATTACCCTCCAGATTGTTCACTGATTATAACAACAAATATTAGAAACAATCCTATAGGTAGTGGTAACCATTGCCATTTGGCTAATGGTTAGTCTTTGTGACGTTTGCAGTGTTGTTCAAAAGATAATATTGACATTGAAAGACATCCACAAGTTAGATAATAATGCTTCTTACAGGAAAATATCTACAGTAGCATCCAGTTATAAAAACAAAAGTTATATATTTGGGGGGACTCTAGAAATTTACATATGAAACTTTCAAAAGTGGTTTCCTTTGGGAGTAAGAATATTTGGTTTGAAGAAAAGATATTAATTTTTACTTTATGTACTAGTGTTTATGTAAGTTATTTTTGAAGCAAATATTAGAGTATAAGAAAGCAATTAGATAACTTTCAGTAAACTTTTCTAGATATGTCTCTTCAAATTCCCAGTTATGTATGATTGCTTGCATATTTTTAATGCATGATGTAAAATTTAGTTAACTGATTTGGAAGCCCTTCAAATAAGTAAGGTCCAGAGAGCTGATGCTGTGAACTAGCTTTTTTCTTCTTTGATCAGTTACTTCAGGTGAGCATAAATTATATTTTAGGGAAATTGCCATTACCAGAAACCTATACTAACCTTCTGGTTACTTATTAGTTCTGCCTCTGCAGGGCATCTCTGTCTTGTGGGCTTTTTTTTTCAGTTTATTTTACATACTGAGTTTTTATAGAAGAATCATTGATCTTTGTTTAAAATAAATTTGAAGCTCCTAGAAACAATGAGACTAAGAGAAAACGTTCATCATAAAAATCCCTTGCTCTGTTTCTTTGTCTGGTTAAAAATATTTTGCAGATCTCTAAATTTAGGTAGGCTTTGGCATATTCCATATACACTCCAAAGGCACCCAAGATATTTAAATTACCTTCCGTGTCAGAGCAGTCTTAGCTATGCTAGTTGAGTTTACTAATCTAATTCAAGTTCTGTCTACTGTGTGCCCACTGGGTGTGTGTGTGGTGAAACCATGGAGACATCATCAAACTGTTGTTTAGCAGACTAATCCCAAAAAGTTAGCGGTGACTGTGGGACTGCAAGAAGTAGTGGGACTGCGTTGGAGGAAAGGGGAGGGAAGGGTAACTTTTTATTTAACAAAACACTATTCTAAGTACTAAAATAAAAACTCTTAACTGACGTATATATAACTAAGCAGCTCCTGTTTACTAGTGACCTCACCTCTACTCCTATATTTAATCCTCACAGCAGCCCTTGGAGGCAGGAACTCTGTTATCTTTGTTTAATAAATGAGGAGACTGACGCCCAGAAAGGCACACAGACAGTCAGTGATGGAGTCAGATTTCCAACCAGATCTACCTTTGAGCTTTTCCTTCATTTACAGGAGAGGTTAAATTCACTTCTGAATCTGGAATAGTCATTACCTCAGACTGCATTTGCACTTTGAGCCTTCTTTGGTGATTATTCTGATCTACTTATGGGAGACTTCTTTCTAATGCTCCTGCAAGTTTGGAGGAATAGTCACAGCAGTCTGCGTGGGTGCACATTTTCTAAAACATAATTTATTGTTAGTAATGCAAATTATAGAAAAAATATACCACTCTGTCTTTTGTGGTGATGTTGGTTTACTGGCCACTCTTATCAATTCATATTAAAATTAAAGCACCTAGTGATTTCAGTGAACTCATCAGCCAGTAAATATTTTCAAGATGTGTCCACATGACCAGTGCCACGTCCCCTTTCGCGTAGCTCCACCCCCTTCAGCTGTTCGCCTGAGAAAGCTGCTGTGTTGCCCGTACCTGTGACAGATGCACAGTTGTTTCTGCTCCAAGCAAACGAAGTTTCATGAAAACCCTAGGAAATAGGAACTCACGGGAGAAAAGAGTGAAGAGACAAATTCACAAGGTATTTTTAGTGCATTGAAAAGGCAGAAAGAATGGAAAGAGTGAGGTACAAAGGACTGGTTTGTGGAATAGAGATAAAGCTTTTTCCAGAACTTTTATATTATTACTTGATTTTAGTCAAGTGCCAGCTGCACTCACACTCCAGATCTGTATGCAAATTGAAATTGATCTGATTTAAGTCACTTTTCTGGGAGCTTCTTGGTTGTTGGTACTACTAAGCATGTAGTTGTTGACTTAGACTTAGAAGGCCTTTATGAAGTTTCTAAGCATATATTCATTTCGTTTGTGGAGAGGATGTAACTATAGCTGGAGTAAACTATAGGAAAAGATGTTAACTATAATATATACAATTGAAATTTTAAAAGTTGGTAGCATATCTGGTAATAAAGTAGCTCTTTGTTTTTTGAAAAGCAGCTTCAAAGTTTTCTGAATCATGTTTATTGTGTATAAACTAAATTTTAACTAGAAAGAAAATTGAAGATACATTTTCTAAGATACTAGTTTGAGAGTTTCAGATATGTTTGGTTCTTAGAGTTGATTGATTGCATGAACTATTTCAGGAACAGAAATATATAGATTTTTAGGCTTAGTTGTTCTGTATTTATTTGTTTCAGAATACTTTTGCATTTGGTTTCAAGTGAGTCCAAATTCTTATCTGAGTTCCCCGCAGTCACATCTGTGTACACACGACAGGTTTCAGTTTTGCTGTGGTTCACTTAAGTTATCTGACTTGTCCAACAGGTTCCTGGGTGGAGCTACCCATGAATAGCAGCAATGGAAATGATAATGGCAATGGGAAAAATGGGGGGCTGGAACATGTGCCTTCCTCATCCTCCATCCACAATGGGGACATGGAGAAGATCCTTCTGGATGCACAACATGAATCGGGACAGAGTAGTTCCAGAGGCAGTTCTCACTGTGACAGGTAGGTGAGATTCGTGTTTTGGTAGCATTCAGGAAACAGGTGGGCTACAAGGCTTATCCCTGTTAAAAAAATAAATTTGCTTATATCTTTATTTAACAAAAGATAACATCTCATTTATTGCAATTTGTATATTTATGCCAGACAGCTAATTGACCTGTACTTGAGTATCCACCATTCTTCCTTAGACTATATCAGTTTCCTTATTTAGATTATATATTTTTTTCTTTTTTTTTCTTATTTGTGCATACAAGAACTAGGGTACAGGCCAGAGGTAGAGCAGTGGTGAGAGGATTCACCTGAGTCAGAACAGGGAGCAAAATAGACATACCGACAGACTACACTGCTGAGGGGAGCAGCGGGCAGGTCAGGAGAGGTCTGCCGCACCCTGTAGGGCACCTCCCTGGCCAGGGATCGACTTGGGTTGAAGCAGCTGCGGCCAGCTTTGCAGCATTGTGTTTTAACCCGTTGTGCCACCAGGGAGGGCCCATAATGTTTATTTTTATAGAATTAATGAAATTTTCTCTTGTCCTTTTGTTTCCCTGCTTTACATACTGCATTCGGCCTTGAGTACAGCAGTCCCTGCATATGTCTGTCCTTCCTTCTTGATGTGGCCCCCGAAAGGCAAGGTCATGTTTCATCTCCTTGGTACCCTTCAGAGCAGGGGTTTGCGCGTGTAGCAAATTCTCAGTAAAGTGGGAAAGGTGGAAACTGCAAATTAATTCAGTTGATAGTAGTATTTGTGCAAAGTCTGCAAAGATAGTTCATTTTAAAGACCATTCAGAGTTTTTAGAGGCAGCTTTATTTCAGACCTCATTTTATAGTATTTAATTTGAGGACACTATTTCCATTGACTAATGATTGCTTATGGTAAGGAAAATACAGAGATATGTATTAGTAGAATGTAACGGAGTTGTTCTCTTTTTCCTTTATTTTAGAGAGACTAAGATGTTCATGACATAGTGATATATTTTGCAGAACTTAGATCAGTGACAACCAGATAGCTAGCACTATGAGGTACTTGGATAAACTTCTGGTTAATTAAGCGTCAACTCATTCTAACTTTGTAGAAAATGTGCCAGAAAAAGATTAAGGAGACATTTAAAGATGTAAGTCATGACTATCTTCTAAGAGATGAGATTTTGTATATTTTTCTTCTGGATATTTTTGTACTTTATAAAAATTATGTATGTAACTCTTGTTTAACAATCCTGCCTTAAGATTCTCAGATGTTACCAAGACAGCAGAGGATTGGCTTGCTGGCTAGGGGATTCTTGTACATACTCACCTCCATCTCACCTCACTTTTCTCTGTGCTGCCTAGAGCCCGGGGTGTCTCTTGTCCGAAGCAGAAGTAGAGTAGATGACTCTTTTCAGAAGAGTTTGCCATTGACCCCTATAGCTACAGCACTAGTTTGTGTTTCAGAATGAAATATTGTTTTATATTTATATGATTTCTGAAGTTTCTACTCGTTTATAGGTCTTTTGATAAGGTTTTTACTATGTCCATAAGGTCTATGACCCTTCATCATTGTTCCCAGTGAGCCTGTTGACCACGTAAGCTATCACTGAGCCTGTGTCTCTGGTCTTTGTTTTTTTATATGATTGCAGTTATACTTGTGTTTGGATGTGAATTCACCTCTTCACAATCATGTTTAAGTTAGGTTTCTGAACATGTGATGAGAGATCTGGCAAGTGCTTTTGACCACATCCCTGTCAGCGGATGTATCTTTACCCTCTGCATTTCTGATCACTTTTCAGAGGAGGCCTCAAATTCTTTACTCAATAATATTCTGTTGAAATACCTGATTCATACACTCTTACCATTTAAAAATATCTTCAGGGCCTTGCCTGGTGGTGCATCAGGTTAAAGCGCGGCACTATAAAGCTATCCACACGCATTCAGTCCCCAGCCAGGGAATTGACCCACGTGGCGTGGTAGACCTCTTCTGACCCACCCACTGCTTCCCTCAGCAGTAGACCTGCCTGTTCTGCTTCCTACTCTGTCTGGTGAATCTTCTCAACCCTCTGGCCTACACCCCAGTTCTTGTATGCATAAATACATAAGTCTTTGAAAAATAAAAATGTCTTCAAAATCTAGATCATACATTTAAAATCCATGCATATATTGGTAATTGTTCAAAAATGTTTCTTGTTGGAAAAGTATTGTGATTGTTTGGATATTAAATCCATAGTTTAACTCTGAATATTTTCAGTTTAAAAAGTATTTCATAGATATGGAATATGTTGGCTTTCAGAAATAATCCTTACATGTTTTTGCTTTGCACTCCATTCTATTGTAGGTGTTTTCTACCTACATACTAGATTCACCAAAGGAGCTTTCAAGAGTCCCATTGCTCAAATTCCATCTCTACAGATCCTCATTCTGTTGCCAGGGTCAGGTAGAAGCATGAGAATATTTTAAAAACTCTGTAACTGATCCTACTAGGAACCAGGTTTGTTAGGAATGTGTAGTCACTAGTAAAATATTTAATTTTTTGTAAGTGTGATTGGTGTTAGGGTTAAAGCAGAGTATAGAAGGTTAGTGCTTCTGTAGATTCTTGACTTTGTCATTCTAGTGCTTGGATCTGGTCGTAGCTGTGTAATGCTGGCCCTCAGCTTGGTCTCTGGCAGCAAACCCAGCTATGTTTTGAGCATGACAGAACTGAAGATAAGAAGAGTGCCTTGTTGTACTTTGTTCCTATGACAGAAGCCTGAGATCTGAGGTGCAGGGAATGAGAGGATGCATCACTGCTCACCAGTGGGGAGCAGAACAGGCACATTTAAGGGGAGCTGTGGGCAAGACAGGAGAGGGTTGCTGCTCCGTATGTGGGTTAGCTCCTGGCTGGGGAGCAAACTCAGGCTTTGGTGGTCATAGCTCTGAGACTTAATCCCTAGGCCACCAGGGAAGCCCAAGCCTCAGATTTCAAATTCAAGTTTTGTTTTATAGAGAACCTTCTTTTCCCTTTTCCTATGTAAGTAAGTATGTCATTTATAAGACACCCTGGCCATGTTTTACATGCTTTTGATAACTGTAATCTTTAAGCAAGTAGAGCCTTTTTTTCATCCCTATTTGAGTTTACATGTGGGAGGTCTAAGTGATGATTTGCTGTAGTTCAGAAGGACCCATTGATGAACCTAAGGCTAGAACCTAGCACTTTGTATTCTTATATTGTGGTAAGGACAGTTCGTGATCTTGTTTTTTTTTTTTGTCTAAAAATTTTCCTACCTGTTCTGAGAATATAGTTTCTACTTTTCATTAAAGACTACATACATGTATAAGCTTATATAATTCACCTTGAGATACCTCAAAGCAAATATTTTTCAAATAACGAGAATGGTGATTTCTAAACACTTTATCTAATTACTTCTTTATACTCTTAGTAATTATCAGAGATCCCAAAGATTTTTGTTTCTGTAGGTTACATATTTTGATACAGATACAAAATAAAACTGACAAAAATTTAAAATATGAAACTTAAATATATAGTCATTCAAAAGTAACAAACTCAGTTTAATATTAGCAAGTTTTGAAAATTAAAAATAACTATTTTCCTTTACTGAAAGATTAGCAGGATAATGACATTATTTTATATTTCTCCAAATAGCTATAATATTTGGCTCAGTAGAAAGCAGTTGGATTCTCACCTGCTTTTTCCACTCAATCCATTTTGATACTAGACATGATGTAAGGTATATACTCATGAGAGAATGAGAGTGAAAAAGCAAGTAAATCCTAACCTTTTGAGTCTTTCTGCAAATTGTTTCCACACTTTCAGAATTGCTGATGGTGCATAATAGTGAAAAAGTTTGGATAAAAGAACTCCAAACTGGGTTTCTCAATTTGAAGATAAATATGTCTTTACTGGAAAATGAATAAAACTTAAGAAAGTGTGGCACTTTTGTTTCTTTAGGCATACCTCCTTTGTAGACTTCTTATTGCAAAGAAATTCATCACCACAAAATGTAACAGAACATTTTGGAACTAAGAGTGCTCAATTTAATTTTTTCTTGCATATGATACATTTTCTACTGATATGCTACTTCTGCAGAATTATTTCAGTATAACTTTTCATTTTCTAATTTCCAGAATGGCCTCATTGATTTGACAAAAGTGAGAATAAAAACTAATGGCTAAATTGTTTCTTTTTTAGCCCTTCCCCGCAAGAAGATGGGCAGATTATGTTTGATGTGGAAATGCACACCAGCAGGGACCATAGCTCACAGGCATGTGTCTTTGATTTACAATAATTAGGAAAATGTACATTTTAAAATAACTGTTTTGCTAAAGTAGCTAAAAGATAAAGACTTTTTAAAGTAGCTTGAAACTCTTAAGTTACTCAGTTTATGGTTTTGGATGACATTGGTTGTCTCCTTTAAGACTAAGATCTTGACCTCCATCATGCTAACCAGATTAGAAAAATGCTTGTTTGTGATGTGTCGTTTCCATATTACAGACTTGCCTCTTTAGTTTGTCAGAAAAACTGTGACTGTGGTTTTACTGAAGTTCATAAAATAATGAAAATGAAGGTTGCTTTAGAACCATGTGTGAAAACTTTTTCTGACTCTGGAATCAAAGCAGTGACTTTTGAGGTGAATTTCAACAGGTAGAGATGAAATGCATTTAAATTAAGTGAGGTTTCTTAAGTTGAAAAAGATAAATATAGTTTGAGTTGATGTTGAAAATATAGATGGATGTCGTGTTGAAAATATAGATGGATGTCGTATTGAAAATTTCCAAAGGTTATTCATTATAAAAATTTATGGAACTTCATATCCAGCCATTAACTTTTTAATGTTCAGTCACCTAAAAGTGTCAGGATATAAATATGTGAGGGCAGGATTCATTGTTTTTCTCTCCGGTGTTAAGGAGAATATTTGTTGAGTGAATGTTTAAATGAATTCTGACTTTGTTTCGTGAAGTTAAAATGGCTTTTTCCCTTTCCACTAAAAATATACATGTTTTAATACTTAGCATGTTATCCTGGATCTACCCCAGTATTCTTTGTTTCAAAAGGCTGCACAGTTTCTCACTACTGTGACTTTGCTGTTTGTGTTACTCTCTGAAACCTAGAAAATCTGTGGGTTTGAAACCTAGAAAATCTATACTTTGTCTACAAATTTATTTTATAATGAGCTTCATATTATAGAGAGGTTAATGGTAGAGAGGTTGTAGTGACGCTCTCATGTATAAAGATGTCTGGTGAATTAATTGCCACCGTATGTCCGTTCTGCCATGTACAGTAAGCTCTGACTTATGAAAAAGATACATAAAATTTCCATGGCCGAAAGTATATATACTAAGGAACCCCAAGATAGAAAAATGAAATAACTCTTTGGAGTAGCCTTGCCTGAGAAAGATGTATTGAATTCAGACTGTCTTTGGTACAGACAAGTCGAAATCTATTATTGGCATTGTCCAGAATGTATTTTGAGAAACATTTGCATAAGATAGTTCTGATTTCAGGTAAGTAGGAAATAATATAGCCCTTGGGCTCCCTTGGCGCCCCGCCCCACCCTAGCAGGTAGAGCTCACAGTAGCGTATTAGACTGACAATTCCTGTATAGAGAAATGAATTCATTTAAGTCGACTATTTCACAAACTTTCTTGACCTTACACCTCACTGCTCTTCCCTAATGCCCTACCTGGTGGAGTACTTTGATAAGCGCTATCCTGGCTCATTGAGTGGCAGGTATACAAATAGGCTTCACTGGTCATGAATTCAGGTAGAATTGTAGAGCTGACTGCGTCTATTTGAATTCCAGAGGAATTTATGATATTGAGGAAAGAAAATGTGAGACTGTTGGCCTCCAGGCCAGCTTAATGTAGGATTGCTAGTGTGATTCTTAGCGAGTACCTGATTGAACCCTGGTTATCATCAAGCATTGGCCAAGCAGTGTTGACAGTCAGATCAGTCAGTTTAAACAAGGTTATGTTTTTTGAAAAAGCAATTTTAATTCCTATAAGAAAAAGAAACCATTTTGGAATGGACTTTTAATAAGGGAGGAATTAGTAGGTATAATTCAAACTTTCAAAAAGTCCTTTACATTATTTTTCATTGAAGAAGAAAAAGTAGCTAAAAGGGGAAGGTTAGTTTTTCCCTAAAATTAGAAGCAAATTTGGGTTATAAAATAGCTAAAGAACATTTTAACAAAATACTGTCATGGTACTTGTCCTTATTGAATATTTATATACACGTAGATGAGGAATAGGTAACATTTTCACATGTATTTAGAGGAAAAGCTCTACAAGTTAACAGGTATATTCTAGGTGCTACATTTAATTTTGTTTTTTAATTTTTATTTTCTTCTATCTTTGCCCAAACTCTTGTGTTAAAGGCTGTCAATAAATCATAACATAAATATTTTTGAAAAATTTTTTCCCAGTTTTATTCCCCTCAATCCAGTGAAAGAGAAGTTTTGTCCTAATTAAGTTACTTCTCTGTGATCTCAAAGCAAGTAATTGATAGAACCAGCATTGAAAAAAGGCCATCTGGGCTTGTGTTCCCTTGTTCCTCTAAAAGAAGGAAATACCAGTCAGGAAAGCTGACAATGTTGAGAATAAACAAAAATATGTCCAGTGAGTTATGGTATAAGAAAATCTAATGCAACTGTGAGAAGCATAGGAGCATTCGCACTATACTTTTGAGGCTAGTCCTCAAAAACGTTTTTGTAGCAGAAAATGTAGGTTTTCTTTTAAAGTCATTTTTGCACTATTTCTGGGGGCAAAAAACTAGCACAGTGTTGGGCGTCACTGGATGACACAGACTGAAAACGTTCTCCTTTTCCCTCGAGTAAAACTGTAATTTATCTTTTGCATACATTTTAATAGACACATTTAGAGACCTAAGAGAACTTGAGATGGACTAGAGAAGAAAAAAATGTAAATGATTAGATGCTAAGGGGACTTCCATGGGAGAATATGCTGAAGTCTTTTATCTAAGTAGATATAGGTGTACACAGTGAGTTATGGACTCATTTTAAAGCATAAGTTTTAATTAAATTGTTCTTTTTACCATACTCTGGAATCCCAAGAGTCAGAAGGCAGTTTAAAACCTGAAAACTGACAAATCTAAGATTAAGAAAAGCAAGCACAGGTTGAAGGAAAATGAAGAGAGCTTATAATTCTTATTCTTAAGGTAAATACACTTGGGGATTTAAAATATATCTCTCTATATAGACATATGCCCATATATAGACATATACATATACCATATAAATAGTCCACAGATTACTTTGCTTCACTCAGAAAGTGAGCCATGGGAGACCACAATTGGAAACTGTAAAGAAAATTGGCCTACTGTGTGTTGATTATAGTAAGATAATGTGTATATACAAACTGATCTGTAAACAAATTGTAACAATTGTTTTTGATATAGGATATTTTCAGATTTACTATAGGAGTCGTAATCCTGAGTGGTCTCAATATGCAATGAAAAATGCCTAATATTGAAGACTACATTGTGCCTTGTGGTGGAATTTGCCAAATCCAGCAAATAAAAATATCACCAAACTAGCAAAAATCTGAGGATTTTTCTCATTTACTCATTTTACTATCATTTTGATAGTCTCTGGATCCAGGAACTCCCATTTATTATCTGAAGCTACTTTCCTTCAGCCTCTTTGTCAAAGAGAATTAGGCCTTCCCAAAAAAGAATTGCAAGGATATGTCCAGCTCTGCATTTTTAAACTACCTACTGAAAAGAATAAAAGCTTTGGTCAAAGAGCAAATCCTATTCAAACAAATAACAAAACAATTCTTAACATTGAGACTGGTTTGAGGTCATAATACCACATTCCTTAAAACTGAATAAATAGGTATGTCATTTTTAGGAATTTCTCATTCCTGTGGGCTTTGTTGAAAGAGACGCTATTGAAACTTTTTGTTGTTCTTGGCCTGCAATTGTAGGTTATTACTAGCAAGAAAAGGAATTTCTTTTTCATTTACTTGATACAAAAGGTAATAGATTCTGACTCAGTATAAAATTATTCCCAAAAAGTTTGACTATAGTAGTTTTGACTAACTTTTGGGAACTGTTTGGATAGTGATTTGTCTTAAAAACTACAATCTTCCCAAGGAGCAAATTTAATGCTTAAGGAAAGCGGCTTTAGAACAGTTTACCTGTTTTTAAATACTGGCTCTGCCACTTACCACTTAGGAAAAGCTGGGGTCATTGTTTAATTTATGTCTTAGTTTCCTCATCTGTAAAATGGAGCTATCAGTAGTTCCTATATTTAGGGTTGTTGCTAGGTAAAAGGTAATGCATATAAAGTACTTAATGTGATGCTAATTGATAAGTATTCAATAAATACTACTGTTACCATTACTATTCACACCTGCCAGTTACTTGTTTTCTTATCACTTTATTTGTGTCAGGATATGCTTTTTAGTGTGTTCTCTTTTACTTTAATTTTGAAAAATTTTAAATGTGTACAAAATAAAGAAAATAATGCGTTGGACCTCCATATTAGCATTTCCCAGATTGAGTAGTTATCAAGATTTTCCACACTTAAGTTAACATTATATATTGAATTACTGCTTTCATGTTCATATTTTGTATATAGATATAAGAGGAAAGTCAGGTTATTTTTTAGATACTAACTGCTCTTAGAACATTTTGCCTATCTTTAAGAAAAATGGCATTTTTTTTTGCATAAAAAATGACACATAACCTGATGATTTTGAATATTTTCTTTAATTTGTCTTCATGTAGTAGGAAGAATTGGTGTTCCTTTTTTTCTTAAAGTTTGACTGTTCTTTCTAGTCAGAAGAAGAAGTTGTAGAAGGAGAGAAAGACGCTGATGCCTTGAAGAAAAGTGTAGACTGGGTGTCAGACTGGTCCAGTAGACCTGAAAACATTCCACCCAAGTAAGTTACTACGTTTGTTTGTGGACACAGTGGACTTAGTAATTTCCAAGGTATTTTCAGCAATGCGTTGCTGACGCCTGCTTCTGATTTTCTTCTTCAGGGAGTTCCACTTCAGGCACCCTAAACGTTCTGTTTCTTTAAGCATGAGGAAAAGCGGAGCCATGAAGAAAGGGGGCATTTTCTCCGCAGAATTTCTCAAGGTGTTCATTCCGTCTCTCTTCCTCTCTCATGTGTTGGCTTTGGGGCTAGGGTAAGTACTGGCAAACTCCTCAGCCCTTTCCCATTCACTTTGTCCTCATGTAAGAGATGCATGTGAAAGCAGTTTGTGTTGTTTTGCTTTTAATGTTTAGTGCAAATAATGTGGACGTAAAGAATTACTAAAGTTGGTACACCATGGTTCACACTGATAGATATTTTTTTTTTTTTAAAGATTTATTTATTTGTGCATACAGAACTGGGGTACAGGCCAGAGGCTCAGGGGCGGCGACAGGCTTCACCAGAGACAGAGTGGGGAGCAGAACAGGCAGATCGACGAAGTACACTGCTGAGGGGAGCAGCGGGCGGGTCAGGAGAGGTCTGCCACGCCATGTGGTCACCTCCGGGGCAGGCGGGAATTGAACTCATGCGGAAGTGGCTTTAGATTCTCAGTGCTGGGCTTTAACCCGCTGCGCCACCAGGGAGGGCCTGATAGATATTTTTAATATTAGAGGGTTTTTTTTCTTACTTGAAAATAAATTGGCCATTTTCCCCCAGATGATCATTTTAAAGTGAGATACTTCTATGCTTCATTTTTCTTTATGGGTTTTAGTAATTGTTTGTAGATTATTCAGAATTAGCTAAAAGTTAAAAGTAAATCAACCTTTAGTGATAAATGCATGGTTGATGAAAAAATATACATTATATAGGATAGATCTTGAGTAAATCTAGTAGATTTGTTGGGAGGCATTATTTTTTTTCTCTATGTAGAGTCTTATTCCTCTACAGTTGATCCCATATTTACCTGTAATTCATTAATTTTTCCGACATGTTAATTTCTTTTTCTCTTGATTTGAACAATTGAAATATATTTTCAAAAGATTTAAGCAGTTAAGCACTAGCTACTACTGTTGTTCAAGACAGGGCTGTTTCTCTCTGTGAGCGTGCCCAGTGGGTCATCTACAGTAGCCAAAGCTACATCATCCTTCCTCTTCAAGGAGCTCAGCATATGGGAGAGAGGTTCACAGTTCCAAACATGGAAACATATTTGCAACTTTCCTGTTTGTCTTTCTGCAAACTTAGTCAGCTTTTGTGATGGCAAGGACAGTGATCACAAACAGCAAAGTGGAAGGTGTTGTGGAGGAAGGGCGTACATGAGTGTTGTATGGAGTTGGTGGAGAGGCAGGGGTAGGAAATTAAATGCCCCTCCAGTATTTAGCAGTCTAGTTCATTTGCCTTCAAGAGATTGATTTTGTACCTTGCAGTATCTCTTCCTTCCATGAAATCTTTAAACTGCTACCTTACTGATACAAGTGTAACTTGCTGCAGATGAATGTAGATTAAAGGGATTTACAAATGCTCATTGATTTCATGCACTGAGGGTTGAGGCAAGTCCTATTTTTTCCTTTTCTTCCTTTGCGCATATCTAAGGTAAAATCCTTGACTGACATGGGAAAATAATATTTTACCCTTAATCTTGAAGAGTTAAGCAGTATCAAGAACACTCTGTAAAGCACTGCAGCTTTCATAATTTAGCGTGTTATAATATTCTGTATGTGACATAGCAGTAGAAGTTTCTGTCCACCACAGAGCAACATTTCAAGGGAGGACAGCTTTGCTTTACTCATTGGAGAGGTCTGTTCTCTCTGACTTGCTTTGTTAATCACTGCCCGTGGGCTGTCTAGTTCTGTCTGATGAGTAAACATCATCATATAAAACCAGTTTGGCTGGCCAGTGACTAGTTTCAAATAAGTCAGCGACAATTTTAGGGTTGGGGAGCTGTGCACATACACCCTAAAGCTGTTTTACAAGGACTGAAAAATTGAGTGTTTAAGTAGATTTCAGCCTGTGGACAAACTGATCCAGGACTTTGAAACCTGTGCACTCTGTTTCCTTTCAGCATCTATATTGGAAAACGACTGAGCACACCTTCTGCCAGCACCTACTGAAGGAAACAAGCCCCTGGAAAAGCGTGTGACCTGTGAAGTGATGTATTGTCACAGTAGTTTATTTGAACTTGAGACCATTGTAAGCATGACCCAACCAGCCACCCTATTTTTACATATCCAAGTTCCAGTAACTCTCAAATCCAGTATTTTATTCAAATTCTGTTGAGGCATTTTACTAACCTCATTCCCTTTTTGGCCTGTAAGACACTTTAGAATTTCCTAACAGAGTTTACTGTTGTTTAGAAATTTGCAAGGGCTTCTTTTCCGCAAATGCCACCAGCAGATTATAATTTTGTCAGAATGCTACTGTCTGTTCCTAGGCCCACCAGACTTAGACCTGCATCATTTATGGTATAAATTTTACTCTTGCTAGATAACTACCATGTCGTTCTTAAGATGAGATCAGGTTAGCAAATGATGTAAAAGCTTTGTTGTTTTGTTTTTCAAAACAAAAGCAAGCTTCCCTAAGCTTGAATTTATAGTTATTAAAAAAACAAAAACAAAAACAAACAAACAAAAAAGACACAAGAAAAAAAATATATCCTGGGCAATAAAAATTATTTTAAACCAGCTTTGGAGCCACTTTTTGTCTCCGACCCGTAACGGCGCCTTTCAGCTTGTAGGAAGCGGGCGGTGCACGTGATCGTTCTGATGAAGAAGAGTGATTACTGAATACATCAGCAGATTTTAATACTGTATGTTGTAATGCTGTCTTTTCTATTGGTTAGGATCTTTCTGACAAGGAGGTCTCAGGCCTGAAATACATGAAATTGCTTTTGGGATGTGTGTGTGTGTGTGTGTGTGTGTGTGTGTGTTTGGTATTTTTATGTTTATTAACTGCATGTGAATTTTTCATGACTTTCTTTAAAAAATTTTTTATTTCTTTTTTTGTTTGTTTGTTTTCCTAAGCAGCAGCTTTGGAATGAGTTCCATAATAAATACAGGCTTCATGCTTTAGGAAGCATCACTACTACTCTGAAGCCTTTAACCTCTGAAGATAATTGTTTCAGAGCTATTCCAAACTCCTGTGCACTTTGAAAAACAAACTTGGGCTGTGGGAACAGTTGACAAGGTGAAGAGCTGCCATTGGTTTTCCTCTGATTTCTCCCTCTTTAGCGTGTGCTGTACAGTCTTATCAAGGTGGCGCCTGTGGCTCTGTGGGCCCTGATCCTTTTCTCGTGTAGCCATCCTCTGTGTTCAAAATGCCTGAAGCTCCAGAACACTCAGCAGTTTCCTTCAGCCATATACTTTTTTGTTTGTTTCTAAATGTGATGCTTTTTGACCAAATTATTAGAACACATCAGGGTCCCATTTATTGCAAGTAGATCTGATTGGATTTCAGGACACAGTGTGACTCCGAGAAATACTAGTATATGTTCTATACATAAATAATTACTGTTAATGATACAGACATTACTCTTGCATATGTAGGGATCCTCGTTAATTTAAACAAGCTACTTACCTATTAAATAAAGGGCATCAGGTTGACTTGAATAGAAACACTATGATAACCAGATATTCTTGTTTGCAGAAATTTTCTTTTCATACAAAGTTTTGTCAAACTGATGTGTTTTAGTGGAAAATAACGAGAGATAAAACAATTTGTCTTTTTTCAAAATATAGTTATCTTTAGGAAAGATTATTCAAAATAGTTTTCAGAGTATTCAACTTTTTCTTTCTAGCATTTTTTGATGTACAAATAATTTTAAACTTTTTGCCCCTTTTAAACCTGAAAGCACTTGATTTGCCTTCTGTAACCTATTTATTTCAAGTGTTTATGTCTGGATTTCTTTGGGATGAAAATAAATCTGATGACTCCCTGATTTTAAAAAGCCTGAATAAAATTGGAAAGGCTGGTAAAGTTAAGAGCACTAAACAGCTTAACTGCTAAAACATACAATTTGTATTGCAATCAGTATCAATGGCAGGGAAAAGTAAAATTAGACTTAAAATAAGAGCAGCTTTTTATAAGCAACACATTAACCTCTTTTGAATTCAGTAGCAGTCCTACCTATAGTGTGATTGAACTTGGTTATATTTATTACTTTTCTTAACGTTGAAATAAATTTAGTTCTGCCCCTTTCTTAATATATCTGTGAAATTTTGGAATCTCAAAACATGAATAGATCACCACAGTAGAACTTACCATAAGATGAAATCATGCAGTATTTATTGATAGCCCTAACATATGGGATAAATGTTTATGTTCCTACCCAGATTTGTATTTTAACAAAAACAGATTGTATGATTGGGAAGGCGAATTCAGCAACTAACAGTTGACATTTTAAGATTAATGTTTAAAAAGCTTTACACCTGTTTACAATTGGGGGATGAATAGGCAGGTTTCTTATGTTTGATGGAAACTGGCTTAAGATATTTATAAATAGAATCAAAAGCAACACTGCACAAACCTGCACAAGGAAAAAGTGCATCAAGTTATTTTGATTGCAGTAAAATATTCACTTTTTAAACAATGGAAATTGAAGACTTGGCCAGTCAGTTGAACTTGTACTGAACCAGTTGTTGAAATGATTGGAATTAACTGAGCCAAAGTGTTTATGCATTCTTCATCTATTTAGTTAGCACTTTGTATCATTATATACAGTTTACAATACCTGTATAACTTGTAGCGATAAACATTTTGTGCCATTAAAGCTCTCACAAACCTTTCTCTGTCAGTATATCATTTTATGGGGTGTGTGCTGCCTGGGAATTTAGAGGAGAGGAGGCCTCCCCTGCCCCCTGTCTACACTAAATCCCATTACTGAGTTCCTCAAACATTAGAGACTAACAGTGTGCCGTGTGTTCTGGGGGAGGAGAATATTCTGCCTCATCCGTTTCCTGCTGTCAGGGAGACAGGCACCACACAGTGTATTTCATTACGGAAGTATGTACCAAGTACGAAAGGACCCCAACATTGAAAGCATTTGTTCATCAGATAGCATCAGAAGATTATTCACAGAGGCCCTCCCTACTGGCACAACAGGTTAAAGCACAGCACTATGAAACTGTCATAGTCACTGCAGCATGAGTTTGATCCCCAGCCAAGGATGTGACCCATGTGGCGCTGCAGACCTCTGCTCCCCTTAGCAGTGTATTTCAGTCCATCTGCCTGTTCTGCTCCCCACTCTGTCTCTGTTGAATCCTCTCACCTCACTGCACCTCTGGCCTGTATCCCAGTTCTGTGTGTATAACTAAAAATTTAATTATTCATAGAGGAGGTGATACACTGAAAGATGATTGAGTGTTCAAGGGCCAGAGGGAATTAAAAGCATATTAGTAAAGGGAATGGCAGCAACTGACTTAGGAAAATGTATGCTGGAAATAACCAAGTTTGGTGTTAGAAAAGAGGATGGGTAGAAAGAAACCTGAAAATGTAGGATAGTTTTAACCAAATTAAAATTTCTACACTTTTCTAGAGTTGAGTTTATTTGTATAGTCAGCAGAGAGATAACTGAGATTTAAGTTGTAGAGTGTGAGAAAGTAAAGAAAAAAGTCACACAGGACAGGAGATGAGTCCCTTCTCTGGGTCAGATCAGGGCCTGCCTGATCTTCAGTTGTAACCTAAGGATGGGAAAGGCACACCAGGCTAGATCTGGAGACAGGAGACACTAGAAGTTGAGGTCAATGGTGAGAAGATGATACAGGGAGGAAGGAGACTTGTGTTCTTTTTGGCAGTGAGAACCTAGAATACTGATGCAGCATAGGTGGAGGAGTGGTAGGGGAGAAAGGCTTCCAGTTATGGATACACTGAACCTAGTTTGGACATATCCAGTAGACACGTCTTATATAGAACTGGAGCTCAGAAGAAAGGTCTGGAGTGGAAATACTTTCAGACATACCCATCTATATCTATATCTATACCAAGAAGAGAGAACAAAAGGAAACAAAAGATATATGGGGGCAGATAAATAACATCCTGCAAGAGAGTGGAATGGACTAATAAGTACAGGAAATTGATCTTGGAAAGGGGGAGAGGCTTTTGGAACCATTGAAAGTTAACAAAATCCAAACATTTATGATAAAAAAAAACTAGACAGGCCAGGAGAAATGTTAGGCATCAAGGAGTGACAAGCTGAGAAAATTCGTGTCTGATGGCCTCCTTTGTCCATGAGGACTAGACTTTGAAGAAAGGATGGTGATAGATGCTGAAGGAAGTCAGGTTCCATCATCTGATCTGAATGGAGACCAGAAGTAAGAAAGTGATTCTTGACATCTTACTGAGGCTGCCATTGTTTTCTTAGTACAAACAAAAGCTGCCAAGGCCACCAACTGGAAGTTCAGAGTAGGCAACTACCACCTTTCAGCCAAGTCGGTGCTTTTGAGCTTTACCAATCACAGATTGGACTAGATTTCTTGGGTATATTAGTAAATTATGGCTCAATCTGAAATGCAGGGTTGAGAATAGATGACATATAAATACTACCTTATGTTCGTAGTAAAACAACATGTGCTTGTTCTAATGATTCCTTTATGCCTTTTGGTAAATGCACCAAATAACCAGGATGCAAAGAAAAAGCTATAAATTGTGGCTTTAGGTGAGCTAAGATAGTGAATCACAAATATTTCATCTTTATTAAAGAAGCAAGCTTCATTCTTGATGTGTTAGATTTTATGGGTTCTTGCTCAGGCATGATTTATTTTACCTCTCCACCATAAGGAGTATGGAATTGAAAGTATTAACACTTGTAAACTATAAAATTTAGTGACATCTTCGGGGATTACAACTGAGAAGGAAAAAGACACAAAATGATGTAAAAATAAACATTTAAAAAGATTTAGTGAAACTTTAAAATGTGGGGAAAAGATTTCATAAAGATGGACAGTCATGTTTTTTGCCTACAATGTTGGAAATGCAAATATTAAGTCATAAAATTAGCCATTTTATAAATTCAAACCAGGTTTTGCCAAAGATAGGATTTCTTCCTTGGAGAAAACTAAAAGCATTCATTAGAATTTACTGGAAAGTTATAAATAATTGTGAAGACCATCTGAGGGTGTTTTAAAATTTTTTGAATA
Organism: Condylura cristata; assembly: GCF_000260355.1. NCBI lineage: Eukaryota > Metazoa > Chordata > Mammalia > Eulipotyphla > Talpidae > Condylura > Condylura cristata. The sequence continues at coordinate 18,952,441 of NW_004567119.1, read as the reverse complement.
AAGCTGAGGGATGGATATATTCAGTTCTTAGCCTTTGAAATATCTGTCTGAAGTTTGCCAAGTGAATTAGTTTTGGAAATTTGGGGTGAGGGTAGAGGACTCAAATCCTATCGTGATTTGGTTACCACTTAGTAAAAAATACACATCCTTTACACTTCCTGTCATTCTTTGAAATGTTCTAAAAACAGACAAAAACAAAACCCTCTATCTCCTCAATCTCAATTTTACCTCCACTCCTCTCTACTCCCACTTCTAGGGTGAGCGTGGGGATATTGTGGATATATTTTTTGCGCGGGGATATTGGGATATTGTGGATACATTTCATATGGAGACAGTTTTCAAAAAGAGCTCTGAAGCCATTCTGCATAGCCAAGCCTGGGTGTCACTGGTGTGAGGTGTGTGGGAGCAATGCTCTTAACCCTGCTCTTAGCCTCAATCACGCCAGACTTACGACCTCCAGACCCACAGCGTAGCCAGCGCCGTTAGACATTGCCACTGGAAAGGAAGCTAACCCGCAGCTCCCTTTTTCTTCCATGTATCTGCCTTGTGTCTTCTGTATGAACAGCATAAGTGTCCCTTAAATTTTACTAGTTTCCATTAGATAGTGTGCTCAGGGGAGAAGCCCTGAGGAGGTTCCCTGTGAGCTAAGAGTGGAATGAGGAGGAAGTCAGCTTTGTAAACATAGGAAAGGAGAGTGAATTTGATGTGCGTTTTATCTGTTCAATTGCCCAAACCAGAAACCTGTCAATGTTTTTTCTCCACTTACTGCATCATTCAGTCAGGCCCGGAACCTCTTAACCCCACCTTTGGAATATCTCAATTTCATCTCCTTTCCCACCTTCTACTCACCACCTCAGTGCCTGCCACACCCCACTGCTTTCTTGACCACTGGGGGCATATTCCAACTGTACTTTTCTTTCAGCCACAAATACAAATCTGTCTCCTTTGAAATCCTTAAATAGTTACCCAGGTTTTGAAGTCAAAGTTGACATCCGTTCAAGTTGCTGCCAGGCTCTCCTCCTCTTCATCTCCAATCTCCATCACTTCCCACCACCCCACTAGAGTCAGCTGGAAATTATCTTCATGTTTTTTTGTTTCTTTTTAAGATTTATTTATTGATGCATACAGAGCAGGGGTACAGGCAGAGAATCAGTGGCAGTGAGGACATTCACCAGAGACAGAGTGGGGAGCAGGACAGGCCTACTGACGAAGTACACTGCTGAGGGGAGCAGTGGGAGAGACAGGAGAGGTATGCCACGTCATGTGAGTCACCTCCAGGGCAGCTAAAGTGGCTGTGGCTAGCTTCTTAGCGCTGCGCTTTAACCTGGCGCACCACCAGGGAGGGCCCAAAACCCAAGCTCTTCTAAAATGACATGGGTCAACCCAATTATTTAAAATCCCCATTGAACCAAGAATCTCTTCTAGCTAGGTGCCTTGTGAATTTTATATTAGAATTATCACATGCAAACCTAGCTCTGGGTGGTCATTTAAACAAACATTAAAGAGGATATGAAGAAAAAGAAACTCTTGGTAAAACAGTCCAGCCCCCATAGAAGTTTGTCAAAGCATTAAAAAACAGGCCATATCTAGCAACTTCACTCATAGGTGTCTATCTGAATAGAAAAGCACTAATTTGAAGGGAGACAGGTACTCATAGGCCACAGAATATACAATAACCAAGTTATAGAGACAACCTAAGTGCCTGACTAAGATGAGTAATAAAGATGTGGTAGATAAACAACAGAATGTACTCAGCTAGAAAAAGAAAATAAATACTCCCATTTGTGACTACATGAAATCAGAAGGGATTACGCTAGAAAATAAGCCAGATGGAAAAGACAAATACCAGGTGATTTCACTCTTGTGTACAATAGACAGAAAAAAAGCAAAGGAATGGACAAGCCCTAGAAATCTGATTGTAAAACAGGCTACCTGAGGGGGAGGGAAAGACGGGAGCAGAGTGGAGAGAGGCCAGTGGACTCTGGTGGAGGAACATGTGTGTCGACGTTGGGTGTGGTGTGGTAACACACTTCCGAAATATAGGTGTGGTGGAATAAGCCAATGTTACCTCAACTTAAAAATAATACGTCATCCTCTTCGTCATCATAGGATTATCATAGCAGGATTGACCTGGATAACATTAAACATGGGCTGATTAATTTTTGCCATGTAACATTATTTATGGTTGGATTGAATATCCATATGTATTTCAACTCTTTCTGAAAGAGTTCATCTGTGCTTGTATAAATGATAAATCTTCCAAGAATTCATGTCTGGGGGTGGGGGGTGTTTAAGGGTAAGAACCACTTGAGGAAACAGTAGCAGCACTTTCTGCCATGTTCGTCATGTGAGTCAACAAACAAATCTCCACTGGGGAAGAAGTTGGGGAGAGGCAAACTATGGACATGTTGAAGGAGCATTTAACATGGACCAGACTTTGAATTTTGAGCTCTTAATGTTCTTTAACCCTCACAGCAACCCGTTTGATGTAGCTGCTTTTTGGTTTTATAGAAAAGAAGATCTGGGTTTCATTTATGGTTCATTGATGCAGGTTTCTGCCCGGCATTCTTACAGAACAGCTTTTGAATTCCTTTCGGCTTTTGTCTGTAGCTGTGTGGCTTTACCACCAAGCTAATTGTCTAACGTAATACACAGTACCCGGATGA
>NW_004567119.1:18948561-18949165 GCF_000260355.1 Condylura cristata | reverse complement strand
TAGGGAACAGAGCATGTGGATCCACTGAAATACACTGCTGAGGGGAGCAGTGGGAGAGACAGGAGAGTTCAGCTGTGCCACGTGGGTCAGCTTCCTGGCCAGGGATCAAAGTTTCATAGTGCAGAGACTTAACCCCTGTGCCACCAGGGTGGCCCAAGAAGTCAAATAGTAGTGCAATGAGCACAATCATAAAATGTCAAATAGCAGTAGATGCAGTATTTTCCAAACTGGTTTAACATTGCAATTTTTACCACTTAAACATATGGTGACTGTGATTTTAATAAATCAGTCTGCATGAGAATCAGGGCTGTGCAGTCCACAGTGGCACATAGGACCTTTTGTTCCATGCATTCTTTTAACTGAGGAAGGTCATACAGCCACCAAGGGGCAAGGGAATCTAAGGGAATTATGGCTGGTGGCTCAGTGCTGTGTCCACCTGCCAGCTACAAACGCCGCTGGAAGAACCGAGAAGTGGCCCTGCAGGCAGAGAATCAGTGGCAGTGAGGACATTCACCAGAGACAGAGCAGGGAGCAGAACAGACAGATAGACAAAGTACACTGCTGAGGGGAGCAGCGGGCGGGTCAGGAGAGGTCTGCCACACCA
>NW_004567119.1:18941353-18948451 GCF_000260355.1 Condylura cristata | reverse complement strand
TTCACCAGAGACAGAGCAGGGAGCAGAACAGACAGATAGACAAAGTACACTGCTGAGGGGAGCAGCGGGCGGGTCAGGAGAGGTCTGCCACACCATGTGGTCACCTCCGACAAGTGCTGGGCTTTAACCCTCTGCGCCACCAGGGAGGGCCTTGAGCTGAACTTTTAACAGACTGGGCTTATCTCTAAAAGGAAAAGGGTTGCACTCACTAGTGGAGTTTCAATAAAGGGGCCAGGAGACCAGTAATTCGCTCTCTGGTGCCTTTCAAGCAAGTGGGACTGACGCTTATTTTGGAAGCTCTGGGCTGCGCTCTGATGCTAAAGGAAATGAATCCAGTACAATGGGATTTCAGGGAATTAGCAGTTTATTGCTCTCCAGGGACAAACAGGAAGCTGGTTTTTCACTGCTTCCTTCCCCCACGGCCAACTCTTACAGCCTTTTTTCTTTCTTTTTTTAAAGATTTATTTACTTATTCACTTATACAGAACTGGGGTACAGGCTGTTACTTATTCACTTATACAGAACTGGGGTGGTGAGAGGATTCACCAGAGACAGAGTGGGGAGCAGAACAGGCAGATCAATGAAGTACACTGCTGAGGGGAGCAGCGGGCGGTCAAGAGAGGACTGCCGGGCCATGTGGGTCAGCAGCAATAGGTGACACCACTGAGACTTTACCCCTAGACCACCAGGGAGGCCGAAGAAAGTGATTTATTAAGAAAATGTTGTCCATGATTAAGTTTGCCAGGGAAAACAGGAACAGAATAGAGAAGAAGAATGGGAAGTATAGGTTTAGGTTTAGCTTAGTCATAAGAGGAAGGTTCTAGAGTATAAACCACATTGCAGAGCTACCGCATCTTCAGGCAAGAAGTCAGCTGTTACACTACATCTAATCAGGGAAGGGTTGTTCTATGGGCCAGGGGCTGGGGATCACATAAACCACCCCCCATCCCACCCCCGCCATGCAGTGACTAACTGTGGGGTCTGGGCGGCTACTGCAGCTTCCACTTTATGCAACACAGTTTGCTGACCTAGAATCTGACATCATTTCCAAACCTGCCACCTCCTGTGCATCACACGTCAACCAACACAGCTGCCTTTTCTCATGGGCACAGGTGTTGAGTGTTCTGAGCAAGTATTACCTGGAGCCACCTGTCCACTTTGGGACTTCATGGCTGGAGTCATGGTGGGTGGGAGGCTGCGACTCAGTGCTGGACCGTGTGCAGGTGTATATCCCTCAGCTGTGTGGGGCCCTAACATATCCCCAAGGCCAGGAGCCCAAGGCTCAGATGCGCCTAAGATGTCCTCTGAGCCCTCACTTAGCTTGCTGCTAGTGGTGATGGCCCCATCATTCCATTGGTGTTCTGCTCCACATTCTTTGGCATGGCAGGTTGGTCTGGACCTGACAGCTTGCTGAACTCTTGCCAGCTCTATCTCGTGGGCCATTCCCTCTGCTCAGCTACACTGCAGGGAGGGCTTCCACTGTCCATCTGCTCTCAGCATATCTGCCACCTGGAGCCGCCGGGTAGCCCTCCTCACCTGGAATTGGGACCTCCATGGCTACGGGCCTCCATCTCACCGCCACCCTCCCGGTGTCCTGGGATGCACTGCTTAATTCCCACACACATACCCGCCCTGTACCTGTTGCGTCTTTCAGTCCTGACTGGATCAGGCTTCTCTTCCATTTCCCCATCATCACGTGCTTCTAAGGGCCTCGCTTGCCCTTCCACTGGACCTACCTGGTGCATGGATCGCCCTTACCTTGTTGCAAGTCTTCCTTTCTGTAAAGCTTTCTTGACAATCTAAAAGCTACCAGACACTAGGAAAAACTGTGCGAGGTATTAGGGAGAAGAGGATGAAAGAAACACGATTCCTGGTATCAAGGAATCAAAGAAACCTAGGATTCTGTTAGAAATATCATTTAAGTATGAACATATCAGACTGGGCAAGACTGGTGAGCTGAGGTTGTGGGCAGGCAGCTTACCTGGGAGAACCTCAGCTCCGCAGGCAGCCTCTCTGGTGACTGCTTTAGCAAGTGTAATTATCCTTAATCAGCTGCTACTCAGATACTACTATAGTCTATATCTGCCTACACAGTGTTTTCCTCTTAAATTTCTCTTTGCTCATGCTACTTTCTTAGCATAAAGATCTCCAGTGGCTCATCCTTGTCTTCAAGACGGTCTAAACTTGTTGACCTGGTCTTCAAGATCCTTCCCAGATAAGCCCACTTATATTTCTAGCTTCATCTGAGCTATTGGAACTTCTTTCTCCAACTAGCCCTTTGCAATGGCTGACTGACAGCTAGACTGAACTTTTTCCCATCTCTACATTCAGCTTTCCTCATTCTTCATATACTCCTATTCTCTGTTGTCTGAATTTCCTGTCCTACACAGCTTAGCCCCATAGAGCACATGTCCAAACACCTTCCCAGCCCACATCTCCCCTTTTAATCCAGGTCCTAGCTCCGTATATTAGAGCCACCTGGGGAGCTTTAAAAAATTAGATCAGTGGGGCTTCCCTTGGTGGTGCAGGGGTTAAAGACAAAATCCTATCAAGCTGTCATCAGCCCCTGCAGCTCAAATTGGATTGCCACCGGTCAGGGAGGTGATCCACATGGTGCAGCAGACCTCTCCTACTCGCCCGCTGCCCTCCTCAGCCGTGTAGTTCAGTGAATCCACATGTTCTGTTCCCCACTCTGTCTCTGGTGAATCCTCTCACCCACCCACCCCCCATCACCAGCACCTCTGGCCTTCATCCCAGTTCTTGTATGCATAAATAAATCAATCTTTTAAAAAATTAGATGGGAAGTGGAGGGTGATGGTTTCGGATGCACCTGACCAACTTGATCATACTCTGCAGGGATAAGGCCTGGGCATTTGTCTTATGTAAAAGCTCTTAGGTGGTTCTAACATGTAGCCAGGTTTCACAGCTACTGTTATTCTAACATATAGCCAAGTTTGACAGCTACTGTCCTAACCAGATATTCTGGCTTCCACTCCTATGGCTATATTAAGACATATACAAGAGAAACATTAATTGCCATACTGAAATATTCCCTTAACCCACAAGCTATGGCCTCCCTTTACCCTGTTCAGTGCACACCATAACGTACTGTACATGAGAGCACGGTAAGTGTCTGCTGATGGATTGGCTTGTAAAGCACACTGTCTAATGAAATGACCCAGAAAGGTGAGTCAGCTATTGTCTTGTAGATGTTAAAGGGTAAGAAACCTAGCCAGAGGTTACAATACAGTGAAGTGCTCTTGTAAATGGGATTCCCCACTTGCAATGTGTTCTTGGAGCCGTTACTCTGTGTAAGTCACTCTGGGTTCCAGTATGCCTTGGCAAGATTAAGATCAGAACACCAACCTACTGCACAAATTCAACAGCTAATTGTAATATGACACATCCTACAGCCAAGGTTAGTGCCTAATTTCACGGCTGCTTAGAGAAGGAAGTCATCGTCTAATTAGGAAGTTTGAGATTACTTCTCAAAGGAAGCAATTCTCAACCTGGAAAGATCTAGAAAGTTGAGCAGCTAACTAGTGTGTTGGTTATATATCTGTTCAACTATAAGCAAGAGAATGCTTGACTCAGAGGAGCTCAATAATAACAAAAACACTTTTAAACATGTAGTATGAAAAGTATAGAGTTAGGCATTCCAGATGACACATTAGCCCAACAATGTCAGACTGAAGTTTCTGGAATTCTCGTTCCTTTTTGCCATGGTCATAGATTACAGCAGCTCAGTATTACGTTCCTGTTCAAAGGAGAAAGCTGGGGGTGGGGGTAATGTAGTGGGGAAGGGGTAGTGTCAACCATGTGTCCTCCCCCTTTTTTATGTAAAGACAGCCTTTTTTTTTTTTTTTAAGATTTGTTTATTTATTCATACAGAACTGGGGTACAGACCAGAGATGCGGAGGGTGAGAGGATTCACCAGAGACAGAGTGGGGAGCAAAACAGGCAGATCCACGAAGTACACTGCTGAGGGGAGCAGCGGGCGGGTCAGGAGAGGTCTGCCGTGCCATGTGGATCTCCTCTGGGGCAGGTGGGGATCGAACTCATGCGGAAGTGGTTTAAGCTTCTTAGTGCTGTGCTTTAACCCGCTGCGCCACCAGGGAGAGCCCCCATGCATCCCCCTTTTATCAGAATGCAAAACTTTCCCAGAAAACTTCCTGTGGATTTTTTAAAAAGTTAAACAAGGAATGGTCCATATGTTCCATCAAGCCCACTTCTGGTATATATCTCAAAGACCTGAATATGTAGGTTCATAGCAGCATTATTCACAATAGTCAAAAGGTGGAAAGACCCATGTTAATCAGTAGGCTAATTCATCAAATGTATATATATCTAATATACTGATATATCGAAATGTGGTATATATGTACAATGGTATATTATTCAATCTTCAAAAGGAGGAGAATTCTGACACATTCTATAACATGAATGAATCTCAAGGACATTATGCTAAGTGAATCAATCAGTGGCAAAGGACACTGTATGATTCCACTTCTATGAGGAATCTGAAGTCACATTCAGAGGCAGAAATGACAATGGTGCTGAGCAGGGTCTGGAGGATGGGGCGTGGGGTGTTGGTGTTTGATAGGTAGAGTTGAGCCTCCCTGGTGGTGCAAGAGGTTAAAGCGCAGCTCTGTGAAGCCATCGCCAGTCACTGCAGCCTGAGTTCGACCCCTGGCTAGCCAAGGAGCTGATCCAAATGGTCTACTTTTGAATTTCAGAGGTTCAACCTGTTCTGCTCCCCATAGTCTCTGGTGAATCCTCTCACTCCTCCACCCCCACCCTGGTCTACATCCAGCTCTTGTGTACATAAATAACAAAAGAAAACTTAAAAAAAAAAAAAAGCTGGGTACCAGCATGGCTGGAGTGCAGTGATTATATAGGGGAGAAGAGGAAGGAATGTGAGGGGGTGGGAAATGTGGAGGGAGGAGCTTGCTTCTCCATGGGGGTGCTAGGCAGCATCACCAATCAGCAACAACAAACAGTGTTTGTTTTGATGTTACCATCAACCTCAAAGGCAGTTTTTTAGGGATATACCACAATCAGTTTCCCAAGTTTCTGGGATCCAGTTGAAGAGAAATACATTTTTTACAAGTTAAAGCTTAATCACAAGGAAGGGAGGGAGAGAGAGAATAAAGATGACTAATTCCCCTTAGTCCTAATTTTTAGTTTCAGGTAGTTTTTATGATGAAGTATAAAGGAGGGGATCTGGCTACATCATCAGCTTCAATTCTACTCTGCATGTTTTTTTTTTAAAGATTTATTTATTTATTCATACAGAACTGGGGTACAGGCCAGAGATGGGGAGGGTGAGAGGATTCACCAGAGACAGTGCGGGAAGCAGAACAGACAGATCGAGGAAGTACACCGCTGAGGGGAGCAGCGGGCGGTCAGGAGAGATCTGCCGCACCATGTGGAGCTCCTCTGGGGCAGGCGGGGATTGAACTCATGCGGAAGTGGCTTTAGCTTCTCAGTGCTGCGCTTTAACCCGCTGCGCCACCAGGGAGGGCCTGTATGGTTTTTTTTTTTAAAAAAAAGATTTATTTATTTATGCTTAAGGAACTGGGGTTCAGGCCAGAGGTGTGGTGGGTGACAAGATTCACCAGAAACAGAGTAGGGAGCAGAGCATGCTGATCTACTGAAATACACTGCTGAGGGGAGCAGCAGGAGGGTCTGGAGAGGTCTGCCACACCTGGTGGGTCAACTTCCTGGTGGGGGATTGAACTGGTGCTGCAGTGGCTTCAGAGAGCTTCATAATGTGGTGCTTTAACCCATTGCACCACCAGGGAAGGCCCCAGTATGATGTTTTATATTCATTTTTTGGGTTTACATTTCATTCACTCTTTTCATTCATAAAGGACTGTATGTCCCTACGGTGTGTCATTAACATTCTAGGTGCTGAGGATAAATAGCTTTGGACAAGAGACCAAATCTTGATCCTCCCATTCAGGGAGAAATTAAAACTCGATGAAAATTAAAAATATAAAGCAGTGTACGTTTCTCCCATAAATTCAGAGGAACAGAAGGAACTAGGTAGAAACTTGGCCGTGAGTGTGGGGGGGGGGGGTGGCTGACCCAACTGTCCGTGTGCCTGTGTTGTAGCAAGTGCCCAGGTGACTCACAGGCGCATTCAAGCTTGAGAAGCCTCTCTTAGAGGAGGCGCTGAAGGGTAAGTTAGGGCGGTCTGGCTGGAAGGAGGCCTTTGATTAGAATGGTGAGCTCTGACGATGCCTGGGGCAGGAAGCTGCAGCAGAAGGGGCTGCCCGTGGGTAGTCAGGCACGATCAGTTTGCCCCAGGGACGCAAAGGCAAAGCGAGCAGGTGGCGGAAGGTGGGCAGGAGGCAGACTCCGGCTCACTCGGCCATCTCTCGGGCCTTCGCTCGCCGGTGTCCCGGCGGGGTGGTTTCCGAGCCGCGCGGGTGCAGCCGCACTGCAGACGCGCCGCGCACCGGCACCGCGCACCTGGCCGGGGTCCGAGTCACTCACCGCCTCCCCGGGGTTTCGGTCATTCTGCCCTGGGTCCCTCATCTTTCCCATCGTTGGCTTTCTTTTAGAAGTGCCCTCCAGACACCAGCCGGGCCTGAGGCGGCGGACTTTGCGAAGTGACCCTCAGGTGAACCCCTTCCCTACCTAAACGTCCTCCGCTAAACTCCGCCTCCCACCTCTGTTAGCTTCCCCGGGGTTTCCCTCCCAGCACCGAGAAGAACGTAAAAGAGTAATCCAGGCAATGAATCTCAAACGCGGCCGGAGGAGAAAATCACGTGGGCCTCGATTGGTCCAGATTTGGGGCGGGGAGGGGGAGGGAGGGCGTGGAAGACGGTGAAGTCCGGCCTGGGGCTGGTCTGACCCAGCCGGCGCCTCTAGCCTGGGGCGTGGGGAGAGACTTCAAGCCTTGGTGCTAGCATGGGTCGCCTCCGCCGAAAAGGAGGTGCTCGACGCTTTAGAGGCCCAGTGAGCGCGTCTATGGCAGCGTTTTGTAAGCCCTACGGAGCTGAACACCCGCAGACTGCAGTCAGCCGCTGCATCCCAGCTTGCCCCGAGCCGCTAAGCCACGGATGTTTACGCGCCCCCCCCCCCCGCACC
>NW_004567119.1:18932562-18941060 GCF_000260355.1 Condylura cristata | reverse complement strand
GCTGGGGGAACGGGGGCCGGGCGAAGTGATCGGGGTTGGGGGGTGCTTAGGGAGGGGGCTAGGTAGAGGTAAGCGCTGGAGCGGGGAGAAGGAACTGGTTGGGGAGGGAGCGAGGCGCGAAAGTGTGGGAAAGGAGAGCGACGGTTGGGGAGAAAGGGGGTGAGGCCTGGGAAAGGGGCTGGGGGCAAGGGGAGACGGACGGAGGGTGGGCGAGAGGGGTGGGTCGCGCCTAGGGTCAATCATTTCTGTGCCTTTGCGGGGGCAGAGAGAGTCGGGGCTCGGTGAGGGGCGCGCGGGGCGCGAGGTGGAGGGCGGACAGCGCCCCTCCCCGCTGGGCCTGGGCTCTCACGCCGCCGCCGCGCGCAGGGGTTTCCGGTCACAGATCGTTTCGGGGCCTTTGGTTCTCACAGCCGCCGCCCTTCCCTCTCGGATTGCAGGATCCGCCGGCCCGAGGGCGGACGTCCGGGTCGTGTCCCCGAAGTCTGTGCTCTGGTGGGTGCGGGGTGAGTGGGGTGTGGAACTGAAGTACCAGCTAGCAGGAGCGCCCCGAGGCAGAGGCAGCTAGAGGGCGCCCCTCGGGGGAGTCTGGCGCCGGAGAAGGCGTGGGCTTGAAGGACGGGGCGACCCGCCCGCTGGACACCTGGGTGCAAATCTCGGAGATGCTGGATGGGAAGGATGGGCGGAGGTCGCTCCGCCCGTGCCCCGCAGTGTCCCCAATGTGCCAGGCGGGGATCGTGACCTGACCGAATAGCCTCTGGAAGCCTCGATGTCCTCCTCTGTAGTTGGGACAATAGTTCGTTGTCGTGAAGACTCATAATATATGTGAAACTGGAGTGCGGGGCCCCAGCATGGGACAGCTGAATGTATTTGATCCTTTTCCCTTTTGGAAGGGGAAGGTCTTTCCTGGTGACGCTTAGCATTGCTGGGCACTTTACAAACACAAAACAGTGACAACCGGCGTCAACCAGAAGGAGGTCGACAAATCCGGTGACATCTTGTCTTGTTGGTTGTTATTCCATTTCTGGAATGCACATCTCCGTATAAATGGTGTCCTGAAGATTTATGGTCTCCTTATTCTGTTAGGGATTCTTTCCACAAGAGGCAGTTTACTGACGATTGTGTCAGAATGGACAGGCACAGAGACACACATTGATGTCCCTCTCATAAGTAAATAGAACTGGCTGGAATTCAGATTTGTAAGAGATTTGGAAGTCTGAGGTTATAGTTTTAATGGCAGAAACGTAACTGGGTCTTGAGGGGGCCAGGAGCATCTCACCAGAGCTCAGGCCCAAGCTACTGGAGTGCTGTACAGTGACCGTCTGAAGTCTCACAACTTAGGGATGGGGACTAATGGGATTTTTGACCTCCCTGAATCCCTGAGATATTGAGCACACCCTGGTGTCACCTCTATGACTCAGTTTTCTTTGTAAATCAGGAGTAAAAATAGACTTTAGCTTACCTTAGGGCAGGTATAATCTTAAATAGCTCCTCCCACGGTGAGGCAGGTGGTGGGTGGGACTATCATTTTTGTGGGATGAAGTAGGCACAGTTTCCTGGTGAGGTCAGTGCCCTGGCAGGTGGAAGCAATTTTCAGGAGACTGGCAGAGAGGGTGGCAACTTCTGCCCAAGGGAGAAGAGGTGGAAGACAGGAGAGGTGTGGCAGACAGGGAGGAAAGAATTGCTTGTGAAGTGGGATTCCCGTAGGGCAGAGTCTAGCTCTGTGAACACTCCAGAAGCTGACAAAGGGCTTCCCTTTGTGCAAAAAAAGTTGCTGCCGTGGCATTTAGGGAGTAACTTGATTACTGGAACAGTCACAGAATTGGGTCATAAATGCTAACTAGTGTGCACCTTTTCTCACCCTGGGTGCTGTAGGGAACCCAGTCCTCCTCACCTGGTGCCAGGTGGTTTCCTTCACAGCTGGGCCCTGCTCTGATGACAGGTTCACTCTTGGAGTTGCAGTCTTTCCACAAATCTTTACACAATAGGAGTCAAACCAAGCTTCACTACTGCCAGCTCTTACATTTCCCGAAACATCAGATGAACCCCAGGAGCAGCACTGGGTGGAAATAGCTTGCAAAGCCTCTCTTTCTTTACCCACACCGTTGTCTTCCTGCCCCTTTGTCCTCTCAGTCCCTGACGCCCTTCTCCTGGGCAATCTCATTTATATCTTCAAACCTATACTCTCCCTTCTCCCCTCCACACCTGTAATATTCTCTTCCACTTAAGCTAGTCCTGTCATCCTCAAGGTCTCCCCACCTCTACCTCCACCTCAGACCCTCCCTGACCTCGAGCTTTATTCAATGACCGCAGAGTCATTTACACGCTTATATGGGATGGTGAGGTCTGCCATTATTTTATATATATGAGTCCTAATTCCTTGTATATAAATTCCCTGGTGGCAGAGATTCTCCCAGATATACCTCTGTATTCCTACAGCACCCAAAGTCGTGCTGAATGCATTTCGGGGTCTTAGGTATAATACTTCTTTTTCTCCCTTCACCTTCCTGCTGAGATGAGACATTGATCACACCCCTTCCTGGAGCCCTGGCCCATGCCAAGCTAGCGTAAAAGACAGGTTCTTGTAAGATGAAGAAAAGAGATACTCAGTGTAATAACACACTGGGGCCGAGCTAGAAAAAAAATAGCCAGCTTTAGCAGGTGTTTTAGGTGGCTTTCCAGTTTAACAATTCCCATCATCTCCAAAACTTAGTAACTTAAAACAGTAATTTCTTGCTAGCTCAGGAATCTGTCATGGGGGCTGGTTTGGCTGCTCCTTTCCTTGCCTGGGGTCCCTTGATCGGATGCTGTTCAGATTGCGGCCCAGTTGGGGAGGGAGGAGGTGTCCAAAACGGTGTCCCTCCCCGGGCTGTGTGTGAAGTGCTTCTTCAGCACAGTGCCTTGCATGGTGAGCCCATAGCAACAAGTCATCATCATTATAAATTCACACTCCCATTTTTATTGCATCATTTGTCAGGAATACATTTGAGACCCATAGAAGAGAAGTAAGGCAGGAAGAGTGGGTGAGGTCAGCAGATGTATAGAAGGAGCCGCAAATGAAGACACTCTTCTAACAGTGGTTAAAATGCATAATCATGGAGAAAAAGCTGGAAAGAAATGTTCTGTGTCAAGAATGGTTATTTTTGATAGAATTATGATTTTAAAACATTTTAATGTGCTTTCCATATTTGTTCAATATCTATGATTGAACGAAATGTATATAAAAATACATAGGAGAAGGTTGTTTTGAAAGGATCCTGGTTAACATCCACATAACTAACTGAAAACGCAGTTACAAAGCACTGTACCCATCCCACTTCTTGGTGGGGCCTATTTTGCCAGGCAGGTGTTGAGTCAAGAGTCCCTGGATTCAAACCCTAGTTCTGCCAGCTACCAGCTAGGTCACTGTGGGCAAATTCATTAAGTTCTCTGCTTGTGTTTTTGTTTTGTAGGGTGCTGTATTTAAAATCATTTAACAATTAAATGCATACTGCGTATAAAGCACCTGGCACAGAGTAAGCACACAAACATTATTATTTAATGGGGAGGCCTAAAGCATAGTGGGTGGCTACTTAGAAATCTCCGAGGAATGAATTTCTTCTCTGAGTAACCTCAGTTTTGCCTCCACCTGAGTGACTCAGAGACTTCAGCCAGCTGGGCCTCCTGAGGAACAGCAAGAGTGATAGACCACGGCAGGAGAAATGTTTGCTTCACCCCTTGGATAGGACCCAAAGCAATCAGCTTCATAGCTGACTCAGCAGCCTGGAGTTAAGACATAGTGTCTGGCACCTGCAGGACAAGTGATGACCCCCGTCAGGCTTGCTGGTCAGTCTGACATTCAGCTTTCATTAGCTCATTCATCAAGGTGGCTGTTCATTTCACATATTTATTAACTGCGTCCTATGCGTCAGGCACTATGCGAGGTAGTGAGATTAACCATTAGAATGCAATTACTTACAAATCAAAAATGTAAATGCACTTGATAAGAGACTGGGATAGATATTTGTGCACCGTGTTCACTACAGCATTGTTCCCCTTAGCTGAAAGGTGGAAGCAACCCAAGTGTCCGTGGAGGGATGGACAGATAATACACAGTATAAATGGCACCTAGAATGAAATATTATTCAGCTTTAAAAAGGAAGGAGAGAAGGGAGGGAGGGAGGAAGGAAGGAAGGAAGGACGGTCTGGCACATTTTACAACCTGGGTGAAGCTTGAGGACATCATGCTAAGTGAAATAAGCCAGTCACAAAAAGATAATTATTGTGTGATTCATTTTAGGTATGTAGAGCAAGCCATAGAGAAAAAGTAGAATAGGGTGCTGGGGATTGACGAGAGGGGTTGGGACTGGGAACTAGCATTCAGTAAGCACAGACTTTTAGTCTGGGCAGAGGGAAATGCGTTGACAGTCACACACAGTGTCCATTGGCTTCATGCCTCTGGACTGTGCACTTAACAATGGTTAAATGCGTAAATTTGGGGGGCTTCCCTGGTGGCACAGGGGTTAAAGATAGAACACGATCAAGCTATCATCAGGGAGCTTGATCAGAGAGCTGCAGACCTCTCCCACCCGCTGCTCCCCTCAGCAGTGTATTCCAGTAGATCTGCCTGTTCTGCTCCCCACTCTGTCTCTCACCACTTCTGCACCTCTGAGCTGTACCCCAGTTCTTGTATGCATAAATAAACAAATCTTTTTTAAAAAGGTAAATTTTATTTTATATATGTATGTGTTACCACAATTTTGAGAATGTGAAAGTTACAGTATCTTTAAACAATAGAATAAAACTTGGAAATAAAGCTCATGAAAAAAATGTACTTGATAGAATTAGTTTTTACAATTCATTTTCTTTAAAGATTTTTTATAATAGTTTATTTTTACATCATTTTGTACATTTTTTTTCCATCTCAATTGTAATCCCGTGGGTTTCCCATCACCGAGTCACCCGTGTGCCACCACCAGAGTCCCGTGCACTTCCCCACCCTGTTTTTGATCCCATTCCCCACTCCACCCCCGTAAAATTTCTCTGGTATATAGTTGTTCGTTATGCTTATTATTTTCTCGCCTGGTCCATTATACTCCTGCTATGAGTGAAACCATCTGGTATTTTTCTTTCTCTTTCTGGTTTATCTCACTCCATCCATGTTGCTGCAAAAGACATGTGTTTCTTTCTTTCTTTTTTTTTTGGTTGCTGAGTAATATTCCATTGTGTATGTGTACCTCATATACTTTAGAGATTTTTTTATGCATACAGAACTGGGGTACAGGCCAGAGGTGCATGGGGTGAGAGGATTCACCAGAGACAGAGTGAGGAGCAGAACAGGCAGATCAATGAAGTACACTGCTGAGGGGAGCAGGGGGCGGGTCAGCTTGGCGCCTTGTGGGTCAGCTCCGGGTAGGGGTTGAACTCACTCTAACTCGAAAGCAGCTGTGGCTGCGGCTACCTTTGCAGTGCTGTGCTTTAACCCGCTGTGCCACCATCGAGGGCTCAACTATTCATTTTCTTTTGAAATTCTTTTGAACAGATATTCACCAGGAACAAGATTCATGGATAACAAATGGAATGGACATGTGAAGAGATTTGTCATTAAGAAAGTGCTACTTAAAATCACAAGACATTGTTCACACTGATTGCAGTGGATACAGTTAAAAAGGTTGATCATACCAAGGGCTGTCAAGGATTCAGAGCAAACAGTTTTCATACACTGTTGGTGAGAATGCAAAATAATACACTATGGAAACAGCCCGCAGTCTGTCCTAAAGTTAAACACCCACTGCGATGTGACTCAGCCACTGTGCTCCTAGATTCTAACCAGGAGGAGGGGAGGCATCCATTCACACAAACAAAACAGCACACACGACTGTCCATCAACAGGTGCTACACAAACTGTGTGTACAGATAATAGAATCTACACAGCAAGAGAAACAGAATGAATTGTCACTACTACATGGATGAATCCCAAATAATCACGCTGAGTGAAAAATGCTAAACAAAGGAGTATATAGTAGGAATAGATTTATATGAAAGTGTGAAAAATGCTAATGGATATATGTGACAGCCCATGAGAGGGTACCTGAACTGGGTGGGTGGGGCGGGGAGAGAGAGAGGTTGAGAGAGAAAGAGTGACGGGGCTGGGGAAGGGCAGGAAGATTCCCCAAGTGACACATGGAAATTTGAGGCAGTGGTGGGAGAGTGATAGATAAATTCATTATCTTGACTGTGGTAGTTTTATGGGTATGTATATATGTTATTATCTATCAGATTGTACACTGAACTATGTGCCATTTATTGTGGATCAATTATAGAAATAAAGCCATGAAAACACTGGCAGCAGTCCTCTGCCCACCTGTGCCTGTGCTCCTTTTCACCAACTCTGTTCCTCCCAGGGCAGCAGCCTCCTGCCTGCTTGTGGCCTGGACCACGCTGGGGCTTCTCTTCACTCACCCCCTCAGCTGAGACAGCTCTCCTCAAGGCCTCCTGCCTGTGACCATGCAGGCCTCTCTCTTATCAAAACTGTCCCTGTCAGGGCAGCCCTTTCTGCCCATTTGTGTCTATACAAGCATCCCGTATTATTCTCTTGTGTTTATAATAAATCTGCCCTTTGGATATATGAAAAACCCAAACCATTTTTAAGCGTATGGAAAAAGAAAATTAATGGGGCAGAAAGATGAACATCGTAATTTTCTGTGGCGTGCAAGCCTGCAGCATGTATGCAGGGTGGCAGCCAGCCGACATTTCACAGAAGAGGGGGTGGGAGGACCAGTCCGTCTTGCAGGCAAGGCCTGGGACACAAGATGGTGTTTCATGTCCAAGAACTGTCTGCAAAGACGCACCTTCAGGAGAGCGAGGGGCTGCATCTCAGGCCTAGGGAGCAGTGGAGAGACACGTGGGCAGAGGAAGCCGCAGGCCCAGCTGCGACTGGGTTTAATCCTGAAGCCAGGAGAGAAAGCTTAGAGGCCAATGGGGTGGTCACCCTGTACGTTAGAAAGCAGATGCTCTGTCTGCGCCCCTCCGCTCCACACCTCAGGTTGCTGGAGAGGAGGGAGCTTGCAGGGGATCCCAGGGTTAAGTAAGAGAGGTGAGGACACGAAGTGGTGCGGACTGGCTGGAATCAAGGGCTGGTGGGAGATGCCACTTCATCTTTTAACACCGGAGAGTTTCAGGAAATGTTATTCCAGCTTTGTGCAATAGGAAACGAGAGAGACTCAGAAAAGTTAAGCAATTGGCTCATGACCACACAGTTCGCAAGTGGGAGATTTTAGCTCAGGAGACCCACAGAAGTGTCCGTTCACTTCAGCAGCATCTGGAGGCCCTCCCTGGTGGCGCAGCAGGTTAAAGCACAGGACTATAAGTGAGCTGCAGCCACTACAGTGTGAGTTCGATCCGAGCTGGTCAGGGAGTGACCCGAAGGGTTCAGCAGACCTCTCCTCTCTCCCGGCTGCTCCCCTCAGCAGTGTACTTCGTTGATCTGCCTGTTCTGCTCCCCACTCTGTCTCTGGTGAATCCTCTCACTGCCCCTGCACCTCTGGCCTGTACCCCAGTTCTGTATGCACAAATAAATAAATCTTAAAAGAAAAAGAAAAAAAAGCACCTGGAATCCCCTCACGCTTCAGCCACTTGATTTTGTCACCAGCATGTGGATTGTTTTGTGACTGTCATTCCTTGGGAGAGGCATAGAGCCTTGGGGGTGTGTATCAGGATGAGAATCACCTGGGCTGTTAGGAAAGGAAGGCTTCCTGGAGGAAGGGATGTTTCAGCTGAACCCTAAAGAATTTAAAGGAGCAAGAAGAACGAAGGAAGGAATTAGGAGGAGAAATGGAGGGTCATGAGAAGGAGACATGTTCTAGAGGGGAGAATGTTGACTGGCTGGGAAGAAGCAGGGTTACAAACTGAGCCACTGACTGGCCGGTGGTGGCGTGAGATGGCAGAGGTACATGGCTGGAGGCTGAGATTTAGCTCTCTGTGTGGAAGCTTAGAGGCTGGAGTGGATAGGAGAGAGACCATGGGGGGACCAAGTTGATTTGATAGTGAAATCCTGCCTACCAGGCATCTGCTTGCTGTTACCATGGTGACATTAGACTGCAGCCCCGGAAGCATCTTATTAAAGATGACGATATTAAGGACAAGACTTGGGGAACGATTTGCTGACATTCCTACCAGAAGTATGAAAACCTTTGTTTAAAAAGCCATGTAGTAGTGCTAGAACATTCATAACATAAACTTCATCATTTTAACTAGTTTGGTGTAGCATGGTATAGCACATTAGCACCACCATCTTTTCCTAATGAAAGCTCTGTCCCCATCACAATGCCTCCCACTGCCCCTTCCCAGCTCCCGGGGCCACGCTTCCACTTTCTGTCTTTGTGAATTTCACTGGTTTATGTCCTTCACTAAGTGGAGTCCTACAGAATTTTATGATTTATGGCTGGCTTATTGCCCTTATTATCAAGTCTCCATCACAGATGAGCTTGCGTCAGAAGTTTTTCCCTTAAAAAAAAAAAAAA
>NW_004567119.1:18928137-18931162 GCF_000260355.1 Condylura cristata | reverse complement strand
GGCTTCCATGGTGGCCTAAGGGTTAAATCTCATTGCTATTAGCACAAGAGCCCACTGTGGCTGGCAGTCTGAGTTCGATCCCTGCCGGGTAGCGGGGAGCTGACCCACATGACAGCAGTCCTCTCCTGTCTCACCCACTGCTCCCCTCAGCAATGTTCTTCGTTGATCTGTTTGCTCTGCTCCCGCTCTGTCTCTGGTGAATCTTCTCTCTCACACACACACACATGTGCATGCACGCCCCTGGCCTATATCCCAGTTCTTGTACACAAAATTAAATACATAATTGAATGAATCTTGCACTGGCTCAACCCTTTGTGTGCTCTTAGACAAGTCTTACCTCAGGTTAAGAAGAGGCTGCTGACAGGAACCAGACTCTGGAGCCTACTTGGGGCGGATCCTGACATGTAGCCCTGACTTGTAATTTGTACCTCCTGGTTTCTCATCGCTCATCTGGTATAAATGACACCACCTTGGACTGACCCCATCAGGTGTCAAGAGCATCAAGGAGCTCATTTAAATAAAAGTGCTTAAAATGGACGCGATCTTTTTGGGGTGCTAGCCCTGCACCAATGAGGAGGTTTCTACCGAGAGCACCTATCAGATCTCAGTACCTCCCTCCACGCTTCTGACTTGTAGTCATTATATTTCTATTTTCTCAGTGTTTGTGCTTGAAATTTGGATCATGTCTAACTCACCCATCTGCCTGGCTTCCGCTTTCTTGACCCAACCAGCTGCAATGTCCTTTTGTGGCCTTCATTTCCTCTGTGCCCCTTCCCCCATTTCCCGGTGTGAGAAGTCCCATCCTCCCATCTGACCATTGCCAAAGCTTGACTTCTTGGTTCACCTCACCAGTGCCACCAGAGGTCCCCAGAGCGCAGCTCTGCTGTGGCCATATCCTTACTCAAGAGTGAATGGCCGCTGACACCCCCTATCTACTGCCAAAACCAGAAAGCCACACGAGGGTATGGAGCCCCAGGAGCCCTGGTTCACTGCTGGCGGGAATGTAAAATGGTGCATCCATTGTGGAAAACAGAAGAGGTCTTCCTCAAAGATTAAAAACGGAATTACCAGCCCTCCATGGTGGTGTGACAGGTTAAAGTGCAGCACTATGAAGCCATCCCAGCTACTGTAGTGCAGCTTCAATCCCCGGCCAGGGAGCTGACCCACACGGCGTGGCAGACCTTGGCATGGCAGCCCTTCGCACGTCTCACCCGCTGCTCCCCTCAGCAGCATATTTCGGTAGATCTGCCTGTTCTGCTCCCCACTATGTCTCTGGTGAACCCTCTTCCTGCACCTCTGGCCTTTAAAAAAACTGAATTACCATTATGACCTAGCAATTTCACTTTGGGGTTTGTACCCAAAGGTATTGAAAGCAGGGTCAGTGCAACATTATTCACAAAACTGGGAGCAGCCAAGTAAATGAATTCATCATGAATTCATCATTCATCAAGTAGATGAATAGATAAGCCAAATGTGATTTTGACACACAAGGGGATACTTTTCAGCCCTGAAAAGGAAGGGTATGCTGTCATTTGATACAGCATGTTATGAAGACTTTCTGCTAAGTAATATAAGCCAGTCACAGAAAGCCCATTACTGTGTGACTTGATGAGGGCCTAGTGTGATCAAATTCAAGGACAGTAGAATAATCATACTTGAAATTATAGCAACTGGGAAAAGGGGTTCAGGTTATTAGTTTTGCAAGATGAAAACATTCTGTAGATCTGATTACACCAACGTAAACTGGATGCCTAAAAATAATTCAGATGGTGAATTTTATGTTACCCACTCTTTACCATGGTTTACACAAAATGACTGATGGAGGAATCAATTTGATCTAAGCTTTGCGCTCTACTTTCTAGGCGCTGCCCTCCCTGCTTGCTTCACATGGAGAAGCCTTGGCTATCCCTACCTATTTGCCTTGACATACACGGCTCCCTCTGGCTAGAACTCTGACCCTTCTTCTCTGCTCTTTTGAAATCCCACTTATGCTGAGAAGTCCAGCAGGGCTCAGGTGCTCCCCCATGCACCTCCTTGCTGAATACACACTCCTGCTACTGTGCACACGGCGTCCGTGGAGAGTGTTCGCTTTCCTTCCCCACGACCCCCACTAGACAGAACTCCCAAGGATGGAGAGGGTGTGTGTGTTGTTGCTTCCAGCACATTCTGGTGCACCCAGAAGTGGGATTGCTGGTTTGGTAGAACTGCTTGCTCCCCCAGGGTGCCACTGTTGACTCTCTGCTCCTGTCTGTCTGGATCTTACATGCTGAGCTTAGCCCCTTCATGCTCCACCAGTCTGCTGGGCAGAGTCTTGGTTTCATTTTTCTCATCCTGACAGCGTCCTGCCCCGTGCCTTGCTCAGAAATGCTGCACACCTTCCAGATCAACAGAAGTGGGTGAGAATCTACACCTCTGGCTGTGTTGCCGCTTCCCCGGATGGGAAGCGAAGGATCGACAAGTGTTCTTTTTCCCTCCTGTCCACTAGGAGTTATAAACCCTGGGTCACGGCGGACTTGCTGCTTCAGCATTTCTTTGTGCTGGAGCAAATGCAGCTGCCAGGAATGCAGAGGAAGTGGGTGAGGGGTTACATCAGTCATCTGAAAGCATTCAACTTGTCGCCATTAGCACCACCAGCCAAAGGCCTTTTCCTAGAGCAGATGCCCCTGGCTTCCTGTCACCCATGGACTCTGCTTAATGTCCCAGCTGGATCTAGCTGAGTCGGAGTTCCTGGAACTTGGGCTGGCCCTGGCCACTGAGTGGATTTGCACAAGGGCACAATGACATCCTGTGTCTGTGCTGCAGGTCTTTGTGGAAGCTCATTGGTACAGGAAGCTGGATCTGTCCACTCCCAGTGGATGCCAGACATCCATGCAGGTAGTGGGGCAAACTGACATAGACCTGGATTTTTCTGGAATAGTTCATATTATTGTTATTTTATTCATTGGAATGAAGATTGGGTACTAAGTGTCACAGTTAAGTGTGATATCAACTCAAATACTTTGAACATTTTGGGGCCAAGCTCACT
>NW_004567119.1:18903768-18927922 GCF_000260355.1 Condylura cristata | reverse complement strand
AACTCATGCGGAAGCGGCTTTAGATTCTCAGTGCTGTGCTTTAACCCGCTGCGCCACCAGGGAGGGCCCAAGCTCACTGTTCTAAAAGTTCTCGGTATAACTACTTGCCCTTACTTTCATGTGACATGAGCTATGGGGAAACTAAGAGGCAAGTGTTCCAGCAGGGAACACAATTTTCTGTCTGTCTGAAACATCAGGCATCTGATGAGATGTGAAGCAGAAGGCATTAGGGCTGGAGTTAGCCCACTGCTGGGCAGCCTCTTGAAAGCACCCTAGGGTCCACTTTGGAGAGCTAGTAGGTTCTCTAAATAATAATTTCTTACCTTCTGCCTTGACAGCACCTGGGCCTATTCCTTAGCCTCAATTCCCATTTTGAGCTGAGACATAGTAATCATACATTTTCTGATGTTTTGACATCTGGAATCTTACTGATGGCGGAGACACTGCTCCTTCTAGAACTAACAATTTGCTAGAAATAGTAATAGTAATAACTAGTCAGCGTGTGCCAGTCCCAAATCCAGAGCCCCCCAACTTCCCTAGGCCCAGAGCCAGCTAAAGTGATCCAAACCAGCCGCTCTTAAGCCTGCTTCTCTTGCTCACCTTACTTTCTCCCCCACCTCCTCTGCCCTAGATTCCCCTCCCGCAAAGCCACAATAAGGGTCCCAGCACCCATGTTCTTCCCAGACTTCCTCTGACTCCGAGCTCACCCTGGTTCTTCCCTATGTGGCCCTGCATGGGGTACTGTGCCACAGGTTTTTAGGGATGTTTGAGGATAAACAATTTCATCCTTCCTTAAGTCATTTTCATGCCTGCACTTTTTATCATGCTTGATTAAAGCAGGTACAATTTACAGCTTCTAGACTCCCTTTGGCTGAAATCTTGGTAATGCTGCTAACACTTGGAATGGAACTTGGATTCTTGCCAGGGCCTTGATTCTTTAGACAAAGATTAGACCTGGCATCCACTCTCCCAGTTATCTGCATTTTTTTCTCTCAGGCCAGTGGCAAAGCAGACACAGTAAGCAGGCTTGACCTTGGCCTTGGAGGAACTTCACCTTCACAAAATTTCAATTGCTCTAGCGAGGCTCTGTGCCCCCAAAGTGGATTTAAATATTCTATTAGAAGTTTCTCAGATTGAGTTAAGGAAGAAAACACAACCCCAGAACATACAGTTCATAGGAGACCTTCCTAAAAGGAAGTGTTTTTTTTTTTTTAAAGATTTATTTGTGCATACAGAACTGGGGTACAGGCCAGAGGCTCAGGGGTGGTGAGAGGCTTCACCAGAGACAGAGCGGGGAGCAGAACAGGCAGACTGATGAAGTACACTGCTGAGGGGAGCAGTGGGAGGGTCAGGAGAGGTCTGCCACGCCATGTGGGTCACCTCCCTGGCTGGGGATTGAACTCGTGCTGCAGTGGCTTCAGAGAGCTTCATAATGCAGTGCCTTAACCCATTGCACCACCAGGGAGTGCCTGATAATGTGTTTATTTTTAGCACTAGACAGCATTTCATTGCTAGGATATGCCACAATAATTCATCTACGTGCCTGGGTTGCTTCTAGAAACTTAACAGAAACCTCATAACTGAAGTCAGGAGACTAGCAGAGGGGTCTCATGTACTGCTCGCACACACAGCACAGAAGCCAAATGGAAGAGACAGGCCTCACACCCCTGACAGGAAGCCGCACTGCTTTGCTGCCAAAGAGGAAGGAAGGAGGGGTTCCCCCTCACCCAGTAACAGCTCAGCCAATGGGGGAGTCCTGAACTCAGCCAATGAGGAGCCACTGTACTTCCAACTCCCAGTTTCCTCCAACTGTTTATAAAAGCCCTTCTCAAGGGTGGATAGCAAGGAGCACTCTTTCTGCATGATAAGAGTATGTTTCCTTTCAAAAGGCTCTACTGTTTTGCATTTCTACCAGCAATGCATGGGAGAGCTTGTTGTTCTGCAACATTAGGTATTGTCAGATTTTTGGATGTTAGCCATGTTAATATGTGTATAGTGGTATCTTAGTGTGAGTTTAATTTGCATTTCTTTAATGCTATACCATGCTCTGCATCTGCTCGTATTTGTATTTGCCATCTGTTGCTCTCACTACATTAGATATGTAACTCAAGAGTCAGCTGGGGTCTTGAAGACAGATATTTAGAAACCCCCTTATTCCCAGCACTAAGAAAGTGCTAATCCTTCTTTGGGGCAAATCTAGACTAGATAAGGGAGACATAAAGTGGAGGCATTTGTAATGCTTACCATGCTTGATGCATGTATGAGGTGAGTGTTTTTCAAATGCTCTCCCATGACAGTTTATTTGAGCATGGCAAAACCCCTGACTCAGGAAAGCCGGGCAGGTATTGTCTCCATTTAAAAAATGAGGGTGAGGCCTCCCTGGCACAATGGGCTAACGTGCAACACTATGAATCTACCCACAATCACTGTAGCCATTCGAACCCCCGCCAGACAGCTGACCCTCATGGCGCAGCAGACCTTTCCTGTCTGGCCCACTGCTTCCCTCAGCAATGTTTCAGTTGATCTGCCTGTTCTGCTCCCTGCTCTATCTCTGGGGAATCCTACCCCGCACACACACTTCTGCTCTGCACCTCAGTTCTTGTATGGATAAATAAATTTTTTTTAAAAAATGAGAGTGGGGCCCTCCCTGGTGGCACAATGGGGTAGGACGCAGCACAGCAAGCTAGCTGTAGCCACTTCAGTTCGAGTTCGAACCCTGGTCCCAGAGGTGACCCACATGGGGAAATAGACCTCTCTCTCTTGCCTGCTGCTCCCCTCAGCAGTGTACTTCATTGATCTGCCTGTTCTGCTCCCCACTCTGTCTCTGG
Source organism: Condylura cristata (assembly GCF_000260355.1). Lineage (NCBI taxonomy): Eukaryota > Metazoa > Chordata > Mammalia > Eulipotyphla > Talpidae > Condylura > Condylura cristata. The sequence goes on along the minus strand of NW_004567119.1, from coordinate 18,925,094 downwards.
TGAAGCCTCTCACGGCCCCTGCACTTCTAGCCTGTATCCCAGTTCTGTATGCATAAATAAGTCTTTAAAAAGAAATCAATCAGTCTTTAAAATCTCCTTTTAAAAAAAGGAGAAAGAAAACATATATATGAGTGTGGTCAAGTGAATTGTCCCAGCTCACCAAATTCTGAAGTACTAGCGGTAGAGCCCGGAAGCAGGCTTCCCTGGTCCAAGGTCAAAACTCTTTCTACCTCGCCTAGGTGCTACGAAGAGATGGAAATCACCCATCTTTCTAGCGAGTCAGTGAGGTTGGTGAGTGTTTTCTGGTGCCTCTTTGAGATTCACTGACAGTCCAAGTCCATGGCAGCTGGAAAGTGGTGGAAACCTGAAGTCTGATCACATGCAGCTTCCTGTCACTTCTGGAAGGGAGGGCATTGGGGCTTAGTGCTGTGGGAAGGACCTTAGCTTGGGAGTGAGTGAATGGGCTAAGCATGTTTTTTGCTCTGCATTGTCTTCTGAGGCCTTGCTGACCCTGGAAGGACCACCTCTTCAGGGCTGGGTCCTGGAGACAATAAAGAGCGCCCTTAGGGACTTACACTCTGGCCCACTAGCCAATTAAGTGTATAGAACACACCTGCCCTGTAGAAATCACTGAAAACAAGAATAAAGCTTCCCCTCCCCGCCCCCCCAGAATGAGAGCAGCCTGAGGAAAGCTGCCATTGACTGGATTGTGTCTCAGGTGGTGAAGACCATCAATCAATGTGTCCTGTCCTGTCCACCACCCAGAGCCATCAGATGGTATTTTTGTGCCTTACTAGTAAGTAGTACAGACAACCAAGATTTCCAGACATTTGTGGAATGCCACTGGAATAAAAGATAGAGGCCAAGACAAACATAGAAAAGGAACACAGAGGAAAAAAGAAACAGTGTTAGGGGCAAAATACAAACAAAAATGTGACCAAATTCATCAGATAGATGAAAGTCTATGAAAATGAGAGCATTGGTCCAGGAGAGGAATTTATGTCTAGAGGGAATTCCAGGAAGAGGGAACAAGAAGAAATTATCAAAGAAACAGCACAAAACAAAACAATCTAGAACTGAATGTCCTGTGTTCTTATAAAAAGGACCACCTTGAAAACAACAAAATGAATGAAGAGAGCCATACCAAAGCATATCTTCATGAAATTCCAGAACATTAGGACTCAAAAATTTACTTGAGAAATTTCATGTCACATAGCAAAATGTTGAACATGTGAGAAGTGATAGATCTTTTAATAGCAGCAACAGTAAGCATGATGCCTTCAAATCTCAAGAGAAAATTATCTTAAACCCAGAATCCTGTATTCATACAATCAAGTTTGAGGGGAAATGAAGGCACAGTAAAAGAATAAATAAATAAGCAAAATAAAGGATACCCCATTCCCTTACCTCAGGAATTTTTTTTTTTTCTTAATGCATGCAAGAGCTGGGATGTAAGCCAGAGGCGTGGGGGGCTAGAGAAAGAACCGGGGGCAGAACAGGCAGATCTACTAAAAGACACTGCTTGTGGCAGGCCAGGAGAGGTCTGCCATGTCATGTGGATCAGCTCCCTCCCTGGCTGGGGAGCAAACTCATGCTGCAGTAGCTGCTGACATCTTCATAGTGCTGTGCTTAAACACTTGCACCACCAGGGTGCAATTCACTTACCATCCCACCATCAACAACACCCACCTAGTTCAGGTGATCATCTGCACCACAATTAGTGGAGTAAAAGCTACCTCTTCATCTTGCAAATCTTGTTCCTTCAGCCTCTTGCTTTCAGAATGAGTAAAATTCCTAATGCCCCTGCTTCACTCACATTGGTTCCACTTAGTCTCTCTCACTCTGAACCCCTCATACCACATGCTCTTTGCAGTTTCCTCCCACTAAAATTCTCTGTCAGTATCTATAATATGCTTGTCAGTCAAGCACCCCCGGGCCAGGAATCTGGTTCCCTGACTGAGACTCTGAAACCTGCCTCTTCCGGCCTGGGCATTCTCTCAGGAAGGTGGGCCCTGTGTCAGTCTTACGCAGGGTGACATCTGTGCAGTGCCTGTGTCCCCGTGGGCCACACCATCACACTCACAGTAGAAGCTCAATAAATGTTGAATGAATAAGTGACGGGAGGGCTCACTTCCCTGTAGGCTTCTCAGCACAGGACTCATCCTCCAAGCGTCTTCTGAGGGTGACCAAATATATTGGCAAAAGAATCATCCTTAAACATGAGTTCTATTAAACTCAGCCGGGCTGGTTGACTTTTGGCTTTTTGGGAAAAGCCTCAGTACAGTGGAATAATGTGTCTTTTTTGCCAGCTTTTCATAACTGGACTCTAGTTCCTATTTCACATCATCACCACTCCCACAGAGCTTTTGCGATTCCAGATGCCAAAATCTACACACATTTGTAAGATCTGAATTTCCACACCCGACCAGCTGACTACAGGAAGGAAGTTCTTGAGTTTGGCTCACTCCATCTCCTTTTGCTTATGGATGAAGTGAACGTCTGATGGGCACAGATGGGACCCTTGTTTCTCCAGGGAACTCGCAGTCTGTCTTATCAAGGACAGGGCCTATGTTACAAGAAAGTCTGGACCAGACCTTCTGCTGAGTCATCTGTCCAAAGGCTGAAACTAATCCACCAATGAGCCAGATGATACTTTTGAGTGCCTGCTTGCTCCATGCCCCCTTCTCTGAGAATTCTCCCAAGGAAGGGGGCACCCCTAACGCTTGGCGCTGTCGCTGGGCAGAGCTGATGGTCCCAGGGCAGTTCCTGACTGCATGTGGGTGAATGAAATGATCTTCCCGGACTGATGGCTGGCACAGACACGCTTCCAGCCCTACTAAACTGTCCCTGCTGAGTCAGAAGACCACGTGGAGACAGGTGGGCCTGTATCTTTCCACCTGTACAGGGAGGGTGGCTCAGCTAATGTGCTGAGGGACAGAGAGGTTAGTGTTCAACTAGGCAGAGTTCACATCTCCCAGTCCTGCTTCTAGTCCTGAGGCAGTCAGGCTCTGTTTTCTATCCAGATATCCCTGCAAGAATATATTCCTGCATTCTTTTCTTTAAAAAACAAAACAAAACATTTATTCATTTATGCATACAAGAGTTAGGGTACAGGCCAATGGTGCAGGGGGTTAGATGATTCACCAGAGACACAGTGGGGAGCAGAACAGGCAGATCCCCTGAAAGACACTGCTGAGAAGAGCAGTGGGTTAGACAGGAGAGGTCTGCTGCGCTATGTGGGTCAGCTCCCTGGCTGGGGATTGAACCTGTGCTGCAGTGGCTATGGACAGCTTCATAGAGCTGTGACTCAACTTCTTGCATCACCAGGGAGATCCCCAAGAATATCCCGACATTCTTCCAGTAGATTCTGATCTCTGCAGGAGCACATATAAACAGATACATAGATAGGTGAGCATGATATTTCAAAAGAGGAAATGCGGTGTGTGACAGAGAGGGGAGAGGTCACTCAACTGAGTGCCTGTTCTTGCAGGTGCTGGGTTGGGAACCTCCCATACAACACCTCAGCAAGAACCTCATCTGACATATAAGCAGACAAGCTCAGAGAGGTCACAATTTGTCTCAAGGTCACACAGCTAGTGGGTAGCATGTGAAGTTGGCATCGGAAACAAAGACAGCAACTCCATGTGTCCCACCTAAAGTCTGACCTGATGGTCAGAAGGTGGGGGATGGCTAGGGTGACTGTCATCGCCCTGTCCAGGAAAGCAGCAGCCTTTGTCTTTCTTCTGGTTATGCCTGATTGTCATCTGTCTATGCTGCAGAATGCATCAAAGACATTGCTTTATGCAAAATTCCTTCTCTGCCCCTCAGCCCCATCTCATTTCCTCCTGACACGACAGCCTGCAATTAACATTCTAACCTTCCTAGCAGACGCCAGTCTGATCCGTCACTCAGGCCAGAGGGCTCTGTGCTCGAGGTGATTGAGGGGCCAGCAAAGCTCCCATCAGGGTGACTGAGAGGACAGCTGGGAGAGCAGGGAGGACCAAGGTGTATGTCCTGGTAATGGAGAAGCAGTTTTTCTGCTTTTCCTTCTGGTACCTTATCTGCAGGTTGGGAGCTCAGACACTGTTCTGCAGGAGCCAGGACCGAGAGTACTCGGAGTCGCCCTTCTGTATGTAGAGCACAAATGGTTTCCATGGGAACCTCTCAGGGGGAGAATGCTAGGCTTCCAGGCCTGCTGTGGCCTTGGAGAAACAATGTGGTAGGTGCTCTGAGAATCCCAGAAGCTTCCCTCGACCATCTTTCACAGTTCACAGCCTCTCCCACTATACACACAAAAGGCAGCCAAAATAAAACAAGAAATCAATTCCGTTTTCAGTACTTAGAAACAAAGATCTTGCATTCACTTATTAAACCAATTGTGTGTGTTTTAAAAGTTCAAATCCTTCAAACCCACTTAGAGTTACAGAGAATCCTGGGAGGGTATTCTAAGAAGACACCAGTGATTCCCCACAGGGGTTTGGGAGGTTCTAGCTTCTCTTGAGACCTCGTCTTAGCCACTACCTGACTTGCAGTAGTATCTACAGTGCTGCTCGTCAGTGAGATACTCATCCATCCATCCATCCACACTCTCCACCATCAGATATAGAAAAGCCAGTGCCAGGCATTGTACCACCAGTGGGGACACAAGGAACATTTAAGAAACTCACAGCCCAGTAAGGAAGACAAATAATGATCAATTATAAGTGAGTCAGACCCTGAGCTCCAGCTCTCATGGTAGAGCCAGACATCAAGATGCTGGATTAATGGTAGCAATTTGCTTACTCCCTGGTGACTCTTGAGTATTTTAGACCTATCATTGGTGGACAATAGCATTTCTCTTTCTAATCCTCATCCTAAGGATTGGAACTACCACTGAGGCCCTCGGGTCCAGGGTTCTGCTCTCAATCTGCATCTTAGATGCTTAGTATCATGCAGCTCTGGGCGAAGGATCTAGGGTCAGTTTCCACCCCTAGGGTCAATTGGGTGACCTCTGATCCTTAGTTTTCTCCAAGTGAAATGGAACTATCTCACAGAGATGGTTGTAGGGATAAGTGAAAGATATCTGTAAAGTTCCTGGCACAGTGTTTGGACATATCAGAAGCTAAGTATTAGTCTCTTCCTTTTAATTCTTCTCAGATCTTCTTCCCCTTATTGCCACCTGTTTGTCTGGCTTGTGATCTGGGAGTTGTTATTAGGACTCAAAATTGCTTGTCAAACTGTATCTCCTTTCTATGGACCCTAAAGCTGAATGATATTCTCAGAGCCTGGCTGGCCCTAGGAGCATATAATTTCTGCATCTTAGAACTCATCTGCCTGCACCCTGATTCCTCTGCTCTGTTTTTCTGTAAGAAGGTGGACAAGAAGCATGAACTCCTTTGAGGATCTTGAAAAAAAGTATATTGAATGAATGAGGTATGTTGCAAAGACAGAACCAGCTAGCAAAAGTAAACCGAGTGTCTTTGTGGATTTAATTGCATTTACAGTTGATGTTCTTGATACTCCCTGAACAATCCTATCGCTCCTCTGCTCCCTTTCCTTTGTATGTTCAGCTCAACTTTTACAGTCATTCATTTTAAGAAAGTGAAGTTGCACTGTGGATCCCTTCTGGTCTCTGAAAGGGTGAGGTATTCAGGTCAGGGCTGATGGCTGATGAGACAGCCCTGGCTCACAGAAGTGAGGTGTGATTTGAGTGACATCTTCTACCCCCAAATATCTCCCTCACCAGCTGTCACAGTGCCTGGAGTTCCAAAATCAGACAGTTGCTCTTTTGTCCTCATTATGAGAATGTCTCGGTTCCTGGCAAATGCAACGGATGAAGTTGTCGTGGGATGACCCTCAGCCAGCCCGGGCCCCTGGGGACAAGGAGCTGCCACCAATGTGCTGACTCTTCCTTCTTGGGTACCATTCTAGGCTGTTGGCCTCAGGCAGCAGCCAGCTTGGAGTACAGGCCCAAGGAAACAGGATGATTTATGTTGTGTGAAAACTCTGACAGGATGGAGCTCATGGTTGGCCATTCGGGGATAGAAGCCAGGGAGACCCTGAACCCTGAAGAGGTGGCTTGTAGGTGCCTTTAGGACAGGAGTTGTCACAAAGAGTCAGGTGAGAGCAGTAGGACTGGATGGAGGAGACAAAGGGGCAAGTTCTACCAAGAGCCCTAAGGGCTAGGTGAGCCCCCAGGGTGGGGTGGGGCGCATGGCTGAGTAAGCAGGCACCCAGCAGTGAGCAGGTGAGGCCCGGACACTGAGTGAGCCGCTTGCTCCTGAAGGTCAAAGGAGAGCTGTGTACTTCTCTGGTTACCCGGATGCAGCCTTCCTCAAAGAAGCTCAGCGGGAATCGGCTTTGGGTCTTTGAATTATCACAGTTCCTTTTAATTAATAGTTGTCATTAATATGATGAGAATTACATTTTTAACAGTTCTCTTTGGGACTTGCTTCATTTCTATAGCGTTTCCGATTCAAAATGTCCTCCACCTCCAGGAGCAGGTCACTCCGTGTCATCCAACGTCACTTCCTGTCATCCAACGTCCTCTTATTCCCAGATCACAACATGTTCTTAGTGGTGACCACAGAAGGAGGGGACTGGAGAAAGACACTCTGGGCAGCTTTGGGGCTCTCTAGAAAGGATGACACGCCAGACTCGAGGTTTTCTGTCCAGAAACAGATCACACCATGGTCAGAAGGACCCTGGCACTGCCACTGGGTTCTGGGTGCCACTGGGCTTAGGCACCTGGTGGGTGGCAACCTCTGGACACCAGGCACTGGCTCCACTGCCTCTGGAAACTGTGTCTAGATGTCCCCACTGCTCGCATACATTGCCAGCATTAAAAACAACAACGACAAAAACCAAACAGCTTTTATTTTCTAGATTCTGATGAGTTCCTGGGGTCAAAAGGGTAAGCACATCTGCACTAACCTTTCTAAGGGTGCCTTCACCTCATATTCTAGGATTAGCTGTAGAGGCCAAAAGTCATCTGGTGAAAAATTAGCTTTGCTCGATTAAACCTCAGTGAAAGGGACATGGAAAGAAAGGCAGGAAGCAAGATAGAGAGGGCTGGTGCACACAGAGCTCTGTCTGAGTCTTGCTAGCCCATGGAGATCTGTGCAGCAAATTCCCCCCCAGAGGGGTGTGGGAAGGGTGACCAGGAACTCGTGCTGTGCCATGCTGTCACTGTCCTGACCACTCAGAAGGAAAGCGCTTTTAATTCCCAAACTGAGGTGGACATGAAGCAATGCACGGCCAGAGGCTGTCGCAGGCCTGGTAGTTGGGCCAGAGCTTGGCGGAAGGACCCTGTGAGCACTGCCCCTCCATGCCTGCCCTGGGTGCCGGTGTCCCAAGCAAAGGGACCAGCTCCTGCAGTCTGCAGTCACTTGCGGCCACCCAGCCCCCAGGCGGCGCCCACACAGTCAGTATTGCCAGAGCCACAGGGGTGTCGCTGTAGCAGCAGCACCTGCCAACAGCATGCATCGGCCTGTGTCCCCCTCTCACTCTGTCTCGTTTTCCTTTCCCCAGCAAGACCGAGCTGTGCAAAGTTACAGGCTGGCCTGACTTCCTCTGCATCCCGGCCAGCCTCCCGGAGGCTGAGCGCAGAGTAAAAGCTTTCTGATCCAGTGGAGGTGGCTTCTCATGCTGTTTCCTTGTCGTCCCTGGCTAGTCCCCTGCCCTCCTCCCAAGCACTGCCTTTTGAAGGCACCACTAGAACAGGCCATACCTTAAGCTCCTGGCTTATGCTCAGGGTAAATGCTGACAGCTGAGAGCTTTCTCCCCACCCCCACCTGCAATCATTCATTGTTCTTGTTGCAAATTAAAGCCAAAGCAGGCTGTGCTTAGGAAAAGCTGCGGGCCCCACTCTTGACACCTCCCAAGCAGAAAAGCATTTGACAACCAGTTTCCATGGCAACAGGCTTTCTTTGAAATAATTTCTTGTTCTGTGGTATGCCAGACCCCCGCCTTTTGCTGCTCGGGAGTAATGGCCAGCATTGGCAATGAGATCAGAAAAGCCAGGAGAGAAGATGCAGGCGAGTGAGCCAGCGGGCTGCTCTTGCTGCCCAGAATTCAGTCTCTCGACCCAGGCCCTGCTGGCACTCCCCAAAGGGTTAAAAGATGCCAAGGAAGAGGTCTGCAAACAGCTGACAGCAGCATCAACAGGCGCTATTTAGAGCAGCACAGAAGCTGGGTGCGCTCTAATTTTGGAAAAGGGCCGGTTCGCACATTCTGAGCAACAGTGCCTGCTGGAAAGTGCTGGTTTCCTTTTCTGTGTCTTTGTCAGCTTTGACAGCGCTTCCCACTCTGAGGATGAGGATGGAGGATTGTTGACCCTGCCCTTCCTGGCTTTCTCCACTGTGCTGAACTGGGAGAAACCCAGACTTGACTTCTGCTCTAGGTTGAATCAAGTCACCCTGAATTCATACATTGAAGTCCTACCCCCAGGAACTCAGATTGTGACTATTTCTTGTAAAGAGAACATGAAAAGGTGATTGAGTTAAAACGAGGCCACTAGAGGACAAGTCCGTAAGAAGGGACTTGAACACTCAGAGACACCGAGATGGGAGTGCGCGGAGAAAAGGCCATGTGAGGTCATAGTTGAAGACAGTGTCTGCAGGCCCAGGAGAGAGGCTTGAGAGAAACCTCCAGAACGGTGAGACACACACTTGTGTTGTTTAAACGCCCCAAGCAGCCCTAGCACATTGCTATCACTTCCACTTGGGCTGCAGAGTCTTTGTCTGCCAGACAGGGGCTCTGCAAAGTTCATCTCAAGTCATTGCGCTTTAGAGTCTGCGCAGAAAGGGTTGGGCCTCAGCAAGCACGTTGGCAAGCTCACCGCGCTCCCTGGGCGCCGTGTCAGACACGCACCTTGCTAAGTCTGCTGGTCTCTTCTCTGCCTGCACGAGCGTTCTGGGAATTGAGTGGCAGAGGCCAGACACTCTGTTCTCAGCAGAAGTTTCCAGAGGCAGGTGGGAGAGTTCAGCTTAGGGCGCTTTGGGTCACATGTGGTGGCTTCTTCCACCCACCCACCTCTGCCACATTTTAATGGATGTGAGATCCCCAGGGGGTTCCTCGGGGGTGGGAGACTTCTTCCACTCTGTGTCCTGGCCATAGGGACTGTACTAAGCATGATGTCACTTCATGTCTCAACAAATTGATGAGTCTTATTCTGGCCAAGAAAAGGAAACCTCAGGATTTAAAGCAAATTACTGGTTCCTAATAGTCTTTAAAATTATTTTTAAGATTTATTTATTTATGCATACAGAACTGGGATACAGGCCAGAGGTGCAGGGACAGTGAGAGTGAGGAGCAGAACAGGCAGGTCGATGAACTACACTGCTGAGGGGAGCAGTAGGCGAGACAGGAGAGGTCTGCTGTGCCATGTGGGTCACCTCGGGGGTGGGGATCGAACTCGCACTGAAGTGGGTGCAGCTTGGCTCAGTTGCAGTGTTGCACCTTAACCAGCTGAGCCACCAGGGAGGGCCCAGGTTCCAAATAGTCTTTTGTGGAGGAGGAGACAAAGGCTTAGAGAAGAGACTTGCTTGAGGCACCAAGGGACAAAAACAGGCCTCACCTAGGTCTTCTGATCCCCGTTGAAGGGTGTTTCCGCTCTGTCCTTCAGCAAACTCAGTGCACAACCAACTATGTTTGTTCCACTATCTGGAAATCTTGTTGGCTAACACCTATATTTCCAGTCCAGCATATTCTCTTAGAGTAATCGAGTGTGATTTTACTTCTTTTGTGTCCAAGGAACTGATATCCTTCATCCTCACTGGTGTTTACATCCTTCATCTTTTCATTCCATTCATTAAAAACCCAAGGCTTTCAATGTTCACAATCCTAAGCAAGAACACTAACTACACATAGCAAATATTCAGTACATTTAAAAAAACAAATTAATGGCTACATAAAGGCAGTAATATTGTTTATTCCTTCTCATAGCATTAAAAGTCCTCCATAATCGGTTCCCCTAAATTCTAGCCTTTATAGACATAACTGTTTGGTCTGTTTCCTCCCTACTCCCAGAAAAACGCAGGTCACGCTCTGTCCTTGCTTCCTGAGACTCAGTTTTGTCTCCTCCCTCTTATTTGTCCATCCCCAGGTTGTTCATATGTCCAACCCCAAACAAAGCTCTCCCTTTTCTGACTGGGTGCACAAGTAAGAACAATAAGGTTGGGGCCTGGCAGGAGTGAAAAGGGAATGAAGAATATTGGGTAAGGTGAATATATAAGTGTCGTTGTAATGGCTTAAGTTGCTTTAATATTAACTAACTGCTTAAAGTGGTGCTTAGACATGCATTTTTAGTTTTAAATTCCGTATTAAAAAATCACGAAAACAAGAAGAAATCCTCAAAAAGCTAAAAATAAAATAATAAATTAATTCTAAATATCACTAGAGGAAAGAAATAATAAAAATAAGAACAAAAATTAATACAGTAATGAATGATGCAGAGATTCAATAAACCCCAAAGCACACAAAACGAAATGTTCAGAAAGAGGATTCTGGGAGGTGGTGGCAGAGGGAAGATGCCAGACGCTCTTCCTGCAGATACAACAAAACAGTACAGCAAAGACAAAAAGCCTTGGAGGGAAAACCTGCAGCCCCCAGCATGCTGCAGAATGATTAGCATCAATCCTACCAGGAAGCTAAGGGAACTTTACTTGATGTGATTAGGGGGTGCTGTAACCCACAAAAGGAGCTGGGTGGCAGCTGTGCAGCTCTCTAGGCTATTGGCTCACGCCACTGCCAATATCTGGGCTCTTAAGACCCAGCCCTGTACTGCTTGGGGGCCTGGGGGTGCATGAGCAGGCATCAGGGACCAGGGTGCCTTGCTGGAGGCCACCAGATGGGGGCACAGAGCAAGTCTTCCTGTCTTGACTCTAAGGCGCATGGACCAGCAGCAGCCAGAATGGGATCAGAGCCCCAGGAATTCCCCGGAGAAAGGCTGCAGGCCCTGCTCTGCAACTAGGTGCCAGCAACCCACACAACGCAAGGGTGGAGCGGGCAGAGCCACAGCTGTCTTGAGAGCAGATCTGGATTGTTTTTACCACACACACATCCACAATTCTAACTAATGAGGTGATAGCTGTGTTAATGACTTTGATCAAGGAGCTCATTTCACAAGGTACACATATATCAAAGCACCTCCTAAGAGGTGCAATCTTTGTCTTGAGGCTGAAAAAGAAAAAGTTGTGGCAATTGCTTTTTGTTGTAGTAAAGCTTTATTTAAATAATTGAGTTTGTTGGGAAAGCCTTGGGTCAGGCCACTGAAGAGGCTCCAGGGGACAGCCTTGGGAGGACGGGGAGGGCCTGTCTGAGACTGCCAGGCTGGGGTGAGCCTCCAGCCAGCCCTGGGGACTCCCAGCCTCAGCACCACCTCCCCCTGCTAACTTCCCTTTAAGGGGGCTTAGAGGAGAGGCACATTGAGAAAAAAAAGTCTCAGCTGCTGCTTAAGGCAGCTCAGACAATAATGGGCGGCCCCAGCTGGTGTCCTGAGAGTTTGAAATCCTACACCTCCTTTTGTCATGCTGGAATTGATTTTGGCACTGACTTCTGAAATTACTGTAGTGTTTTTTATTTTTTTAAGATTTATTTATGCTTACAGAACTGAGGTACAGGCCAGAGGATTCACCAGAGACAGAGGGGAGCAGAACAGGCAGATTGACAAAGTATACTGCTGAGGGGAGCAGCGGGCGGGTCAGGAGAGGTCTGCCGTGCCATGTGGGTCAGCACCCTGTCAGGGGGATTGAACTCATGCTGCAGTGGCTTCAGAGAGCTTCATAATGTGGTGCTTTAACCTGTTGTGCCACCAAGGAGAGCCCAATTACTGTAGTTTTTTTTTTTTTAAGATTTATTTATTTATGCATACAGAACTAGGGTACAGGCCAGAGGTGCAGGGGCAGTGAGAGGCTTTTCCAGAGTCAGAGCAGGGAGCAGAGCAGGCAGCTCAAGTAAGCACACTACTGAGGGGAGCAGCGGGCGGGTCAGGAGAGGTCTGCCACGCCATGTGGTCACTTCCAGGGCAGGCGGGAATCGAACTCATGCGGAAGCGGCTTTAGATTCTCAGTGCTGTGCTTTAACCCGCTGCGCCACCAGGGAGGGCCTACTGTAGTTTTTCAGAAAATGTCATTCTGGATGTCAGAGACCACTTGGGTACAACAGCAAATAATAATGCCAGTCTGGACACCCCAGGGCCATGTCCTGGTGGGAGGCTACCTGCTGAGGACCCAACTCTGGGCACCGTCCCCTCCACGAGAATCTCTCAGAAAGTGAAGTTCTTTTCCAGTCAAACCCAAAGTGTTCCTGTCCCAGGTGGTAAGACTTGCCTAGACACTCTGACTTCACTGCTGTTTTATTTCAAGCTCTAATCCTTCACAATTCTAGCTTCTAACCCTCTTTGCCTTCCTAGACCTGACTTTGAGGACCGGGGCATGGCTTAGAATCATTATCTTTTTCTTCCTCTTGCTAGCTAAGATAACACTCTGCCAAGTTCAATCTCAAGTGGGCTCCTGTCCACATAGCCTGTCTGCCAGTACCCTGTCCAGGCTTGTGAGGACTACTCCACAGTGTCTGAGCACATGCCAGGAAGGTGAGGATGCATTTGCAAGTGAAGTGATGGTGGTGAGCCAAAGAAAATGCTGCCATGGCCTCTAGTCTCCAAAGAGCTTCCACTCAAGGGACTTGAGAACAGGAGACTGTCAGTGTGCATCTAGGCAGGAGTTATCCCACCAGACAAATGATGTAGGCTGTTTTTTTAAGGCATCATGAAATATTCAGCAGGTATGTTGTTGCAAGAGTGCAAAGATCAGCACAGTGCAACATGGAAATGAGAGCAACAAAGTAGATGTAGCTGATAATCATGTTGCAGAGAATGGGGCAACCCAGAACCCCCAAGCCAAATAGGTTCAGCCTATATGATCCGCCACATCAAGACAAAACATGGAAGAACTTTAATGGAAAGGAACTTTAGTACAATTAGTAAACAATACAGAAAAGACAAAGAATATAGTTTCTAAACCTAACACCTAAAGTGACCCATCCCCTCGTGGGCAAAAGTCCACCCAAGTAAGATTGGCACAAAGCAAGGCCTGAATGCCTGCCACAAGTCTAAAGCACCCTCTGGCAGGGACCCAAAGGATAGGGCCAGAAATGTCCAGACAAGTGGGAGAAAAAGCTAAAGCAAAATCAAGATCAAAACTGCCACAGGGAACCTCCCACGGGCCTCTCACCCACATCTGTTTCAACCAGGACAGACCCAAAAGGCAAGAGCCGCTTCTTCACATGTCTCTGCTCCATGTGCCATTTCCAGGTCTCCTTCTGGCCTCTGTCCTGCTTCCTCTCTCTTCAGTCTCCTCTCCAGCTTCTTCCCCTCCCTGCTCAGCTCCACCCTCCTTTGGGTGGGGCAGGGAACCTGGAACCTCCCCTTTTCCTGGGGACCACCTGTTGCAATCAGTATTGCACCAAGGATGGACTGTGGGAGAAGTCATCTCCAGCAGGGGTCTGTAGCCTGGGAGGCTGTAAAGTGAGACTGACTTCTTGGGCTGTTGTTGCTCAAGGAATTGGGAAAGGGCCTTAGGACATTACACCCTCTAAAGGTACTGTGAATGGTCCAATGAAGAATTCTCTCACTGCACTGCAAAAAAGAAAAAGAGAAGCAGTGTTTTTTTTTTGTTTTTTTAAAGATTTTTATTTATTTAAGCATCCAGAGCTGGGGTATAGGCCAGAGGTGCAGAGGTGGTGAGAGGCTTCACCAGAGACAGAACGGGAAGCAGAATAGGCAGATTGATGCAGTACACTGCTGAGGGGAGCAGTCGGCGGGCCAGGAGAGGTCTGCCGTGCCATGTGGATCACCTCTGGGTCTGGGATCGAACTAGTGATGCATAGGCTTTAACTTCTTAGGGCTGTGCTTTAACCCACTGTGCCACCAGGGAGGGCCCAAAGAGAAGCAATTTTAAGAGGGCCAAAGGCAAGAGGAATTTCTAGTTGGTAAAGAATGACTTCATCCAAGAGATGCAATATTTTACCTTTAGGGCATTTGAATTTATCTGTACAGTTACTTGCTTCATCAGACTGATAATTTATCTGTAAGTTACTTGCTTACATGAGTTGGAGGTCTCTGAGGGAAAGGGCCTCCATCTGGCATTTCCATGTATTTTAAAAGGGAAATCAATGATGGATGGACTGAGACCCTCTCCTCCTGGGAGACAAGGCCCAAGCATTCTATTTCTAGCATTTTACTCTCAGGTTTTTTTTTTGTCAAGAAGAGTCCAAGATCTTTTGGTTTTTGCTTGATTTTATAAATTTATCTCAACTTTTTGTTGTTTGTTTTTAGCAATGAGATCCTTTCAAGTAATAGCTGATACAGAACCACAATACATGAAATAGAAGAAACTCAGAATTTTATTGGCATGTATTTATTTTATAACTGTACATTTATAGCATTTTACTTTGTATACTATCATTAAATGAATGTGAGACCATTTCCATGGATACAAAATGCATGAAATGAGGGTGTATTGGACAATTGTGTCACTTTGGCTGAAGAGGACTGAAAATATATTTTGAATAACTGATCACGAATGGCACTTTTTTTTTTTTTTACAAAATGCTTTTCTTACAATCTTACAATCTCAGTGTATTCTTCAGTTAAAATTTATCTGTGATCAGAAAGAATAACTTATAATTTCAAAGTCAAATGACTAACAACAGTCAACAATTGCTGGAATATTTATCACAAAGATCACAAACAATAAGCACTTAGCTTATAATAAGAGCTATGGATTTCTAATGCGATATTGTCACAACTTGACTGACAGATTACATATTTACTTTTTACTGTACAATTGTAAAACTAGAGAACATGCATTGAGTGGACAAGAAGCCTCACATATGAAGGGTTTGTATGTTTCAGACATCATACTAAATGCTTACAAGGCACTAAGTCATTTAATCGTGCAACAATGCTATGCAATTCCTTTCCAGTTTTCTGATGAGGAAAGTGACTTTTAGAGAAATTAAGCAACCCGATTTTGTAAACACAAAGCTATGATTATACATCAAATGTGTGAGAGGCTTGTCCAACTTTTAACTGAATGGGCCTCATTTATGTTCTACTACACACTTGACATCACAGAACACGCACCAGCTAGACTTAAATGCCCAAGGGCATGATAGCTCCCTTCACCTATGAACAGTTGAAAGGAGTTCAGATATATGCTCACATAGGGCAAGGGAAACTTTCTTCCAAGGCCTGCACAAAACAAGTCCATCTGGAAACAAAAGCAAACCTGTTGTGAATGCCAATGTGTTAAAATTCGTACATCAACCCACTTGAGTCTACCTGACATTTATCAGAGGTTTTAAAAGATTAAAATTCATTTTAAAGATGGGACTGCTGGAAAATCTCTGCAGTGCACACTTTGAAACACCAGTTTTGTGGCATGGGGTAGATTAGCTTGAGTCAAAATGGCGGTTGGTGTTTTGATACTGAGGAGACAGACTGAACCCTTCCGAGTTACAGCTTCTTTTATTTCAGTTAGAGCAAAGCTGTACTCCCTCCATGTAGCTGGACACGTTAAGTGAGATAGACACCAAACACTTGGCACACGGGAATCCCTCAGTAATTGTGACTTCGTGTCCTCTCCATTATGCTTGTTGTCAACATTAAACACCTTTTCTCATCTGCTGATAGCCCACCAGCAGCCTGTACCGGCCCGCTCCCCACCATGTCTGCAGACGCCTACCCTCGCCGAGGATGTCCCCAACACCATGCACCTCTTGAAGCAGGGATTAGGTTGCGAAGTCTATGGTTTGGGGGCTGAACATAGTGCCTGGAACCTTCTATCTGCTACCCAAGCAAGAAAAGAAAGAAATCTCAAGGCAGAGATGATTGGATTCAGTTGGCAATGACATGTTACCGGGCTGTGAACATATTTACTCGTGAAGTTATCTAGCTCTGCACACATCAAGGCCAGGTCCTTAGTGAGACACTGAGACCCTCAGCACACGGCCTATGCACATAGGCTCCCAAATGTTGCCCTTGAACAGTCCTCACAGTGCTAGAGACTCAACATTTGCTGATTTGAGTGAGAAAAACACCTGATGAGACAAACCGTTCAGATTTTTAAAGATACCAAGAGTTTTCCTCACATTAGTGCTTTCTTCTATGGTCTGGGTAAACTTTGGTCTATTTGGGGGAACTTGAAACATTGAGTAGGAGTAGTGTAGATTCATTTAGACTATTTTATATTTGGAACTTGGTCTTTTGTTTATGAAAACTATGTAGCGTCCAAGATACTGTTTTCTAGGAAAGTCCTGGAGTAAATGCCTCGGTTCTCATTGTGTGCCAAAAGAAACACTGACAAAGTCAGAGCCTGGCAAACTGGCCATCCCAGGCCCCTGCTGTGGGGGGCTCTGCCTTGGCCTTTAGTCATCTGCCTCATTATCCCAGTGGCCACAGCCTTTCCCCTCATCTGCTTCTTCAAGGTTCTCATTTTCAAAAGACGCCTCCTCTTCTTCCTCTTCCCGTATAACCTCCATTAACTCCAGGAAGCTGGGAGGTGGCTGAAGCCTGCACCAGAGGATTTTGCTACGGCTGGCCCCAGCCACGACTTGCTCCAGGTGGACCTGATCTGCGATATTCCTAGGGATGGCTGGTTTCTCCACGGCTCTCTGCTGCAGGGTCTCTAGCCATAACACATAGGCTGAGACTCTCTCTCCTACCTCCTGATAGGTCTTCAGGTATCTCACCTGGGAGGTCTGATGGCTCTCCAGGCTTCCAAACACTTGCTTAAATGCCTCCAAACACTGCTCCACACTGGTGGCCGGGTTGTCTGCCTGCACTATATGCATGAGGTCCACCACTGGGCCACGCAGGCTTTCCATCAGTCACCTCTTTTCTGCCTCTGCTACTGGCCACTCTTTGACTATCTCAATGGCCTGTTCCAACCAGATTTCAAAGGGCTCCTCCTTGGGGTGCTTCCGGAGAAAACCCTCAGTTTCCAGTATCTCAAGGGTAGCAGAGGCTGCCGGCATGGGCTACTGTCTGTCCCACCAAATGGGCCAGTAGCTCTGGTGACATGCAGGGCCCAGTGGGGGAAGTCATGCCCTCATGCCCCAGGTCCCTGAACATGCCTGCAACTGTCTGACCTTCTTTTTCTAGAAAAAGATTGAGTCTTTCCAGAAATTCAGGGTCCTGGTTTGGGGTGTTAAAGATCACCTTCCAGATGCCTCCCTTGCCCTGAACCTCACTGGGGATCACTGAGACATCATGTGCCCCATCAGCTCCAGTAAGACAGCATTGGCGTTCTCCTGTTTCCTGGATATTTTGCCAAGCAGTCTATACCTGCCCAGAGACTGTAGAGTCTGCTGGAGAACCTCCTGAATCTCAGCCTCATTGCACCGGGATCCCCATCACCATCAGGGATTTCTGATCATCCACACTCATGGTCCTACACCAGCCCTGCAAGAGTGCCAGAGCCATCACCCCCGTGTTTTTACTCTACAGAAACCAACACGGATGGGGCAGAGAGGCACAGCCTTGGGGTTGAGAATATTCTGGATGACCTTCTAATCCTATAGCCTTCACTGTGCACTCCCCCCACTCCCCCCCAGTGAATGGGTCGTAGGTCTGGTTACTCCAAAGGCAGTCTGCTGGGCCCACAGCAGATTAGTGTCTCAGGTGGGGCAATGCCACTGCCCGAGGTGCTATAGCCCAAAGGCTGCTGTTTCTCCCACAGATGCCAGCAGCCCCCGGGGCACATCTCTGCCACCAGCACCTTCCAGAGCTACTTTCATCACGGTCCTGGTCACGGCTGCTTCACCTCTTTCTAGCCAGTGGGGAAACACCTTCCACTCTGGCACCCAGCAATCCCTGGGAGAAGTCTCACAGCAGAGGGGCTTCGACACCCAGGGAAAAAACGGTTAGTTTTGCCACACAGTCCTCTTCTTCCCAGGAAGCATCTGTGCTCATATTTAGGACGGAAGTGCGAGCTTCTGCCTCCCATGGCACTTGTGTCTGTCCCACTCTTTGCTTTGCTTACAGTGACTTTAACTTCTCTTGGCAACGCTCCTGCAATCTGGCTCCCCCCACCCCCGACCCCCATATCTCATCAGACTTGGTGACTTGGTGAGCCCCAGCTGTGAACCAGACTCAAAATCTTTCCCACAAGAAGAATGAAGTCAGGAGAGGTGACTAGATACCTGTTTATGTGATCCAGAACGACCCTTGAGAGTCAAGGACTTTACTTATTCAGCTTCTAGCAAGGAAGATGTCACCCAGCTTCATACATACAATGGCGTGTCAGGACCTCGGGTCCAGCAAGCCAAGCTGCCCTGTTACACATAAATGATGACAGTGCACTCTTATGGCTTGCTAACACCCAAGGATGAAGCTTGTCAACACATTTACTAAAAATGTGACAATCTTTAAAATTTAATCTATTAAGTAATACTGTCACTTCATTTCTTTGTTTTAAAAATCCAGTTAGAAATCAGTCAAACATTTAGAAATAACATGAGCATAACAATATAATTTTATAATATGCTTTAATATGACATAATCATAAAGATACAATAACAACATAGGTATAAATATTTTTAAAATCTAAGAGCTAAGTATGTTAAACTTGAAATTATAAATTAGTTCGCTTGTGTTATCACTGGTCAGTCTTTGCAAAAAGCACAACAGGTGTTTCTTTTACTATAAATGGCAAGCTACTAACATGACACTTCACAGCATTTGAACTTGAATGGATCATGTGAGGGAGAAAAAAAGAGAGGAATTCCATCCATGCAGAGCTTGTGAAGAGCTCCTTAGTTATCCAGGGACTGCTGAGGATTATGTGTTAAGAGGTTATACCCTTATTCCCTAGACCTGGACATCACTGGCCAGAACGTGGTACATATGCCACAGATGCCAACTTGCAGCTGGAGCTGCAGACATATTTACCAAGTCCTTCTGGAATGTGCTAATGTCATGGCATGCTCCAGGGGCCCAGGAGGGCAAAATGCTGGGTCATGCTCTAGTCCAACACCCCAGGGTTTCAAGTCCAGTCACTTACTCACATCTCATTTTCCCTTCTTTTTTCTTTTAAGATTTGTTTATTTATGCATACAGAATTGGGGTGCAGGGCAGAGGTGCAGGGGTGGTGAGAGGATTCACCAGAGACAGACCTGGGTACAGAACAGGCAGAACAATGAAGTACATTGCTGAGGGGAGCAGTAGGCAGGTCAAGAGAGGTCTGCCCTGCCATGTGAGTCACCTCCAGGGCCAGGGATCAAACTAGCACTGAAGTGGCTGTGGCTGGCTTGCAATGCTGTACTTTAACTTGTTGCGCCACCAGGGAGGGTGGGCCTCATTTCCCTTCTTAAGAAATGGTTCCTCCTCTTTCCCCAATAGAGGAAAAATGAGATGTAGAAAGGAATCAACAGTCCAGAAAGAAATACGGTATTTTCTCAAAATGTATTCCCCTACCTGCAATGCAGCCTTAAAAAAAAAAAAAAAAGATGGCAAGTGAAATGTGATTGATACATAGTGGGTCATGATAGAAATATTTGGAGTATGGGGGGGGGAATGTGGAACTCTTGTATTTTTTGTTAAATAAAGATGGGCTAGGTTGGAAAGGAGCCAGACTTTCAGGTGGAAGTCTTCAACATTGCCCCACTGGTTGCTGGATCATTTTACTAGCTACTGAACTTGGGCAAAGGGCTTCCATCTCTCCCATTCTGATTTCCTACCCTGAAAACTGCTCCTAGCCCAGGACTGTCATGAGTAGGATAAAGCAATCCTAGGCGCATACTGTGGGCTAAGTCTGGGCACCTGCTGGTTCCTGGAAGCCCTTTCCCGGGTCTGTTGCATTCTTTATCCCTCCCCCCTTCCGTCCTGGTGGGTTTATCTTCAAACTGTGGCTGTCCACTAAATTTAAGTCCACTCACAAATTTAAGTATCACAATTGGGCACATGGGGGTTGGGTATCCACATTTAATCCTTCCAGGGGTGGCAAAGGGATAGTATCCTTGGTCACACTGCACAGCACGACAGTCCTGCAGTAAAGAGCTTAGCCTAAACCCACCCTGGTTACTGAGCATGCTCAGACCTCCCTCTTGAGCCACCCAAGGATGAGCATCGTTTCTGCAGGATTTTGTCACTCTGGAGAGGGGCGGGGCTGAAGCCACTGAGGTGCGGACTGATACATGGAGACTACGTGGGGGATAGGAATGAGCAGCGAAGGACCATCAGAGACCATGTTACTGGCACAAATAAAAATGCTCCCTTGGATGTCCAGCAACCGGACCAAAGACACTTACAAACCAACCCCCACACCCCTTTCCCCTGCTTGGCCTCATACAATTCAAAGCGATCGATCACAGCAGCCGACACTCTATCTCTTAGCTCCCCCACTCCCCCCCTCCCCACACTGTAAGGACAGCGGCGCTGTGGCCACATGCTTGCAGCATTTGGCAACCAGGGAAACCCCCGCGACCGTGGCGCACTGCGCCACAGGAGACGCGGGTGGTGGGGTGGGGGAGAGATGAAAACGGGTGCTAGGGGTGCGGGAAAGAGCTGAAGATGTGGGGAGTGGTGTGTGAAAGATAAATCAGGATATTCTTCTGGCCTTTCTGCAGTGGCGCAGTTGAGATGCGCGGGACCCTCGGGCAAGATAGCAGGTCCCCACCTTCTCTCATTTTGTAAGTTGCGGCACCAGGATGGAACTTGCAGATTGCACACACTGAATGTGCCACACTCTCACCGACCGTGGTAGACCGACGTGGCTCTCTATACTTACCGATCCCCATTTGCTCTGCCCCTCAGCATTCCTCCCCTACAACTGTGCAAAAATAAGAGCCTTCTATTTCAATCTCTGTTCTCAGTAGCCCACCAAAGCCCGTGGGTAGACTGAGGCTTTGGGGTCACGCGCTCGGTATGGCCACCCCGACCCCATCGTCAGTACCGACCCTGCCCCTCCCTCCTCCCGCGACCGTCCAGGAGACTTAGCGAATTCTCCTCTCCCAACCCAACCACTCGCCCGCTGAATAGGGGGTGGGAGTGGGGAGAGGGACCCCAAATCGCCGTAGACCATGCCCCAGGCCCACCTCCGCAATGCGGTGATGGAGAGGCGCCTGGACGGAGGTGGAAGAGAGGGGCGCCAGGGTCAAGGGCTGAGCGCTCGGCTCTTCGCGACCGCGTGCCCTGGCCCATACTTACCCTGGCGCCGAGAGCGGTCAGCGGACCCTCCGCTCCGCATCCATTAGCGGGTGGTCTGGCTCCTTTACTTCCGGAGCGCGGGGCTCTAGGTGGCGCGGCGCGGCCCTCCCCTCCCCTCCTTCCCTCCCCCGCCTCCTCC
>NW_004567119.1:18891210-18903622 GCF_000260355.1 Condylura cristata | reverse complement strand
GCGGCAGCGGCCGCCCTTCCAGACCCAACTTTGCCGCTCGCCCAGGCTCGCGCGGCGGCGGCGGGGGGCGTGGGCAGGGAGGGGAGAAAGCGGGGTCAGGGGGAGGGGCTGGGAGGGGTGGGTAGCTCGCTCGCCAGCCCTTCTTCCTTTCTGTACACCTTGCGGTAGGCAGAGAGCGGCAGCAGCCAGAGAGGAGGATACTTAGGGACCCGTAGACGGACGGACGGACAGAGACGACCCTCCCCGAGCCCCTACCATGGCTGAAAGGAAGCAATCCGGGAAGGCGGCAGAGGACGAAGAGGTCCCTGCCTTTTTTAAAAACCTGGGCTCAGGCAGCCCCAAGCCCCGGCAGAAATTCTGTGGCATGTTCTGCCCGGTGGAAGGGTCCTCGGAGAATAAGACCATCGACTTCGACTCGTTGTCGGTGGGCCGGGGCTCAGGGCAGGTGGTGGCTCAGCAGCGGGACGTCGCCCACTTGGGCCCCGACCCGCAGACGCCGTACTCCCGGCAGGGCCGGCGTGCTGGTGGGGAGCCATCTGTTGAATCGGGCCGAAAGGTGGAGATCCGGCGGGCCTCAGGCAAGGAAGCCCTGCAGAACATCTACGACCAGGTTGGTATGGGGACAGTGGCGGTTGAGACATAGGACCCGGCGCGGGGATCGCCCCTCCCCTCGCTCCCCTTCCAGCTCGAGGATCCCAGCGTGTCCATCGTCCTGCCCCGCCTCGAATACTGCCTCCCCTCAAATGCACACGCACCCCGCCCAACCCACCCCTTCTCCGTGTAGGGTGCGGAGAGGCCCGGGCTGGGCGGTGGGCGGCTGTGCACCCACAAAGACTGTCCGCGTCTCCCTGGGTCTGGGCGGTGGGGACTGAGGGGAAAGGATGGGCCGATCTCCGGCTGGGGGTCGCATGGTGGGTGGGGATGGGCCGCAGATCTATTCTTCTCAAATCCTCCCGGGCGGTTTCCGATTGCAGCTGTGCCTGGGTGCCCCACCCTTTTTTGATGCAGCTCGGAGCGCTCGGTGGAGGCTTCGCGTGAAGGCCCGCGGGCTCCCCGGGGCTCGGGAGGGGCTGGGGGTTCCGTCAGCAGCTCTCGGCCGCGCCCTTCGCGCTCTAGGACCTCATCTCTAGCGCGCTTGGCGCTGTGGTCCCAAGCTCAGAGGCCAGCACCATGGTCAGCGCCTCCCCGGACTGCCTGGGAGAATCTTACCAACCTGGACTCCAGTTCGCAGCTTGAGAAGAACCAGGGAGGCGGTGGAGTCTCCGGAGGAACCCAGACGCTTCTAAATAGCCCATGTGGAGAACAAAGTTCCGCTAAGTATCTCAGCAAGGGCTTCCCAGAGCGCTCCCCCCGCCACAATTTGGGAAGTGCATTATGTTCAAAGGATAAAAAATGAAAGAAAAAAGGAAAAGCCCTCACAGTTTGAATAGGTTGTCAAAGATAGACAAGACCCCTCTTGTTGTTTTAATGTGGAAACAAAGAAGGCCAATTTAGTAAACCTTGATTTTAGAAAATGTCATCTCTGGCAAATATGAACAGTATGCCTTTTCAGTGTAATATTTTTCTAACACCACGTTTTTTCTTTATCAGGGTGACCTTCATTTCTGAGCAGTTTTCCCCCCACAGCTTAATTTCTCAACTGATAATTACAATGTGAAAACGTTTTAAGACATGTTTCTCTCCCAAACCTATCCACGAAGATGAGAAATCAATGACTGAGTATTTATTGGGTATCTTTTGTGTGCCTTGTGAGGCAAGGGGGAGGTTAACTAGACAAAGTTCAAGATGGTGTCTTTTAAAGAGGCTTCTACAGTTGGCTGTGGTCTACACACTTCCACTGAGTGATTCCTATGGCATTTATTTGGTGTTCAGGTTGTGGGCATTCAGGGAAAGCATGTAGAGAACAATTAAGAGTTGGTAATATCCACTCAGACCTGTACCTCTTCCCTGACATGACTTAGTTTCTAGTTTTTGACTTTTATATGACTAATGGTAAGAAAGATAATCCATTGCCATTACTTCCCAAAGCTGAGGCAAATGATCACTTAATTCACTTTCCTTTCTTCCCCCTCCTCTTTTTCTTTTTCATAGAGGGATGTATTTAATATCTTTATTACACTGAATTAACCAGAAGTACCTGAACCACAAAACTCACTTTTATTCTAAGTGACCAGACAATTGAAGTAAACATTTCTTATAATGTAACTTATAGTGAAACCTGAGTGAGTGTGAATACTTCCTTATAGCAGCACATTGTGTGAGCTGAATAGCATCATTTGGCACCAAATAGCATCACTGCTGTGTGGGTAACCTCATCTTCAGCAAGTTGTGCAGGTATACTGTCCTAAAGGGAGCAGAAAAATTCCTTGAGGATGAGAAAGAGGTTGTTTTAAGAAATGGCAGCTCAGGAGGCAGAGGTTGAGAGTGGACACCCCTAAAATGAAAGTAGAGAGTCAAAACTCATGTTGGAAAAGCAAAGCTTCACTGGGTTGAAACTTTTTTTCATCCAATTAGTAGCTTAGATGTTTGCTCATCATGGCTAATTCTTTGAACAGTTCCCAAGTTTAATAGAGAATCTAAATTGTAAAACTAAGGCTCATGGAAGGAAAGATTTGAGGAGAAAATACCCCACCAAAGTTCCAGGCAGTTTTTGTTCCTGCTAACCCATATTTATTTCAGCTGTCAAGTTATTAGTAAAAAAGAGTGATTCTGATTTGGCCTTTTTGCAGCCCTTCCTGAATTTTCATTTTAATCTTGCCCTATCACATGAAGGTTGTTCCTCTTTCATTAATAAGATCATTTATCAGGATCAGTGCTTATAGTGTTTGAGTATTTCATGTCTTACAGAAGAGAGAAAAGGCATTTGAGTGTGTGTGTTTGTGTGTATTACAATGGTGACTTCCAAAAGCGCTGCTGAGCCCACCATCTTGACTGAACTGAGTAACCATTACTAAATTTTTAGCTAATGAGTGGGAAGATTGCCAGCGTCTCAGTGCTTCCTATTGGAAGTCCTGTCACAGAGGTGGGAGAGAACAGAGGGCATACATCTAGGGGCCCTGACCTATGCCCTTCCTGTAACCCCGAATCTATATTTATAGGCACAGTTGTCTTTGGGTATCTGAGAGGGATTGGCTAGAGGACCCCTCAGATACCAAAATACTGAAGAGCAACACTGTTGGTCTGATTCTTACTGGTACCCGGGTGCCTTATCCTCCCCCACTCTTCCTAGGAATTTCCTCCATTGCAGCTCAAATGTGGTTTAGCCAGAGCCAGCTATTCAGCTGGGAAAACTGGATCATGAGCACCCCTTCCAAAGGGCTTCCATGTCCTTCTCCCAGCAGCAAATACTCAGGGTGACCGGTGACTGTTAGAGTAACAAGGTGATGACACCACTTCTCCAGGACAGGAGCCCGTGACTGCTGTTCCACTTGACAAAAATGCCAAATCTGTGATAGGCTTTCTGGTAATCTTTTCTGTCCTGTATCCCCAGCTCATCTCCCCAAGTTGCTTTTCCCCAGCCGTGGACGCCCGCTGTCTCTGCTGTCCACTTACTGTCAGGCTCTATCCTTACCCCATCCTGATGGCAATGGCCCTTACAGATTTCTGCCTCCAAAGGCAATGGGTTCTGGAATTAATTTCTTTCTCTTTGTCCTCTCTGCTCTCATCCAAAATCTCTCCCTGGTGTTAATGTCAGCTAGAGAGGAACCCCCAATGGTTGAAGTCATTTATCTCTTATATGAATGACTGATACACAAATAGTCCCCCGAGATATTTATTTGAAAATAGAGTAGCCTGTTCAACAAAATGAATGTCTAGTTAGCAGGATGTGTGGTAGAAATTTGGCTAGAAGCCTAGAATAAGGGTATTAATTTAACTTTATAGGCCACATTTTTTCAAAAGAGGAGAAATATATATGAACACTTGTGTGTTTAGGATTCCAAGTTCCTATGACCCATCTAGGTTCAAAGGCACTGGTATGAGAGGGGAGGAAAAGGAAATGGTGGTATTCTATTTATTGTTTGGTACTGATTTTCCAAAGGTTTATTAAACTAATATAGTTACATTAAAATTTTAAAAATTATGATACAATACACATAACATGAAATCTACCACTTCAGCCATTTAAAAACATATGGTGTTGTAGTGTAAATGTATTTGTACATGTACAACCGATTTGGAGAGTTTTCCTCTTGCAAAACTGAAACTCTGAGTCCATTGAAGAATTCTGCATCCCTTTCACCCTCCTCGGCAACCATTCTACTTTCTGTCTGTGAATTTGACTACCTGTATGATACAGAATTATATGATGTTTGTGTCTTTGTGACAGGTTTATTTCATTTATCATAGATTCATCCACATCATAACATGTGTTAGAATTTCCTTCTTTTTTAAGGTTGAATATTATTTGTAAAAGTAGTTAAATTTTTTTTAAAAGATTTATTTATTTATTCATATAGAGCTGGGGTACAGGCCAGAGATGCGGAGGGTGAGAGGCTTCACCAGAGACAGAGTGGGGAGCCGAACAGGCAGATCGACGAAGTACACTGCTGAAGGGAGCAGCGGGCGGGTCAGAAGAGGTCTGCCACGCTATGTAGTCACCTCTGGGGCAGGCGGGGATCGAACTCATGTGGAAGTGGCTTTAGATTCTCAGTGCTGTGCTTTAACCCTCTGCGCCACCAGGGAGGGCCCAAAAGTAGTTAAATTTTAACAAGTTATTGGTGATTAAAAAGTTCCTACACAATTAATAGATCAGCAACGAATTAATTGTGGGAGGAACTGAGAAAGGTTGAATTTGGGATGAGGCTGACTGGGGTGGGTGCGGTGCTGAAGGTCACTGGCTACAGAATTTCTGCCACATTTTGCCTTGTAGCTCAGGATAGAAGAGAATTTCTGTCTTGGGACCTCCAGTTCCATCTAGCCATGACCTCTTGAATGTTGCATAATCCAAAAAGCAGGTAACTTGGCTACACTTGGTAAAGGCAGGCCAGGTGCTCTTGCCGAGCAGAATGTGATGTCAGAATTTGCATGTCAGAATTTGCATGTTTTCAAATGTGTAATATGATGGAATTTCAGAGCTTGATTTCTGATCTAGGCATTATTCACTTTTTATGACCTATCCCAAGGTCTTGCTATTAAGTGTTTAAACTGATTCAGTACCATATTTTCCAGTATGCCACTCTGCTACTCAGTTTCACTCTCAGAGATATTTAGTAAAATTAAATATAAAGTTTAATTTGGAGGGCAAAAAGTCTCATGTATCATTAAAACGCATATATTCTGCAGAGTATAACCTGTGCTATATGTTCTTTATATATGATATTAACAGTGCTAAGGCAACTGCTCTTCTAATTTTACAGAAGTTATATCAGAAAGTGGAAGAAACTTACAAAGTAACTTGCTAATTAAAAGTCAGAGGCTGGATTTGAAGCCAGGTCTATATGACTAAATATTCTTTTAATTGCTATATGAACTGGATTATTTTTCCTATTTAATTACTCTTTTCTCATTTTAACTCCAAAGTTTTTCTGGAGTTTAACTCCAAAAAAAGTTCTGAGTACCTACCTTGCTTTCTGTTTTGTAAACTTTTTTTTAAAGATTTATTTATTGATGTGTACAGAACTGGAGTACAGGCCAAAGGCGCAGAGGCAATGAGAGGATTCACTAGAGACAGATTATCAGTCTCCCCAAAACTGTTGATACTCAGTTATCCATCAAGTTTTTTTCAAACTTGAGAACTGTCTTCAGAAGTCACTGGGACAGAGGCCAAATCTGACAGTATGATGACAAGCTTTTCTAAGATTAGAGCAACGTGATGACAATGTGATTTCTCCACTTGATGTAAATCATGAACTACCATCAGACTAATGAGGTAGCCGTCAATAAAAGCCTCAGGAGGTGGTCTCCTGAGTTTGCTTGGTGGTAGCTCCCAGTCAGAGCTCAGAGCATGGCCAAGGCACACAAATACTGCCTTGAAGGGGAAGCACTTGGCTTTCAAGGTGGCTTGGAGTTTGTTTTTGAGGTATTAGACAGGGTGTCTGGGCTGATGCCCAGCAGCTCTCTGTGGAAAGAGCTCTGCACCGGGAGGCAGGAAGCCCAGGTGGCATCTATATCTATGCTCTGTCCTTCACTGGCTGTGCTGGCTGCAGAGAACTTGCCTCCCGGGTGGTCATCGGGCTGGACTAGAAATTGCTAAGGTGCCTCCATTTGCACCAAAGGCTCAGAAAGATAACTGCTGCCCCTGAATATTCTTTTCTTTTTAATTAAGGTAAAATTCACATAACAGAACATTCTCATTTGAAAGTGTGCAGTGCAGGGCCGCCCTGGTGGCACTAGTTCGATCCCCAGCCAGGGAGCTGACCCACACGGTGCAGCAGACCTCTCCTGTGTCTCCCGTGGCTCCCCTCGGCTGTGTATTTCAGTGATTCACCTGTTCTGCTTCCCACTCTGTGTCTGGTGAATCCTCTCAACCCCCCAACCCCCACCCCACACCTCTGGCCTGTACCCCAGCTCTTATATGCATAAATACTAAATCTTTAAAGCCAAAAAATCTTAAAAAAAAGTTTTGTGCAGAGTAGTGGCTTTTAGCGCACCTGCTAAACATCTGTACTGTTTTTGCAGCTATCCCAGCTGTCTAATTCCAGAATGTTTACATTACCCACAAAAGAAACCTGAATCCATTGAGCAGTCACCGCTCATGACCATACCGTGGCACCCCCAAATCTCCTTGTACTTGCTTATCCTGGGTGTTTTACATAAAAGGAATCACGTGATACTCACCTTTGGCATCTGGCTCCTTTCACTTAGTAGGATGAGTGTGTTGGTCCTTCATCCTCCTTAGCACTGTGCTAACTTTCCATTGTGTCTATGTACATTTTGTTTTTTCACTCATCCATCTTTGGACATTTGGGCTGCTTTCCTTTTTGGCTACTGTAAAACTGCCATTCATGTTCTTGTGTAAGTTTTTATGTAAATCTGTATCCTGGTGCTCTTGAGTGTATGTATGCTAGTGAATGGATTTGCTTGGTCATAGTCTGGGTCAATGGTTGGCTTTTCCAGGAGCTGCCAAACAGTTTCCCACAATCACCGCACCTTTATACATTCCCCCAGCTGTTAACATGTGAGGTTTCACAGCTGCTGCATGTCCCTGCCCCCTTTTTAGAATGGCAACTTTAAGGTCAAGTGGCATCTCATTGTGATTTTGATTGGCATTTCCCACTGACCATCTTTTCATGTGCTTTTTGGTCATTTGTATAATTCCTTAAAGAATTGTCTGATCAAATTCTTTGCCCACTTAAAAAAAACTGAGTGGCTTGTTTTTTGCTGTTAGGTTATATGAATGCTTTATATACTCTGTATACAAGCCCCTGATTGGATATAAGATTTGTACTCACCCATTTTTTGTCTCGTCTTTACTTTCTTGACAGTGGCCTTTGATGCACAAAAGTTTTTCTTTCTGATGAGGCTTAATGTATCTAACTTTTCCTTTATTGCTTGTGACTTTGGTATTTTATCATTCCTGGATATTTCCAAAACTGCTGGGTCAACTAAAATCTAGCAAGAAAGTTGTAGGACCTCATTTCCTGGAATCTTATTCATGTAACTAAATTCTGTTTCATGAGATCTTTGAAATTTATTTAGAATAGCTTTTGCAATTGCTCTTATTGATGATCCTTTTCATATAAAGAAATTGTGTGTGTGTGTGTATGTGTGTGAAGTTGGAAATTTGTCTTACAAAAATAAACAGTGATTTGGGAGTGACAGGGAGGGTGTTCAAGAGGACAGTGACTAAAAATTTAGTTAGGAAAAATAAAATTTGAGAAACTAATTTAATTCCATTTTTTCCCATCTTTTACGACTACCATGACAGAAGTACCATATTTTCTGTAAATAACATAACACTGATAAATAATATTTTAAAAGAAAGAAATCACTGATGCTGTCATTATCTAGAAATTACCATTGAAATAATTTAGTTGCGTTATTTTTTCCGATTTTTGTACTGTCACCCAAAATGAATGAGAGCAACTATTTTTTCGCAGTCCTGACATCACTGGGCATTATTGTTTCCACAGCTTTTTCCTAATTTTTTAGGTGACAAGGGATATCCTGCTTTTTTGCCAATTTTCCTATTAATATGTTAATAATTTAAACATTGATTTATAAAAAAATATGTATGGAAATATACTATTTTGATATCATTTGTTGCAGTTTTTTCCTAATTTGCATCTAATTTACTACTACTTTTGCTTTGACTTTTCCACATCCAAATTTATTGAACAGAATTTCCTTTCTCCATCATACATTTTTGATTGCTTTTTCATAAATTAACTTTGCTGTGAAGTTTATTTCTGGGCTCATATTTTATTCCATTAATCTGTGCATCTATCAATGGAATAAAAATTTGAACCCAGAAATAAATTCCTGTACCATACTCTTTTGATTACTATTGTTTTGTAGGGTAATTTGAAGCTTAGGAGCCTAATACTGTTGTTCTTTTTTTTTTTTTTAAGTCACAATTGCTTTGGCTCATAGAGGTTTTTTGTATTTCAATACAAATTTCAGTAATGTTGGTTGTAGTTCCTTGAAAAAAATCTCTTGAACCTTTTGATATGGAATTGCATTGAATCTGTATATTGTTTTGGGTAATATGGTCATGTTAACAATGTTAATTCTTCCAATTCATGAATATGAACAATGTCTTCATTTCCTGTTTCTTATTTCTTTCAACATCATCTTACAGTCTTCATTGCATAATTTTCACCTCCTTTATTAAGTTAATTCCCAGATTCTAAATATTTTATACAATTGTAAATGGGATTGTTTTCATGATATCTTTCTCTGCTAGTTCATTGTTTGCTATAAACAATAGACTTTTGTATATCAGTTTTTTAAAAAGAATTATTCCTTCATTGTAAGATTGTTATTTATTTCCTTTATTTTGTGTAGAAGAAC
The DNA here is from genome assembly GCF_000260355.1 of Condylura cristata. Classification (NCBI taxonomy): domain Eukaryota; kingdom Metazoa; phylum Chordata; class Mammalia; order Eulipotyphla; family Talpidae; genus Condylura; species Condylura cristata. Next base: position 18,894,670 of record NW_004567119.1, on the reverse strand, counting down.
TGTGGTATAGGAGAGAGGTTAAGAGGGTGAGAGGATTCACTAGAGGTGGAGTGGAGAGCAGAACAGGCAGATTTATTGAAATACACTGCTAAAGGGAGCAGCAGGTAAAACAGGAGAGATCTGCTGTGCTATGTGGGTGAGCTCCTTGGCTGGGGACCTAACTCAGGCTGTCACAGTGGTGGTAGCTGTGGTGGCGCTGAGACTTCATCTCCAGGCCACCAGGAAAGGGCTGTATTGATTTTGTAGCTTGTCACTTCACTGTACAGAATTACTGTTTCAAATAATTTTTTTAAAGATTTATTTATTTATGCATACAAGAACTGGGGTACAGGCCAGAGGTATTGGGAAGGAGTCACCAGAGACAGAGTGAGGAGCAGAACAGGCAGATCCACTGAAATACACTGCTGAAGGGAGCAGTGAGTGGATCAGGAGAGGACTGCTGTACCATGTGGGTCACCTCCCTGGCCCTGGATTGAACTTGTGCTGCAGTGGCTGTGGTTAGCTTCATAGTGCTATGCTTTAACCTGTTGTGCCATCAAGGAGGGCCCTCAAATAATTTTCAATGGAATCCTTAGGATGTCTATATGTGTGTATTCACATATATAATCATGTTGTCATGTTTACTTCTTCCTTTACAGCTGGCTTATATTTGCATATTTCTCTTGCTGCATTGCTGTACACAGACTTCTAGTACTATGTGGAATCGTTGAATAGTAATAGTGAGCATGGGTATCCTTGTCTTAAACGATCTTGAAGAAAAGCATTCAGATTTTCTTGATAATTTTTACTTGGGTAACAAAGTGAAGTGAGTGGAGCATCTTAACTACCAGTCATTTATAACCTTTGTTTATAACCTTTTGTGAATTGTTTATAACCTTTATCCATAGTAACATATTTTTTTCTTTTTGGTTTATAAAAGTTGTTTATGTATTTTGGATTCCACAGTTCACTCTTCGTCCTACTGCATTGTGGAGCTTCTATCTCTAACAAAACTTGTCAAGGTCATGGTGCATTCCTTATAGTTGAATTCAAAGTGTCCTTTCTGGTCATTACTGTACAAATCAAATGTGCTATAGTGGATTTTTGTCATCTTGGAACTAATAAAGGAAAAGTATGTCCACTAGATGGCAGTAGCACATAATTAGCATTCTTGGGCAGTCCTTTGACAGTTGTCTGAGAGGGAAAAGTTGTCTGAGACCTCCCCCTCACCAGCCCCCTGCAAAGGTGTGAGCTTCGATTCAGAAGCGGAAGAGGGCTGCGGAACTGGAGAGTCCAGTGATAACACCCGGTGGCGTTAGGACGCTTGTTTGCATAGGTGGTGTTGCTCCATGGGAGCAAAGGGCGGTAGCAACTTGGCATCTTTTTTAACCACAAATTTTGTTTTATTTATGGTTAGCAGATGTTGGATGCAGTTTTGGAGAAATATGCAAAGCAGGCAGACTGTACATGCTTATTTGGACTATATTTAAAGCAATAGGGTGTGTAAAGTTTGAGTTGGTGCTTTGAGCCAACAGTTCCAGTGTATTGTGAAGACGCTTTGGGGCCAGTACTTACGGGCCATCTTTAACATATTTTTTTTAAGTCTTTTTTGACACTTCTGTCTGATGGTGTACTCTTCCCGGCTTTCTTCCTAATCACCAGCCTCTTTCATACTGATTCATACCTTGCCATGTGTCCTATAAAACAGTGGCTCTCAAACTTGGGACTCAGGATACATTTATAGTCTTAAAAATGACAAGAGTACGCCAAAGAATATTTGTTTTTGTAGGACATAACTCTATATTTAATATTAGGGAATTTAATATATTCATTTAAAATGGCAATAATAAACCCATTACATTTACATGTTTTGCATGAAAAGCAACTCAAAAAAATTTTGTGACGTTTCAATTTCTTCTATTTCATCATCCTTAAATGTAGGTAATGCAGCTATGTGTTTGGAAATTATTTATGAATATTTCTTTAAACATCCATTCTGAAATATAATAAAATATTATACACAAATTATTTTATTTTAGAATAAAATATAATATATAAGTGAGTTAAAAATTTGAAATTTATCAACTACTTCAAAATAAAAAAAAATTACACAACAAAGCAACAAAAGATCCTTAGTTTTGATTTTCATGACCTAGTCTCAAGAAAAATTTGGGATTTCAAAATTACTATTTATTGAATGATAATGAGACTACAGAGATTATAGCAGGTAAAACTAGTGATATGTAGTAAGAACAGAAATGAAATCCTGAGACTTTCAGTTCATATCTGAGAATACATGTTTTTAACTGACTACTTCAAGAAAATGCTAGAAAATGTAAGAATACACAAGGACATTTTCCATTCTCTGTTGGAAGCTCGGTGCTCCACACATCCTGTAGTCTTTGGCAAATTCTACTGTATACTCACAAGAATAAAGCTGAAAATGCAAATTTCACCTTAGTATTATTGTAACAGTGCTGTTCTCCCATACCTCCCTGCAGGAACCATTGTTGCGTGAATGCTCTAGCATTAAACTGGGACTTAAATCAACTTGTCTATGTAGATGATGTCATCCAGTCCATGGTTTGTTTTTTTTTAAGATTTATTTATTTATGCATACAAGAACTGGGGTGCAGGACAAAGGTGTGGGGGTGGGGGGTGGGAACATTCTCCAGAGACAGGGGAGCAGTGGGCGAGACAGGAGAGGTCTGTTGCGCCATGTGTGTCACCCCCTGGCCTGGGATCGGGGGTCAAACTTGTGTTGCAGTGGCTGTTGACAGCTTGATAGTGCTGAGTCTTTAACTTCTGTACCACCAGCAATGTGTTCTTGACTCTCTTGTAAATATGAGTTGGTCTTGTATGTGAGGATTTATTTCTGGGCTCTTGATTTGTTCCATTGGTCTATATGTCTGCTATCATGCCAGTATCTTACTGCACTGATTACTATGGCTTGGATTCAGTAAATGTGGTCACCCTGGTTTGATTTCTTTCTCAAGTATGTTTTCAAGTATGTTTTAACTATTTGGAATTCATTATCTATCCTTACAATTTTAAGATTTGTTTTCTAATTCTGTGAAAAATGAATTTAAATTTTGGTCAGCTATATTGAATCTGTAAATTGCTTTGTTTAATATGGACATTTTAGCAAGATTAAGTCTTCTGATCCATGAGTCCATGAGTGAGTTTTCTTCAGTTTCTTTCAATAACATCTCAGAGGTTAAAAAAAATTATTGTGCTATAATTGAGATCTAGCATATCAGTTTCAGATGTACAGAATGATTTGATGCTTCTAGCTATTATGACATATCAGCACAGTAAGTTTTGTTAATATCTATTTCCATACATAGATGAGTGAGGACTTTTAAGTTTATTCTCTTAGGAACTTCCAAATACCTAATGCAATATATTAGCTGTAGTTGTGCAGTATTATTACATACACTATTTATTTACTTTATAACTGAAAGTTGTACCTTTTTTTTTT
>NW_004567119.1:18871485-18889695 GCF_000260355.1 Condylura cristata | reverse complement strand
CAGCGGGCGGGTCAGGAGAGGTCTGCCACACCATGTGGTCACCTCCGGGGCCGGCGGGAATCGAACTCATGCGGAAGTGGCTTTAGATTCTTAGTGCAGTGCTTTAACCCGCTGCGCCACCAGGGAGGCCCCCTTCTTGTCTTTTTGATAATAGTCGTTCTAATAGGTCATATCAAGTGTTTGAAATTTGGTATGTATTTTATTAACACTTAATAACACCTGTCAGGTTCATTAACCACATTTCTGGTGAGGAGAGTACACCTGAGTGAGTTTGTATTTGATAAGCTCATTTTTTTAGGTAAGAGGAGGGGAGGGTATCTTCTAAACAGAACCAGTGTGGGTTTTGGGGAAGGAGGGACAGTTTTATCCAAAGCATTTTTCTATGGAGCTGTAGAACATAGACCATAAATTCCACACCTCGTGTGTATAACTCAGTGGTTTTATATTCCCGGCCGTGCAACCATCACCAGTATTTTAAAAACACACCACATTGGTAATGAAGCTCATGAACGTGGTTGTAAAATGCTTTCAGGATGTGTGATTAAGAGAAGTCGGGAGTCTCAGAGGGAGAAAGGCTGGAGGGAGAAAGGCTGGTGCAAGAACAGAGGCAGAAGAAGGGAGGTGCTGACCCAGGGCCGGGAGTGACTGAGGGAGGAACCACAGTGGTATGAAAAAACAAGGATTTAATGGAGGTGATTGAAAAGCAAGTTTGGCAGGAATGAGTAGGAGAGAGAAATGGTAGAGTCAGGAGTTAGAAGAAGCAGGGAAGAAGGGAAGTCCATGTTTTTCAAATATCCAGGGAGTGTAATGGGAATGGGCTGTTAAGGAGATTGGCCTTCATCTTAGGACCTGCAGCAACGGCCCTGATGACTGGTACTATAGTAACCACCAGGTACTAGTGGGGATGCTGAGCCATTTATGCGGACCAGCTCATGTAACCTTTGGGAACATCCTTGCAATAAAAGGGGACTCAGGAGTCAGCTACCTCAGTGGTTGTCCATCCTTGCTAACCAGCTGCATGATCTTGGACAAAGGTACCCAACCTGTGTAGGGAGGCCAGGTTTATCAAATAAAAATATCGTTTTCATTTTAATTTATATATATTTAATCTTGAATGGATTGTTTTGTTTTGTTTTTTTTTTTACTTTGTTTAGCGTTAAGTGTAAATGACCAAGATGGGTCTTTTCGTAGGCACCCAGAAATCCACATTCTAAATCATGAGAATTGTCTATGCCTGAGGAGTTCATTCAAGATGGCCATCCAGGGAGTCAGCTGGATCCCAAAATACCAGCTCCCCAAATGGCAGAAGTGAGGGACTTTATAAGGGGCTAAGGAATGTGAGGAAAGTGCAGGGTGTCACATATCCAGGTGGGAGTCTGGTCTTCTAGGTGACAGGAGTCAAGATGTGTGACTTTCCCAGCAAGGTAATTAGCAGATATTTGTTTTTTACATCATTGTGGACTCAGAAAGACACAGAGGATTAAGGCTGTAACACAAACAAATGTCTAAGTTCCCAGGGACATAGGTAAAGCCAGGTGATGGTTAATCATGAAGAAGGAATGGGGGTGCAATTCAGTAAGGTAACAGTCCTAGAGAGGGAATGCAGTTTAGCAAATAAATGGTTCATCATGAAGAAGGAATTCAATTCAGTGGTTAGAGTTTAATTCCACTTATTTGTGATTTTTAGTCTAGGAGTGTTTTCTGTTGCAAAATGGAGATGATCCAACAAGTATGTCCCATGCAATATTTAGGACATACTTATACAAGAAAATAGTTGTTTATCTGAAATTCAGATTTAACTGGACATTCCAATTTTATGTGGCGTTTCTGTGACTGTTACCTTATTGCTTAAACTTTGATAACAATAGTGTCTAAGCCTTTTGGTATCGTAACAAATTACCATAAAATTGGTGGGTAAACAACAAACATTTACTTCTCATAGTTCTAGAAGCTTAAGACTAAGATCAGGGTTGCAACAGAGTCAGGTTCTGGTGAGAGCCCTCTTCAAAGTTACAGAGGGCTGACTTTTCTGTTTATCCTCACATATAGAAAGAGGGGGTGCTCTCTGGGCTCCTTTTAAAAGGGTACAATTCCATTCATGAGGTCTTTCCCCTCATGACCTGATTGCCTCCCAAATTTAATATTATGCACTGGGATATAATTCACTTAGATGAGCTGGTCAAGATAAGGTTGCTAATTCGTTGACTTTGTTTAGAATAAATGTGCTGGAAGTAAGCCAGAAGGAGAATAAACATCAGATAATTTCACTTATCTGTAGAATATAGAGAAGTCAAACAAAAGGTTAGACAAAGACAAACTTTGAAACCAGCTGATAACTAGTATTAGTATTTGAAAGTTGACGAGAGGTGTAAGGCATCCAGGAGGGGAAGGAAAGGAGTGGGAACAGGGTTTGGGGCAGTGGAGAACACAAGGGACATTGGTGGAGGACTATGGGTGCTCTGGTGGGCCGAGGGCAATGGTGACCACCCCTGAGTGGGGAAATTCTATACTGTCAAAAATCAGGATTTTTAAAAAATGTTCTGGGACACAGTGCCCCACATTTACAACATTTTCTCCCAATCTAAATGACAAATTGTATATTGAAAACTTTTTTTGTGTGTGAAATTGCCTTTTTTTTTTTTAAGATTTATTTATTTATGCATACAGAACTGGGGTACAGGCCAGAGGTACAGGGACAGTAAAAGGATTCACTAAAGACAGAGCAGGGAGCAGAACAGTCAGATCAATGATGTACACTGCTGGGGGAGCAACGGGCGGGTCAGGAGAGGTCTGCTGCGCCATGTGGGTCACCTCCCTGGCTGGGGATTGAATTCACACTGAAGCGGCTGCCAGCTTGCAGTGCTGTGTCCTAACCGGCTACATCACCAGGGAGGGCCTGAAAACTTCTTTTTAATAATAGTTGAGAAGCCTATCCTTGGAGGTTATGATTGCTTAGTATCACATATATTTATTTGATAGAAAAATGTTAATGTTGGCTTTCTAATGAATGACTTCAAAGTATATTTGTAGCTTAGACTTTCCGATTTGATGGAGCCTAGCGTGTGGTGGCTGCCCACGCTTTGCAAAGCCAAAGCAGGTTTGGGAACTGCAGGACGATTCCACCCCGGGTCCCGAGCTCCAGTCTTGTTAGTTTTTGCCATATTTGCACAATCTAGACTATCAAGTCATAGTTTATAAAATAGACTTGTTTTTAAATCTTATTTTTAACTTTATCTTGAAGTCACTGGAAATTTAGCAAAACATTGCAAAAATAATACAGAGTTTCTGTATATCTTTACTCAGTTTCTCATATTCTTGACATTTTCCTGTCGGCCTTATGCTCTTTATCCTCTAACAATACACCCCCATACACACACTCATACCTCGTATGGCCCCGGACCCCTTTATACATCAGTGTTTATTTCCTCAAAAACAAGGACACTCTTCTTTATAACCAAAGAGTAACAATCAAAATTGGAAAATTAGCATTGATATAATACTATCATTTAATCCTCAGATTCCATGCAATTTTGCCAGTTGCTCAGTAAAGTTCACCTGTTCTTTGTAGGTAGGTACAATAAGTAAGTCAGGCTTCACATTTAATCTTCTTGTTGCTTTACTATCCTTCCATCTAAAACAGTTCATCTTTCCTTGACTTTTATAATCTTAACATTTAATGAATGGTACAGGCCTGTAATTTTTTAGAGTGCCTCTCAATTTAGATTTGTCTGGTGTTTCTTCATAATTTATGTATGTTTGCCTTGATTACCCTTCTTAATCATTGGGCATTCGATTTCAGCATGTGTGTCCTCTGGTAAAGGTAGTATCTGCTAGATTGATCCACTGTAAAGATAATTAATAAGCTTTTAATTTATTAGTGGTTCATTAATAAGAATTTAGTGGGGTGATACTTTGAAGTCCATCTTTGATATAAAAGCTTCAACATCCATTGCTAATTCTCGCCTGGATGAAATGTTACTATCACTGCATCTGTATTTATTAGTTGTACTCAAAGTCTTTCCTGCTTATTTATTCGTGTTAGTGGACTTAACGTGTTTCATCCAGTTCAGTGTGTTGTAATTTGTTGTGTGCATTATTTATTTTGATGTTTAAATTGTCTCAAATTTGGCCATTGGAACATCTGTAAGGTGACTCCTCTGTCTTGTCCACATGTCTCATCATTTTTGGAAAATGGGTTTCCTTTCTAGTGTTTGATGAGCTGTTTCAGAATCTTGTACTTTCTTTCTACCAGTGATGGAATCAGTCATTTCTCCAAGGATCCCTGTTTCTTTTTAGTAAAGGACAATAATTAGAAACCCAGATTTGGCTTAATGTACTTAGTACTACTGAGCTGTCATGCTTCTGGGCCTTTAGTGGACAGAGCTGGGAAATATGTTTGTAAGTAAATACCAGCTGACATATCAATACATACACATCTATAGCTATCTGTGTATCTCTCTTCCGATATATTAAAAAAATGGACCATTCCAATTCAACACTATTTACTCTAGCATTCTATTTTTCCTTTTTTGACAATAAGAAATGTGACTCCCATAATCTTCAATATTTTTACTCATTTTGATCAACACTCCTGCATGCAACTGACTTTCTGGGTATGTAAACCATTTCCTAAGCCTTCCAGAGATAACATATGGAACATGGCCCTTTATGGAAATAAGCAGTGATGTGACCTCAGCAGTGGATGATATAAGAACAATTTAGATTTGACTTTGAAATATTTCTTGTGACTCCTCCAACAGTTTTGCATCCTTTCTTGTTCTTTTTTCCTTAACTATTCCATTAAATAAATAATATATTCTCATTTAGAAAAAATAGGAGATTAAAGAGAGGTATGAAACAGTGATTCTTACCTTTAATCCTGGCCCAAGGATAACCACTGTTATAGTTGTATTTAGTATCTGGATGGCGCAGAGAGGTTCAAATGCTTACTTAGGTAAGGGTCTTGACCTCTCTAGAGTTCGTTTCTTCATATATAAAATCAAGATGATAACATCTGGTGGTATTACAAGGATAACATTATATTGCATTATTATATCTGATGATATAAGAAGAAAATTCTGGAAAACAAAAATTCTGTAATAGAAATAAAGACAACTTTTGATGGACTTATCAGTAGACCAAACAGACACAGACAAAATTTCTGTGAGCTAAAAAAAAAAAAAGAAAAAAAAGCCAAAACAACCTTGTTAAGCTAAAATGGAGAGAGGAAAATCGGAATGAAAATGATATATAACAGAATATTCAAGAGCTGTGGAAAACACATGCATATAAAAAGGTGTACCATGTGCATCATGGGAATACCAGAAGAAAGAACAAAGGGACTGAAGAGATCTTTGCAGTAATAATGACTGATTATTGGTAATGGTAAACACCATAGCCCAGGTCCAGGAAGCTTAGAGCACACCAAACAGGATAAATAACAGAAGTTAACTGCCTCTACCAGCAGACAATTAAAGAGAAAACGAAATCTTGAAAGATGTCAAAAGACAACAACACCTAATATACAGAGAAAAACAAGGGTAAGGAATTTCACACTCCTCAGCAGGCGTGTGCAAACAAGAAGAGAATGGAATGAAATCTTTAAAGTGGTAAAAGACAAGAAAGTAACAAGTCAGAACTCTAGATCCAGTAAAATAATCTTTCGAAAATGACGGGGAGGCCCGCTGGTGGAGCAGCGGGTTAAAGCACTGCACTGAGAAACTAAAGCCGCTTCCGCATGAGTTCGATTCCCGCCTGCCCCGGAGGTGACCACATGGCGCGGCAGACCTCTCCTGACCCGCCCGCTGCTCCCCTCAGCAGTGTACTTCTTCGATCTGCCTGTTGTGCTCCCCACTCTGTCTCTGGTGAAGCCTCTCACCGCCCCTGAGCCTCTGGCCTGTACCCCAGTTCTGTATGAATAAATAAATAAATCTTTAAAAAAAAAAATGACGGGGAAGGAAACACTTTTGCAATTAAGCCGAACTGAGGGAATTTGTTGCCAGTAGACCTGCCTTGCCAAAAATGTTAAATTCTCCGGAAGGAAGGAAAATTATATATAGATCAGAAATATGTATCTATATAAATAAATGAATGTTAAGAGTGGAATAAAAGAAGGAGAAATAAATCTTTTATTTTCCCAGTTCCTTATTGATCTAACAGGTAACAAAATAATAATAAGAGTTGCTGTTTTTAACAACAGCAGATAATTACAATGTATGTGAAAGTGAAAAAGTGAAATGAGTGACAACAATGAGATAAGCTCCAGGAGGAAGGAATTGAAAAGACTTTATTTTAAGATACATGTAGCATCTCTGAAACAGCATGTTATTTCAAAGTGCACTTGGAAGAGATATAGTATATATTGCAAATTCAAGTGCAACCACTAGAATAGTTAAAAAGAAGTATCATTAATATGCTGAGAGAGAAAGTGGAATCCTATTTAGTGCTCAATTACAAGGGGGTGGGGAGGAAAAGAAGAAGGGGGAAAGAAGAAACAAAACAAGTTCAGTGGCTAGAAAATGGTAATATGGAAGATATTAATCCAGCTGTATTAATAATGACTTGAAGCACCAGGGGCCTAAATACACTAAATAAAAGACTATTTCATTCCTTTCCTCTACTGATGGGCTGCGTTGGCACTCCCTAGCCATGTCGTCTCACAAGATTTTCAGGCATAAACCAAGGAGTAAATGCAGAACTGTTCCACTCCCCAAATGTATTTGGATGAAAGCTGATAATGAAATCAGGTACAATTCCTGGAAACAAGCTGTGTCTGTAAAGAATCACGAATGGGGTAGAACACACATTTATGCTGTATTAGATCAGCGACATCTTACTACATCACCCTGAAAACATCACTGTTTTGTGGACATGCTTTTCTTGGTATGCTTCTTGCCTGGCTCAATAATAAACGTGGGAACTCTGCAAAAAATACAGACTATCAAAACGGGTTAAAAGAGGATCCAGCTATGCATTGTCTACAAGAAGCCCACTTTAAATATAAAAATATAGTGAGAATGAAAGCAGAAGGATGGAGAAAGAAATGCTTGTTAATGCTAATCAAAAGAAAGTTGGAGTAGCTATAGTAAGTTCAGGCAAGGAAAACTTCAGAGTGAAAAAAATGTGTCTAGTTTTATAAAGGGGTACTACATAATGATAAAGGGGTTAGTTCTTCAAGAAGATGTAAAAATCCTTATTGTGTATGTGCCTAACAGTGTCAAAATATTTGACCTATATGAGGAAACCTACAATTTTTTAAAAAGATTTATTTATTTGTGCATACAGAACTGGGGTACAGGCCAGAGGCACAGGGGCAGCGAGAGGCTTCACCAGAGACAGAGCAGGGAGCAGAACAGGCAGATTGACGAAGTACACTGCTGAGGGGAGCAGCGGGCGGGTCAGGAGAGGTCTGCCGCACCATGTGGTCACTTCCAGGGCAGGCGGGCATTGAACTCATGCGGAAGTGGCTTTAGCTTCTCAGTGCTGTGCTTTAACCCGCTGCGCCACCAGGGAGGGCCGGAAACCTACAATTTTTTGATGAAATAAATTGAAGAGATAAATAACTGGAGAGATAATTCACATTCATGAATACGAAGATTCAATGTTGTTAAGATGTCAGATTGTCTTCCCAATTTAATCTACACATTCAGTGCAATCCTAATCAAACTCTGGCAAGGAGATACGTTGTGGACATTGACAAACTGATTCCAAAGTTTGTATGGAGAGGCAAAAGACCTAGGATAGTCAAAGCAATATTGAAGGGAAAAGAACAGAATTTGAGGACTGATACTACTCAACTTCAAGCCTTAATACAAGACTACCATAGTCAAGAGAATGTGGTATTGGTGAAAGAATAGTCAAAGAGATTGATGAAACAAATTAAGAAGCCCAAGAAGTAGCGCCATTTATATTAACTAATCTTTGACAAAGGTGCACAAGACAATCACCATGGAGAAAGTACATTCCTTTCAAGAAATAATGCCTGCATGAAAAACTGATTTCCATATGCAAAAAATGAATCTAGGCACAAACCCTACACATTTCATAAATAGTAACTCAAAATTGATTTTATACCTGATGTAAAATACAATACTGTCAAGCCTCCTAGAAGAAAACATAGAAGTTCACAGTGATCTTTGGTTTGAAGATATGTTAGATAAAACATCAAGGGCACTATCTGTGAAAGAAAAGCATTTGTTACAACTAAAACTTATCTTGGGAAGGCACTATTAAGAGAATGAAAAGATTAGCAACACACTGGGAGAAAAACTTTGCAAAACACTTACCTGATAGAGGATTGTTATCCAAAAATACAGAAAAAAAATTTAAGTCTCAACAATAAGAAAACAAATAGCGCCATTAAAAAAATGGACAAAGTATCTGAAGATACACCTCACAAGGAAGATATCCCCTGGTGGTGCAGGGGATAAAGACAGTGCTATCAGGATGCTGCCAGCCACTGCAAGCCTGAGTTCCAATACCTGCCTGGTCAGGGAGATGACTACTCATCTCAGAACAGCAGACTTCTCCTGCCTTGCTCTCAGCTCCCTTCAGCAGTGTGTTTCAGTAGTTCTGCTGTTCTGGTCCCCAATCTCTGGTGAATCTTCTCACTGCCTGCACAGCTGTCTTATACCCCAGTTCTTGTATGCATAAATAAATAAATCTGAAAAAAAAGATAAATATGGGAAAAAGAGACACTCAGCATCATATATACTAGGAGATTGCAAATGGAAACAATGTATATCAATATACTACTATTTTAATAGCAGAGTAGCTAAAATCCACAACACTGAGCAAACTGCTGGTGAGGATGTAGAACAACAGGGAGTATTCATCGCTGTGGGAATGCAACATGTGTTGCCATTTTGAAAATCTATTTGGCATGTTGTTTATAAAACTAAACACTAGTGCCATAAAACACAGCAGCTATGCCCTTGGTACCCAATGATTTGAATATTTACGTCTCTACAAAAACCTGCACACAGATATTTATAGCAACTTTGTCATCCATAAAACTTGAAACTTATCTGTGATGTCCTTGCAGAAGTGAATGCATAAAGACGCTGTGTTACATCCAAACAACAAAGTATTACTCAGTGATAAATGAACTATCAAATTATGAAAAGACACGGAAGAACCTTTAATGCTACTCTGAGGTGAAAGAAGTTACTAGAAAGGTCACAGTCTGTATAATTCCAACTATGTACCATTCTTGGAAGGTGAAACTATGCAGATAGTAAAAAGAAGAGTAGTTGGCGAGGGTTTTGGAGGGAGTAAGGAATTGGTGGGATACGGGATTCTTAGGCCAATGAAACTATTCTGTATGACACTGTCATGGCGGATGCATGTCATGATACATTGTCCAGAATATGCAACCCAAAGGATAAACCCGCATAAACCATGAACTTTAGTGAATGGTCATATAGGGAGATTGACTCATCAGGTCTAAGGCATCAAACATACTAATAATGCAAGCTGTTAATTGTTAATAATGGGGGAAATGTTGATGGGTATAGGGGAGCTCTCTGTACTTCCTGCTCATTTTATTTTTTTCTGTAAATCTAAAACTACTCTAAAAAATAAAGTATATTAACTAAAAATCAGGGTCATGTTATATAAATATTTTGCTAGTACTTTATCCATTGAATAATATAGTATGGACATGAAAAAGATGAACAGTTTCTTGTGTGAATGTAACATAAATCAAATAATTCTTTGTTTCTAGTTTTTTATTATTTCTAGTAGTCCTGTCAAAACCATCCATAAACATGCACATTTGTCCATTATTTTCTTAGGAAAAATAGAATGTGAATTGCTGGATCAAGGTGTACGTACATCAGAAATGTAACTTGTTTCCCTCTACAAAGATCACACTAATTTTAATTCCTGTGTAAGTTGCGAGAGGGCTGCTCATCTCCTCAGACTTTGGTCCAAACTGGGTAGTCTCAACATTTACAGACTATTTATTTGACAGCTAAAATACTGCATGTCACTTAAAAAATTGTCATACATTTTTCAATTTTATGTCCTCATTTATGAAGTCCCTATTGATGGCATTGTCTTACCTCTTTCCTTTAAATATATTAGACTATTCATCTTTTCTACGTGGATTTATAAAGATTTAATTAAGGATTTGGCTCCTTGCTATCATAGATTCAAAATATTTATTTCATACATAGTTCATCACCTGCCTTTTAAAGTTATGTATAATATTAAGAACTTGAGTAGTCTAACTCACTAGCTCTACGAATTTTTACCTTTATGGTTTCTGGCTTAGTGGTTTCCTTCACAAATTCTCCTTTAACTACCTCAAGTTCTTTCATATTCAGTTCATATTAAATCTAGCACATCCCAGGAAACTCGAGAGGGTTTCCTGTGGCAGCAACCTTTTAGGATGATTTAATTTCCAACCGACAATCTCTTTGTGCTGTGTCCAGACCTCCCAAAGACGTTTCCTTTGCCTCACATTCCATTCTGCCACAGCTATTCGTGGGAGATACTCTGTACATATTAATAATAATAATTCAGTGGGCCTCCCTGGTGGTTCAGTCTCAGCACTCACCACTGTGGCCTCAGTTGGCCAGGGAGCTGACCCACATGTCTTGCCCGATGCTCTCCTCAGCAGTGTATTTCAATCAGTCTGCCTGTTCTGCTCCCCATTCTGTCTCTGGTGAATCCTCTCTCTCCCTGCACCTCTGACCTATACCCCAACTCTTCTCCCCACCGCCCCCCTCCTAAATTTAGTTATGCTTAACCGGAATGGATCCAGCTAAGGACAGGGTGTGGTTATTCATCAAGAGTAGATGTCACCATGCTTGACACTCAGCTCCTGCCCGGGCTGGAGATGTGTCAGAACGATCACAAAACTGGGTGTATTTCCGCTCCTATGTCAGGCTTCACTGATTAGCTATGAAGAATCAGTAAGGCGAGTCTTAGGACACTGTTTGGCTGGGCCTGGAAAGGGAGTTGGCGGCTTCTTTTTATGTGGGATAACATTTAGATTTTCCTCACAATGACTGCAAACTTCTGCTTGTGAGAGAGAGGAACTTCTGGCTGGAAGTCTGAGAAGTGCTGGACACCTGCTTACTTGCTGTTAAAAATGGACATAAATGAGTGTCCAGTAAGAGCTCATTGGGGACCTTCCCTCCCTGGAGTAGAAATAATGGGTCTTGGTGACACCCCGTAATGTTGACTGAGGCAGGTGCATGCAAAGAGTAAGCAGCCATAACTTGTGGGAGTCAGTCCCTCCAGGGTTTCCCTGGCATCCCATGCTGTTCTGCAGTGTGTAATTATCCTTTCTGGAAAGGCACATGTCAGCCTTGGTTTGATCTATGTGAGTATATTGGCAGGACTTACACTTGTTTACCACCAAAGAAGAAATGTCTTTAATTAGACAATGAGTGCTGTGGGTCTCCAGACCTGAAGCAGACAGGGAGTTACAGCAGGCCAGTTGTCCTTGGGTGCCCGGCCCCTGCTGCTGCTGTGCTGGCACGCTGCCATCTTACCGCTGCCTGCCCACAACAGCACCTTCTAGGAGTCGCTGGGCAAGCAGGTGGTGAAACGTTGAGTTAAGAGGTTGCTGTTGCCTGGTTCTGGCGTGGTGAGTCGGCCGGCCCACTGAGGCCCTGACAGCCGGCGCCCACCATTCTTGCTCTCTGCAGGCACTTTCTTCTCTTGGTGTCCGTTACACGGATGGCCCCATCTGCTTAGTCTCTGGAGGCGGTATTTCTCTCACCGAATTAGAACTATCTGAAGCAGGGCTTGTTGTCTTCACCATCTTTACCTTCTCCCCAGGTGGCTTATAGGTTCTTTGGCTTTAACTAGCAACTCAGGCCTCTCCGCCTATAGCAGAGCATGGATGGGGTAACCGGTGAATAACAGAGCCAGCTGTCATCTTGCGGTGTGTTTCCAACATGGGAGCAGGAAGGGAGTTCTCTGAGCTCCATGCTTTAATTAAAACTACTTTTTTATTGTTGTTCTTGTTCCAAGAAACCACTCTGCTCTTAGCAGTGTTTTCCCAGCTTTTTGAGACTTAATTGGCATGCATGACTGTGTTTAACACGTACATCATGATGATTTCACTTACAGGTACGGTGTCTGGGGTCCATATTTCTTTTTTTTTTTTTTTTTTTTTTTTTAAGATTTATTTATTTGTGTATACAGAACTGGGGTACAGGCCAGAGGCTCAGGGGCGGCGAGAGGCTTCACCAGAGACAGAGCGGGGAACAGAACAGGCAGATCAACGAAGTACACTGCTGAGGGGAGCAGCGGGCGGGTCAGGAGAGGTCTGCCACGCCATGTGGTCACCTCTGGGGCAGGCGGGAATCGAACTCATGCGGAAGAGGCTTTTAGATTCTCAGTGCAGTGCTTTAACCCGCTGCACCACCAGGGAGGGCCTGGGGTCCATATTTCTAAAGGACTAATCCCAGGCATGAGAACTCCCTCCACCCTCATGGCGTGGTCATGTGCCTGAGGCTCCACCTCCTAACCCATCAAGGTGGGCAGACGCAGGCTTTCCGTCCATAGCAGCTGCTCTCTGCAAGCTGATGTTTCCTAATCAAAATCAGAAGCCCCGATTTCTCACTGGAATACCCATTATTCCCACTTGGATGTCTTTTTTTTTAAAGATTTATTTATTTATGCATGCAAGAACTGGGGTACAGTCCAGAGGTAGAGAGGGTGAGAGGACTCACCAGAGACAGAGTAGAAAACTGAACAGGCAGATTGGGACCTTTCTGGTGCAAGGGGTTAAAGCACAGCACTATGAAACTGTCCGCAGCCACTGCAGCACAAGTTCGATCCCCAGCCAGGGAGCTGACCCACATGGCGCAGCAAACCTCTCCTGTCTCCCCACGGCTCTTTCAGCTGTGCATTTCAGTGGTTTCGCCTGTTCTGCTTCCCACTCTGTCTCTGGTGAACCCTCTCACCCCCCACACTTCTGGCCTGTACCCCAGTTCTTGTAGGCACAAATAAACTAAATGTTCGGGAAAAAAAGAAAGTGAAGGAAATGAGATGTGTGCATGTGGGTGGGTGATTGTTCTAGGTCCTGGAGGGGCCTGAGACAGGGCACACTGAGGGGCTCTAGCTCATGGGCAGGCAGCAGGCCATTCCTCAGGAGAGCCGCCCATGTGCCTTGGAGCCCAGTCCTGAGTCCACCAGCTGGGGTCAGTGCAGAATTTTCATCCCCAGGAAGATAATGCAGAACAGGCAGAACCCAGGCCTTACCAGGGGAAGAATGGGGTGTGCAGCCCTGGTTAAGGGCACCTGGGAGGGACCTCAGCTCAGACTGAGAAGCCTCCTTCCTCGAAGGTCCCTGAAGGAGAAAGGGTGGAGACAGTGGAAACTTGGCAAGGTGGGACAGGAGCCCACCATAGTGCTGGACCCCCCTCAGAGGAACTACCCAATGGGAGACCTCTGGCTTTGGGGTCCTGTGATGCTCATGCCCCTTTGGATTTGTCTGGAAAGGACAGCATCTGAGTGAAGGCTTCCTAGGGATGGAGGAAGGCCGACAAGGACATAAACAATAGCTTTGAGGAAAACCCCTCGCAAGCTTCACAAAGAGGGGAAAGGAGTCAAAGACAGCACTGGGAATAGAAAGGAAATTGCCAGGATTCATCAGAACTCTCTTTTGTCCTCCTATTACCTCAGGGAAATTTGAGGCAGGAGGCTAACAACAACACAAAGGAAGTGAAGGCCCAGACCATGCTTGAAAGATGATGCAGAGGCCAGCAAGGGATTTCGGCCATTTGGCCACCCGTCTTGGTGGTGGCTGTGGCAGTGAGATCATGAAGTCACTAGGGGCCACTATAGTCTTCAGGCTTTGAGGAGAGTCACAGCATGGAATGTTCCAATGGCACCGCCTCAGTGATGGGTTAGCTTGCTGGACTCAGGCAGACACAGTTGCTACAGGAGAGCAGATTCAGCAGGGCTGGAGGACACTGCTGGGTAGCCCCTGGCAAGGGTATGGGTGGGGGCATCAGCATGGGGTTGGGCATTGCTGCTTGGGTTGTTGAGCCACTTTCCTGGGGCCTTGGGGAGGTCTCTGGTGACTCAGGGGAGGATCTGAGGTTCAGTTACCCTTTAAGGATGTGGGGAAAGCTTCTTGAGATGTCTGTTAGAACTGCTGCTGAGAACTGCCCTAGGTAGGCTGAAAGAGCAAGCTACATTTCTGGCTGCCTGGCTGTGGACAGCCACAGGCGGGGAGGATGGCTAAGCAGGATGGCCATGTGTCTCCATACTGCGTGCTGTGTTTTCTTTTTTAAAGATTTATTTATTTATGCATACAGAATTGGAGTACAGGCCAGAGATGCAGGGGTGGTGAGAGGATTCACCAGAGGTCGAGCAGGGAGCAGAACAGGCAGATTGATGGAGTACACTGCTGAGGGAAGCAGCGGGCAGGTCAGGAGAGGTCTGCCACGCCATGTGGATCTCCTCCAGGGCAGGCAGGGATCGAACTCATGCTGAGGTGGCTTTAACTTCTTAGTGCTGTGCTTTAACCACTGTGCCAACAGGAAGGGCCGTGTTCTGTGTTTTTTTTTTTTTTTACAAAAGTTTATTTTTACATCATTTTGTACATTTTTTTCCCCATCTCAATTAGTGTACTGTGTTTTTTAATACTACTTTGTGTCCTATAAATTTGCTGCATACTTGCTAGTAGAAATGACAATGACCTTGACATACTCTTCCCCTCTATTTATGTCAATGCCCATGCGTGGCCTCAGCAGACAGGACTCAGGAAATGATCTGCCTGAGCCTCATATTCTCTCTTGGCTTTGACATTGACCTCAAAGTGGGCTCAGAAGTTGGTTGATGCTATGCTCACTGGGGGCACAGAGCCCCCAGCCCATCCCAGGCACAGCTTTCCTGGGGCTCATGAAACCCCCCCATGGATAAAATGCTCTCACTGACTTGAAAACAGATGGAGGGTGTCGGAGGGCAGTGGGTGGGGAACACAGGCCAATTCCATTAGGGGAAAACCCAGTTTTTCTTTAAATTTCTACAGTATGCAATGGGCTGCTTCCAGGAATTAAAAACGAGGCTAATTTATCACCCCAAAGAGCTTTCCAGGGGACCCAACTGAATGAATGGTCCAGAGGCATGGAGTGTTTAAGTATGTGGTTCTCAGTATTTGAATATGGTTGATGATTCTAAGAGACTTCCACCCCTGAAATATTATTTGCACTTTCTGGGCACAGAGCTCACACCTTTCCACCACCCCGAGGAACTGTCACAGCTTCTGAGTCCCGGGGTGCCCGTGGATACAGACCTGCTGTATTTCCCAGTGCTGGCGCAGCCTTAACCTGAAGGGTGGGCCTGGGACCAGGGACCCTGCAGCAACTGCCAGTGGACCTGCAGGCAGAGTTGAACTTGGAGACTAGGCCAGAGCGCCTGTGGGCCAGATCCCAGAGCAAGGAATCTGCCAGTCCTCTCTGGAGACCTGGCCTTAGGCCAGTGCACACTCCAGTGAGGTGAATTCTCTCTCTCTGGCCTTTCCAGAGCCTGAGCTGAACCAGGACTTGAGAGGTGGCAGATGCTCTCCTGGGAGGCAGAGGTGAGGGCCAGAGGTTCACCTAGGCTGGCTCAGTGGGCGAGGCTGGAGGAAGAAACCTGCATGCAGAGAGGCGATATCCTGTCAGCTTGAGTTTGTGAGGCTCTTGTGAGGTTCAGAGAACAAGTGTTTCAGGGCCTTTTTGGTTGAGAGCCTGAGACCGAAAGTACCCAAGTCAGGAAATTCACAGCAGCACTCCTGAATGCTGGTCTCTGCTGTGAGGAGACCGGCAGAAAGAACAGAGTGGACATGTGGGCTGATTTCCTACAGGGTGGCCAGGGAGGCCCTTCTGGGAAGGGTAAAGGGGCTGGACACTGGGAGAGAGCAGAAGCGGCAGAGAGGAAATGAAGGGAAACCAGGGCCCAGGATGAGGCTAGGAGGGAAGGCAGTCTGAACAGTTTGCATTTTATTTTTACAAGCAATCTGCCTGGTTTGAAAATCTGCTTTTCGTTGGGGGACAAGGAGCTTTCACTGCTGAGTGAAGCTCAGTGTCAGCCTGGCATGCTCCCGTGACCAGGAAGCTGGGCCACGTGGGGAAACTGCGTTCTGTTGGGTGAGGAGGAAAGAGAGGTGGAGAATGAAGTTAGGGACCAAGGGAAGTGTCTCAGGAATGGGATTGGGGCTGTGAGTGGCAGTCAGGCACCGTGAAGTGGGCTCAGAGAGGCAGCAGCCACCGGGGTCCTTCGTGTTCACAGGCAGACAGATTCTGCTCAGCAAGTTCCTCATTATTCACAGAAGTAGCCTCCTGGGTGTGGGTCACACATACCTGGATAAGAGTGCTGCTGTCCCTTTTGGGTGACCTTGAGTGTAGGACACCAACTTTATTCTCCTGTCTTCAAAATAAGGAAATGAAGACTTGCTTCAAAGTGGGTTTGGGAAGGATTAAGTAAAATGGATTTAAAGCCCTGGGCAGTCTCGGACCACAGTAGGAGCTGAGGAAATGTAACTGCGTGCCTTAGGTGTGCATGACAATGTTTAGTAGCTTGTACTGTGACGAGAAGACAGACAGCAGAAAGAGAGGGGTACTGTGGTTACTGTTTGCCATGTTCCTAAACCTTCCCACTGGGTAAAGAGCAGAACCACTGATGACTTTGAGGGTAATCCTAGGATTGGGGTGAGGTCTGTATTCTAGTGGAGTTTCTAGCTTCCTCTTCTATAAAGGCAGGGAGGGTGGGCGCTGTCAGTGGCTAGGTGTACTAAAAACAAAAAACTCCTGGGCCCTGTTTCTGGAGATTCTAATTACGAGAAGTAAGTCAGGGCTCCAAGTGATTTTGACAAGAGGCTAAATCACTGCAAGTAACTGGGGTCCTGGAACCAGGCAGGCCCTTTCCCAGCTTGGAATGGCCAGGCTGCGCCCTAGCCCCGAGCGCACCAGAATGCACACTCGGCATCCACCACTAGAGGGCGAGCCTGAGGCTTGACAGCCTGAGCAAGATTCTCCTGGTCTCAGGCTGTGACAGAAGGACCCCCCCCCCCCCCCCGGGGAAATCGTAGTTACTGGAGGATGGTGGGTCAGGTAGGTAATGCCAGGGTCATCAGGGCACTGTGTGCTAGTTGGAAATCGGCGGAGAAATCCAAATGCTACTAGAGTCTCTGAAGTGTCTAGCAGCCTTTGGGCTTAAGGTAAGCCTTATCTTCACGGAGTAAGAACTTCAGCGGTTTGCACAGCCGCAGCTGAGCTGGCCAGGTCTTCCAGCTGCAGAAAAGGCAGCGTTTGGCTCAGGGGGCCAGTCACTCCCAGCCCTCATGGGTCCCTGGTAAAGGAAGTGTCTTCTGGGGAAGCAGTGGCAGACTTGATCTGTAGGTGTCTGGCTGTTCTCTGCTGTCTCTGCCCTTTTGGGGTCTCATACACAGAGAAAATATCCTCATGGCAGAGCTCCATCTGCGGCAGCGAAGTCATCACTTCCAGCTCAAGTGTCCTGGTCAGTGCCCTTAGGTTTTGGCAAAGGATTCCGGTAGCTTTTCTTTACCACCGCATTAATTTTAATCTTCTCTGCAGACCGTTGAGGCCATAGCCCTTGATATGAGTACTGCGGCAAAGGGGGACTTAAGGTTTTCTCTTCTTTGCCACATAGAGGCTCTATTATTCCTGTCAGTGGTTTAGGTGATAGACTTGCTCTGGACATCCTGAGTGTCATACTTTTATAGAGACCCAGGGGCTCACAGAAGCAGAAATGATCACTAGCTTCCCAAAGGGGAAGATGAAACCCAGAGCAGTGGGGGGCTTGGCCCAGGAGAGGATGTCTGCTCTGCAGGCTGCTGAGGGGAATTGAAAGCAACGCAGTCACCCAGAGGCCTGAGTAATGAGTCTGGAGAAAAGATTGCTTTGTAGTTTCAGAGATTTGGAGGAGAGAGGCTGGGTTGTCAAGAAGGGCACCCAGCAAGGTGAGGTGATAACACCAGGAGGAAGCCCTAAAGTGGGAATTTTGTTGCCATTGTGGTGTGGTGAGGTGTGGTGTGGTGTGGTGAGGTATGGCATGGTGTGGCGAGGTGTGGCGAGGTGTGGCAAGGTGTGGTGTGGCGAAGTGTGGTTTGAGGTGTGGCAAGGTGTGGTGAGATGTGGTGTGGTGTGGTGTGGTGTGGTGAGGTATGTCGTGGTGTGGTGACATGTGGTGTAGTGTGGTATGGTGAGGTGTGTGGTGTGGTGAGGTATGGCGTGGTAT
>NW_004567119.1:18868068-18870735 GCF_000260355.1 Condylura cristata | reverse complement strand
TGTGGGTACTTGTGTTTGTGTGCACCCACTGTGGGGGTGGGGGGTTGGAGGTAGGGATGTCCAGGGAAGGCAGATGAAGCCACAGAGGAGGCTGTGGTTGGATTCTGACATAGCATCTGGGTAGAATTCATTGCTTTTCACAGATCTGCTAGGGCAGCTTCTCCCTGCCTCTGAGCCACCTGCAATGGCACAGATACAGCCACTCCATTCAAGACCTATCTCATTTATTTACTTCAACTTGCTCTTTTCTTACGCTTGGGGAGGAGTATGGAGTTTAGGAAGAGGGCATGAAGGTAGACCTGGCCATCTGGTGATGCTTTTGGATGTCTGATATGCATTTAAATTTTTAACAATTCAGAAAAATCATGCCCAAGAATAGGTTCAAATTTTTGTTCAGGGGTAATGATTTTTAACTTTACAGGAAAATTTCACTGAGTTTTTAAAGATGGTGTTAAAAAAAGGAGGGTATTAACTTGCCGATCAGTGCAGAATGGGTGAAAAATCTGCCCCTAACCCCTTTACTTTTTTGCCTTGCATTGAGTGGTATGGTAAGAAAGGCAGGTTGCAGACAGTTCTTTCCTTTAGTCAATTAAAAAAAAATTTGGTATTTGTATGTGCCAAATACTGTTAGGCTGTAGTCAGAATGGACAATCAACTTAAACTTTACATCTATGGTTTAGGAGGCGAAATGTCAATTTTTATGGACTGATAATCAATGGTTATAGAGATAAGACTGACATAAAAGCTCTTGGGAGTTTTTAGCACAAAACAAAATATTCAATGGCAAATTGGTAAATAGTCAGCTATAGTTAAATCCATTAAGATAAAAAAATCAAGTGCAGGAAAATATCACACGACTATGAACTATATGGCGGTCACTTTGTTTTAAATAATTTTAATCTCGTCACTTGCTTGCCAAGTGTTTTCGTTATGCTTTAATAGGATTGTCTCCTTACCTGACTCCCAGAGGCACCCTGGCCCCTTCGTTGGAACCTACTGTGGGTTTTCACAGGTAGGAGGGCACATTGTGTGCATTTTCAGACTTGTGTCTTTAAACTTAAAGGCTGACACCAAGATTTGCTGACATCTAATCACTTTGCTCTTAGCACATCATATAGTTGGGGGGCAAGTGCAGAGCTAATTGCACTTTGCCTGAATTAACCAGTCATGAAGCTTGCTGCATGCCCACAGCCCCTTTCTTGGGACTTGACAATTTACAGGAATAGGAGTGAAAGTTTACACGTTGCACCCAGATGCTGAGACCCTGCTAGCAGCACAGGTAGCCACAGGATTACTTGTGTTTATCTGGCTCATCTTTTCTGAGCAACTCTGAGTCAATGAAAGATTCATTTTTTTATGGCTGCCTGCTGGTCTAGATATGTGGGGGGTTTGTCTGTTGCTTGGTCCCAAACAATGAAAGTCCAAAGCCGTGGGTCAGCCCAGATCCTTTAGTCATAGGCTTGTCTGGGCAACTCCCCAAAAGAGATGAGCCCTGGACGCCCGCGGTTCATTCAGCTCCACCAGCTTTTTTCCCCCACCCGGATTCCCAACTCAAAGCATGGGGCTGTTTTGGAGGACAAAGTCAGGGGGCTTCAGGCTGCTTCAAATTTTCCAAGAGAGACACATGGAGAATGTGGTTTTACGTGTAACTTGGATCTGACCGGGGATTACCTTGACTATTTTGCTTTGCTCCCTAACGTAGTTTCTCCTTTGGGGGTATGACCTCGCCTTTCCACCACCCTGCTTCTCCACAGTTCACCTCGTTTTCTGCCTCACTAGGGGATGCCCACCGCGCTGTTAAGTCCTGTGGGCCCCTAGAGTGGCAGCGTCCCCAGCAGCGTTTGCTCAGATGTGCGGGCGCTGGAGAAATGCAACCTCCCCCCCCCCCCATCCCAGCGGCCAAGGGGTCTGGGTGGGCGTGACTGTAGTAAGAACTGGCTCCTAGACTGGTCCAATTTTGTCTCAACAGGCAGCAGCGGGGCTTTCCTGCAGCCCCAAGTTCCTTGTGGCCCCAAGGTACAAAAGGACGTTTCAGGGCGGAGTTTCCCACTCCCTGCCGCAGACAACAGCCTCCCCCGGCTGCGTCCCTTCCCCTCTCGCAGGAGGAAGGGCTGCAGACTTTCAATGCCAGCCGCCTGGCCCTGGATGCCCGCAGCCCCCCCACCCCCGCCTGCCCGCAGGCTACATTTCCCCTCTGCAGGCTCACGCCACGCGCCCCTTGCCGCCCTCGGGAGTCCTGCGGGTGCCGGACGCCCCCTGCTCCGCAGACAACCGTCCTTCTCCGTGGCCGGGCGTGGCCGGCGCAGACCTCAGTGTCTGTCCCGAGGCGGCCGCAGAAGGGCCCGCCGGTGCTGTCCTGCCGGGGGCCGCCCACACCACCCGGCTGGCCACACAGGCGGCCTCCGAAGCCAGCTGCTCTGTAAGAACTGGCTAAATCGCTAGAAATGGGTGGGTAGTTTGGGGGAGTCACACGGGGGGCTTCTCAGCCCCCATGGGGGCCGGCCACGGTCTCCGGAACGTTCCCGCTGTCGGGCGTGTCCGGCCGGAGGACCCTCGCCCTAGGCCGGCTTGAGGGCCGGAGTCGGAGCCGGTTCAGCTGTGAACGCGCCTGGGCCCAGCCCGGCCGCCGGCTCTGGACACCCCGGTGTTGAGTGCGGTCCCCCGGGA
>NW_004567119.1:18862587-18867968 GCF_000260355.1 Condylura cristata | reverse complement strand
CGGCCTCCGCGGATTGGCGCGCGGGCTGGCAGCCATCAGGGCGCGCGCGAGAGGGTGCGTGCCGCACGCTGCACCCGAGAGCCGCAGCTCGGGTCGGGGCCGCCCGCACCGTCAACATCCCCCTCTCCTTTTCTCGGTGCGGCGGAGGTTGCCCTGGAGACTGCGGCCGACCACCGCCCCCGAGGCCCTGGGCCACAGAAAAGGGCGCGAAAAGCGCGCTCCCCGCTCGGGCGCACGCTCGGACCGCCGCCCTCGACGCATACTGCAGCATTTCGCGCCCTCGCGCCGCTCCCCTCCCCGTCTGCACTCATTTCCATATCCCGCGATGGTGGCCAATCAGGGCTCGCCTCTCTCGAAGCGGATGGCTTTTGCCTGAGAGGAAAGGGAGTGGCTGGCGGCGCATGCGCGGCGGTGGCTGACTTGAACCGAGGCTTTTATTGCTGTAGTTTATTTCCACCCCCTTTCCTCCTGTTCTCTCTCTCTTTCTTTTTTTTCCGCCCTAGCTGGGGCTGTGTTGGAGGGGAGGAAGAAAGAGAGACTGAGGATTGCATTTATCCTTTACATTCCTGAAATTTGCTATCAGCAAGGACCAACTGAGCGGTTGCACCGTTTTCAATCCTGCAAAAAAAAAAAAAAAATACAAAGTCTCTTTCCTGGCAATTTTTGCGTTAAAACTGCCCTCGTGAAATTATCTTTTTCCCGGGAGAGAGATGTCTTATCAGGGGAAGAAAAATATTCCACGCATCACGGTGAGTTTGGTACTTGGGAAATGTCCGGTGGGTCAGCAACCTTTGTGGCACAGAACATCTAAGAATTTTTAAAAAGGAGGGAGGAAGAGGTTCCCAACTCCGTAACCCCCTCCCCCCGCCCCCCGTTGCTAAAGGAGATCATGGTGGTGGGAGACGCAGTAATACAGAATTGTGAATCCCATAATTGTAAGGAATTAAAATAGCGTGAGTGCATTAAGGTCGTCTTAGATTGCGCGCCAGATCCGCTGTATCCTTTTTATTGTCGGCGAGATGCTGCAGTGCCGGGCTGCCGGTGTGAGCAAATGGATGCCAGATTGAATATGCATGGTTGGAGCTCGGATATTGTTCTCCCGGCTGCGTGCTGCGAGGCTGGACTCCAGGAGCTGCGATGGGGACATGGGGGAATGGATTCTCCTAAGTCTACCGCCCCCACTATAAAGGGCTTTCTGGATCCTTCCTGCGGCTGATTAGAAAAAGGAGCGGATTTCAGCTCGCAGGCGTAATGACAGTCGCGGGATGCTTTTAAGGGCAGAATGTACCGGAATGATATGGAAGCGCAAAGGAAAAACAGGGACGCTGTGATGAG
The DNA here is from genome assembly GCF_000260355.1 of Condylura cristata. Taxonomy (NCBI): domain Eukaryota; kingdom Metazoa; phylum Chordata; class Mammalia; order Eulipotyphla; family Talpidae; genus Condylura; species Condylura cristata. The sequence continues at coordinate 18,866,633 of NW_004567119.1, read as the reverse complement.
CAGGGGCAGAGGTGGGGGGCCAAGGCAGGGCCTTTTGTTGACCTGAGGCGTGATGGTCCCCTTGGCGGTCTCCCCTTGTTCACGCTCTGGTTTGGGGCTGGACCCTGGGGGGGGCTTTGGGCTCGCTTTCTTGAATCTTTCTTCTCCTCTGCCCCTAAGGAGGTGTCCGTCTTTGGCGCGTACAAAGCGGACGGGGAGGGTGGGCGTTGGGGACAGCGCGGAGCCGGGCTCGGGGAGGTAATGGCGTTGCGCGACGCGCCGAGCAGATGGCCCGGCCTCGGCTAGACAATGATCGTAGCGGCCGCCGGCATCCGCGCAGTTCTGTGGTTAGTTGGGAAATCTCGAGAACCACGTCTAAGCGGCGAATTAGCGATGCTGCAGCCAGGAACACGGGTTCTGACTCTTACCGCTCCCCTTGCCCCCATTCTCTTCCCATCTTTTCCTGGAAAAATCTAGTCAGCCCTAGTCCTGTACATCCCCGAGTGAAATCCCAGAAAGGGAAGATCGCGAGGGAAATTCGTTGTTACATAATGGTAGCAATTGGCTGTCCGATGCCTAGACCCTGGGCTGAGGCAGACGGAAAGCAGTTGAGATGGGCTTAGGGCTAGGTTTAAAGGCGCTTTTTGCTCAGCTTTCCTCCTTAGCCACGGGCACCCCGACTTCCTCTGGATGCACAGGGGCACACCCATCCGCTGGAGAGAGATGTAGGAACAAATGCACTGGGGAGGGGGCGTGTGCTCGGCAGGATTTTTTCGGACGACTGGGCTGTACCACAGTGAGGGTGGGTACTAGCTTTTCTTGATTGCTAAACACCCAAGAACCCCAACAGCTGGGCAAGGGAGTCCCAAAATTGTGTGTTCCCTGCAGGGAGGGAAGTCTGGGGAGTGGGGGTGGGGAGCAGATTCGCTGCAAGCCTCAAATATTGTCTTCATGAATGAAAAAAGCAGTTTCGTTTTGACAGAAGTGGGGGGGGTAAGGAGGGGGAAAAAAAGCAGACAACCAAGACTACTGGTTTTTAAAAGAGCGCCCCCTCACCTCTTAGAAAATGTCGATTGTGTCTGACCCAGGACCTCTGCAGGGTTACCCTCCCTCCATCAGGGCCAACCTCTTATGTAAGAAGCCTCTGGAAAGCTTGAGAGCGGACAGTCTGTGATGCTTTTTTGTTTTGTTTGTTGTTTTGCTCCTTGGCATGAGGTTCGCTTGGGGATTCGCAGGGATGGCGGGGCAAGTACCCTGTGACTGAGGGAGCTGTGATGGAGGACTGGGCTTCTCCTTACCCCTCAGGCCACCTTTGTCCTGTCAAAGCAGGCAACCTGGGGAGAGCTGGGCGGTTGTCGCTGGAGGAAAGCACTGAGGATCAGGTTACCTTGACAAGTGGCTTAAACTCTGCGCCTCTATTCTCTTATAATGAGAATAAGGGTCTGTCTCCGCCTACCTGGAGGATTTGTTTTTAGTCTTCAGTGGCACTGTGTGAAGTAGGATTGAGCAAAGCTTTACATTTATGTTGAGCAAAGCTTTACATTTATCTTGTGCAAGTGCGGTTGTGTGGACTCCAGTCTCTGACTTTCCAAAGTCTACAGCAGAGGTACCGTCCCACAGTGCACAGAATTAAAGTGACCTTCCTGTTTTTCCTTACTAATAGCCTCTAAGTCCTGGCACATGTGCATTTTTGTGTTTCTCTTTTTGCTAGGCCTCTAGTAGCTGAGATATTTTTGAAAGGTTTGCTTTGGTTTTCTTGCTAAGCACTACATGCAAGTAGCACTTGCTGAGAATGTTGTTTTGTAACTGAGTTTTGAGTTGTTCAAATGAATTCCATCCTTGGAAATGTTTTGCATAATGAAAGGGCAACATATGGTTCAACTTGTAACTTTTAAACAGTTTGGAATAGTACAGGTAACACAGGATTTTAACATTCCATTCCATCAACAGCATTTGGAGTAGAGATGAGTCATAATGTAGCATTTCTGTTGCATTCCTGGCATTCATGGGCTTGTCTACATATATAATTTTTTTGCACCAAGTAAATGATAAGTGTATCACCAACCCATCATGGTGTTAGATTTTAGAATTTTCACTCAAAAAACTTTACCTTGTACTTAATTTAGTAGTTAAGGTGCTGCCTATTTGAAGTATTCCCCTTTCCTTTGCTACACTTGCTGTGATTTACCTTACAGGTAAATGAAAATATAAAGAACATACTGATTGGAACCTTGTTATGGTAGAAACAAGTGTGTTTGTGTAGAATAATCCATGACAACCGACTTTTGGCTAATTTTTCCCGACACAAACCTTGCCAAGAATTGGCTTCCCTACAAGTGGTTGTAGGGAAGTGTAGCCTAAAGCAATTGAAAGAGTATTGTCTTTTTAAACTGAAATATTTTCACTGTGCTTTAAAGAGAGATGAGCAGACTTTGGTTCTTTCCCTTATTTATTTTTTTTTAATTTTTGTTTGCAGGTTTAATGGCAAGATAGTTCTTTCAGGTAGCATAACTTTGCACTTTGCTAATGTATTCTGCTGCATCAGGTGAGGTATAGAAGGCCACACACAGATTTACCTTTGTCCTGGAACCTCTCCAAAATGAGTTTATTTTCAGCATCATATTTGAACAGCGAAATGTAACCCTAGCTCATTAGTCACCACTGTGCCAGTGTCAGGAATGCATTGTGACCTTAGTCCTTCTTTGTTTCAGAGTGATCGTCTTCTGATCAAAGGAGGTAAAATTGTTAATGATGACCAGTCATTCTATGCAGACATCTACATGGAAGATGGGTTGATCAAGTAAGTATAACTCATTTTGTAGAAATATCTATGCACCTTCCCGTTTTTAAAACAGCTCATAGGCAATTGTGTTAATCTTTAGAGAATTCAAAAAATAACTTATCTGTTTTAGCCCATTTTGATTGGTGGTAGTTAGTAAACTTGGAAGCTTAGAGTTAAGAATTCAAGGCCACCATTAAACACACACCCATTTCCTTACCTGTTATGTAACTTACTATTTTTAATTGAGGTGATATAATGTCTCCTTGTTGCCAGCTCAAGTACTTGGTAGATGTCATGTTGACTTATTCAGGAATTTCCTAGAATGCAGTTGTTTGGGATGGATCACCCCATCTAAGGACACAAGACATCACATTTGCTTTCCTAATCAAGGTTCCAAGTTAGAGGGTCCACAGGACACCAGATGAATGACCAGTAACACACATTACTGCTTCATTGTGAGGGGACTTTAGGTTTCATTAAGTGACAACTTGCACAAATAAGGCTGCCTTTGTTTATTGTATATTGTGTCATGAAGAAGCAGCCACACACCACTTGCTAAATTAGGGTATTTTGGACTGTAGAGGGTTAAGGAAGCTGAGTCCATACCAGCGTCCTCATGCCCTTCCCACTGGGACGGCTCCCAGGGCTCTGGAGAAATAGCACATCTGTTTAAAGACAAACATGGCAGCCAGTGACATCTTTTAAGTAAGCAGTATTCATCAAGTGCTAGCAGTGAACCTGTCCGGAGGAGTGGAAAACTGGAGTGGATGTGTCTGTTGCCTGGAAACTCTCACCCTGATTTATGAACCTAAAATAGGTTTTAACATTTCCACATGTAATGTTTTCTCCATGTGTGCTTCTTGTGACAGTCTCAGCTCCAGCTCTCAAATACTGTGACTTCCGTGTTCCAGTTCCCCCAGTTAGAGGGCAGCGTGATGTGGCTTAGTGGAAAGACACTGGCTGAGAAGAGAGCAAGGCTGTGTGCTATTTTCAGTCGCTACTAACTTGTTCTGGAACTTTATCGACCCCTTCTTGATTGCTTTTTCCTTTTAAAAAATGGGTGGAAAGATGGAGCAGCGATTTTTTTTAAAAATGGAAATGAACTAATGTCCCACAGTATAATAAATATTAATAGCCCAATTTATGATTTGAGTCATTTATCATATGCTTCTAAATTTTTAAATAGGTTCAATTATAGTGCTCCTTTTTATATTTTTGCCTTTATTTTGTTCTCCCTGCAGACTTCCCCTATTTTCTCTGCTGAAAAGCATGTGGTGAAAATAAA
>NW_004567119.1:18852565-18862317 GCF_000260355.1 Condylura cristata | reverse complement strand
AATAGGGAGCACACCCCATCATGGGTAAGATCAGGACTCCCCCTAATATGAGGAGCACAGGGAAGAATTTTTGTGAGTTGGTGGAGATGTCTGTCCGATCCCATTGGATGCATGAGGCTTTGTGTATAACTGTATCGCCCATCCTGTTTGTTTAGGCAAATAGGAGAAAACCTGATCGTGCCGGGAGGGGTGAAGACTATCGAAGCCCATTCCCGGATGGTGATCCCTGGAGGGATTGATGTCCATACCCGCTTCCAGATGCCCGAGCAGGGGATGACCTCTGCTGATGACTTCTTTCAAGGCACCAAGGCAGCGCTGGCTGGGGGAACCACCATGATCAGTAAGAGTTTCAAAATAATAATCTTAGTGCTTGGGAATCATGATCACGTGAAGATGAGACTGTCGTTTGATTCTTCTAAATGATTCTGCTGAACTGAACAGCAGTTTGGCATCGTGTGTAGGAGTGGGGGTAGGTCAGCCATTTGTCTCATTTCTTTGTTCTCTGTCCAATTCTGAGCTCCCCAATTGAACCTGAGAATATAGTTCTGGAGAATTTGGGTAGGATTAAAGGAATGACTTCTTACCTTCTTTGCTTGAGAACGTCTAGCTTCCTTATCCTAAAAATATGATATGATGTGATTACTATGAATCCAGCATTTGGAGTTATTGTCAAAACTATCAGGTTTGAGCCTTTACTAGAAAATATTGAATTTTTATTTAAAAAAAAAATCCTGCATCTGGGTCTTCTCCGAAAGAGGCTAGGGTGCAGCGTATGAACCAGGAAGAACCTTTACTCCACTGATAAGAAAACCCAGTAGGGGAAACACTGCTGACCTAGATTTGACAGAAAATGCATCGGGCAGTCCTGCTTGCAGGAGGAGCCGCAGATACTGTAAACTGCCTTAGACATGAGCACTGTCAATGCCACAGCCGGGCTCCCTACATGCAACGCTGGAAGGATTTGTGCTTTTCCTTCAGTCAAATCTCAAGTATATTTCCTGGAGTCATAGATACCTGCTGAAGATTTTGCTTGCAAACTGTCAGTTTGCAGAGTGTCAGCTGATTGTCCTTTTGACAAGTCATTTTGCTTTTGAGGAGGTAGCATGCTGCCCACTGACCCTTCAGACTCTTATTTAAGAACAAAAAAGATATATCCAAAGGTGAAGTTAACATAAAGTCTGCCATTAAGGCTAGCAATGTAGTTCAAAAGAAGGTTAATGTATAAAGAACTAAGCTGTCTATGTTCTGGAAAAATCTACCTTCCTTATTATTTTTTGGAAAGAGTGTCTTTTACCTGAGACTTCAGACCAAGTCTCTCAGCTTCCTCCTTTCTATCCTGCCACCTGGAATATTAACCTTGCCTTCCCCTCCTCTCTGTATTTCCCTACTTTTCAAACACATGCTCACCGTTGTTTGTTCTCTCAGTCCTGCTCCGAGGATTGGGGACCGCTTTCCCTGGTTAAGCTTTCTTATTCTGGCTCAGTAAAAATCTCCAGCTTCAAACCTTGCTGCTCTTTTTCTTTCTCCTCCACACAAACACACATGTGGGGGTCTCTGCCTTGAGGAGAAGCCTGTCATTTAGTCAGGGGTGTCTGTCAGGACTCCAGTGGGCATTTCCATCCCTCCTTCGGGGTCAACTGTGGAGCAACTCTGGAGGCGGAAAGCACAGACTGCTTGGATGGCAGCCCAGAAGGTCAAGTGAAGGTTATAAAATGTTTCAGTTTGGAGTTCATGCACCTTCATCAGAGAGTGCCAGTAGTGCCCAGATGACACTCTGGAGGGTGTGGCCTGTGGCCTCTGGTGGGATGGCTGAGTTGGAGATCTGCAGTAGAATTTTCCCCATTTAGGAGCCTGGAGTACCGGTCTCCCTCAGACACTAACTTGCTGTGTGACCTTGGGCAAGTCACCTCTCTTCCTGGGCTGCTCATTTGCACAATGAAGGGTTTGTACTAGATAACCCTGGATGGTCTTTTCAGCTCCCACTTCTGCTGCCTCGCTGAGCTCAGAGATAGTTTGCCGCTAGTCAAAAGCAATTTGCTCAGCAGATACATAAAGGCCTGTTTTCTCTCAGACGTACTTGACAGATCCCATCAGTCTGTTTTCACGTCTCCTGCATTCCTGAATGTGTCTCTTCACTCCTCACATGTGACTCATTCTTTGGCCCCTTTCTTGCTTCCTGGTGCTCTTCTGCCCCCCACCTCGTACACCCCTTTGCCACGTAGGCAAGCCCTCCTTGCCCACACCCCCACATCTTCTCTGGCTTTCTTCTCCATACAGTGGTCTTCTTTCCTTTTACTGCAGGTGGATTCCTTCTGTGCAGGGATGAGGGGTGTCTCCACAAGTCCCGAACCTGGCCTGGGGTGCCTGGAATGGGCAGCAGGTGGCCTCATGGCAGGTGGTAACGAAGGAGGCGTGCAAAGGCAGGATGCAATGCATTGTATTGTGCAGTCTGTCTTCGGTCTGTTCCTCTGCTGAAGAGCAGAGATTCAGCAAGCAAAGCCCAAAGAATAAATGCAATGAGACATGACTGTGATGTGATGTAGTGGCCACACCCTAAATTCCACTTCTTTTATATTTTATATAAAAATATTAACTGCTCTTAGAAATGACCACTGCAGTTACTGAGCTCTGCAGATCCCCACTGGCTTGCCCTTCGCCCGGAGATAGGCGGTACTAAAGTTGTGAGACAATCTGAAAGTTATTTTGTCTCAGTGAGAGTAACAGGGCATGTTTTCCGGAGGGGGAGCGGACAGAGGCTTGTGGGGCTTCGTTGGTACCTACAAAAACCAGAAGGCAGGGCGATTAAAGCTTCTTTAATGACTATGAGAACAGAGGGCTCTTTTTTTTTTTAAGATTTATTTATTTGTTCATATAGAACTGGGGTACAGGTCAGAGGCTCAGGGGTGGCGAGAGGCTTTACCAGAGACAGAATGGGGAGCACAACAGGCAGATCGAAGAAGTACACTGCTGAGGGGAGCAGCGGGCGGGTCAGGAGAGGTCTGCCACGCCATGTGGTCACCTCCAGGGCAGGCGGGAATCGAACTCATGTGGAAGTGGCTTAAGCTTCTCAGTGCTGTGCTTTAACCCGCTGCGCCACCAGGGAGGGCCCCCAGAGGGCTCTTTTAAGTGATGCAATCAAAATGTGCAGACACGAGTCATTGAAGTCAGCTGGGACGAAAGCTTTCTGCCTTTCTCCAAGCCCTGTGACCTGCCCCTGCCCGTGAGTCTTCACCTGTCCCTGGCTGTGTATGTCGCAGGTCTCGGCACCTGTGGGGCTTCATTTCAGGCCCAAACAGCATGACTTGTGGTGGAAAATGAAGCCAAATATTTCTTGTTTAAAAATGGAAATGACACATCAGCAGCAGAAAATAATATTATTGCCATTGAACAGAGCCTCCTATTGAGAATGATACAATGAGATCTTTGTTGGGGGGCCCCAGCTCAGGGCAGAAGGAACGCCCTTTGCCCTTTCTGTCCCGTGGCGGGTGGGTAGAGGCTGCAGGTGGCATCCTGCCTGGCTGAGTGCTCATGGAGTATCATGGGTGCTGCTTGGGGGAGCACACTGCTGGCTTTAGGGGCGGTAAGACCCCAGAGGCTCCAGGTAGCTGTTGGTACTGTCACTGACATCTTATAGCTGGGATGATGGAAGCAGAAGGAAGGGCATCTCTGCCAGAGCTTGACCCTGTGCATCACTGGGGTGGGGGCCGCGAGGTTCCCACACCTGAAGCTGGCTTCCACCACCTGCCAGCTGTGTGGCCTTGACTTGAAGCCTCAGTCACCTCTTCTGCAGAATGGAAATGTTACAAAGTGGGCTCTGGGGGCCTAGGAACAGCTCCCAGCCAGTAGGAAGTACTCAGACGTGGTAGTTACTATTACTCCACCACACGCTAGGTGCCTGCAACCTCCTGTTTCTGCAGAGATCACTTTTTTCTCAAGGGAGTCACAGGTGTCTGCTGCCGGACCGCCTGTCCAGGATACTTGCTTGGAGCAGGGGCTCTCAAGTGTTGTCGGCAGACTGTCCCTCCTGTCACTTTAAAATAGTCTGCTTTTTAGGCCCACCCAGTGCATTGGAGTGGAAGCTGCGGATGGGACCTGTGGGTCTGGATTTGAATTTGGTGATTGGCAAACAAACTCATGAAGTCCTTTGAAAATGTGGATGGCAGGAGGGGGCAGTTGTGGTCCATACCAGTTCTGTGGACTCTAGGATTTCAAAGACTGTGAGCCACAGCTCAGAGAAGGAGACCAGCTATCATTTCTGCTAATCTGAGTTCAGGGTTTTCCTAGAGGGTGTGGAACCCTGGGCAAACCCAAGGGGACTCCCCATGCCCTTGCTACCATGCAGAGAAACCAGAGTCTGATCTGAGCACAGAGAAGGAGAGGACGGCACTGGTCAGGGCTGTCCCTGCTGCTTGCTGGGCTCATCATTTACCTTCTTGTTGTGGCTCCCTGATGTGCCCCAGATTCGCTTTCCAGCTGTCCCCAAACAGATGTGGCCGTTTTTCTGGCACTCCCGCTTCTCTGCCAGCGCCTGTCACAGAGAGGCCGGCTCCCTGCTCACGGTCACACTGCCGCGAGCCCAGCGTTTCAACCACCAAGGCGATCTTCCCTTTGCATCATCTCTTGCTCTCTTCCTTAACTACCACTGACTCAGATCCTTGCCTAGGATGCTGCAGGCTTCCAAGGAGTCACAGCGCCCCTGGATCTGCCTCAGCAGCCCACAGGCTCCTTCCCTAGCCCAGCTTCCATCACCATGACCTATGCATCCCTCAGCGCCTCCTTTGCTCTGGGAATACAACCCAGTGGCAACCCCCCCCCCCCCAACCCCTGGCCCAGTCCTGCTGCGCTGGCCCAAGTGCAGCGGTCACCTCAGCCTTCCCAGTTCTCTCCTCACCATTGGGCATCTTCATTTTCTTTGCGATCCAGCTTCCTCCAGCCCAAGTCCCCTGCTCGACTCTCCACTATAATCTTTTGCTTCTTTGCACCTCAGCAGGCATTGGTCTTTCTCCTACAGCCCTTCTGGCGTTCAGCGGTGTTGCAGCTAGATCAAGGCCCCTCTGTCTCTTTGCTTCAGTATTCCCTGCTCAGGAGAGGCTCAGCCCTCGGCACTCCCATCATGCCTGCGATTGCGTGAACGAACGAACGAATGGATGGGTGGATGGATATGACACTGGGACTTGAGTTCCGCCATGGCTGAGCAGTGCCATGCTGGCGTGGGGAGGAGGGTTAATGGTCTGATGTTAACTGTGTTCACTGTCTCTTTAGCAGGGCCCTGGTTTCCGCTGCTCAGACCCTCCTCCCTCCCCCCAAGTCTCTGCAGCTTTTCCTGTAGCAGCTGGGAGAGGGAGCTGGGTCATGAGCAAGGACGGGGCTGTGGAGCAGCTCTCGGGCCAGGGTGAGGGGCTGTTTGAGCAAGGGCCCTGGGCTCCGTGGCAGATGCTGCAGCACTTGTGAGCCCATGTGCGCTGGTAGCATTTCTTTCTGGACAGCCTCATGGGTGGGGCTGGAGGCTGAGATGAAGGCGAGGTGGCTTCCATGGGCCTGCCCACTTGGCTTTCCTGAGGAGAGCTGGCTCCAGAGGCCACTCTGGCCCATCTGCTGCCTGCCATTCTTTCATCTCTGTGGCATCTGGGTTCATTCCCTGCTGACACGTACGCGTGTGTGAACACACACACACGCTATAATATGAATGTGTCTGTAATTGATACTCGGATCATCCCCTCTGCAGCATGCATTTCACTTGGGTTAGAAAATGTTTACAAGAAAGCCCGACCACATCAGATCACATTTCAAAGTCCAGGGCCCAAGTTGTCGCCACAGAACCGGCCTGTGGCCTGGTGATTAGAAAGCTGCGTTATCCGGAGGGCTGTCTGTCAGTGTGGGTGCTGCTGACGGGACTCGTGGAGTCTCCCGGGTGCCACGTGGGTGAGGTTACATACTTCAAGCTGGCACCGTGGCATGGTGGCCTTGGATGTCAGCACTGGCTGAATCCATTCCATCTGGGGAGCTTTGGGCTGATCTCATACCTGGTGGTAGCAGAAAGGAGAAAGGGCGAAATAGATGAAGCATCCGGTGATCTAACAAGTGTTTCCCAAAGGACCAGACACTCGTTTTAGTCAGCTTGTTTTGTGAAGAAGCCAGCTGGCTTAGCCTGGTGGACTGAGGGTCTGCTAGGCCTTCCCAGAAGCAGTACATTCCTGCTGGGCCCCTAGGCCCTATTTTATACACAGAGTAGGGGTTTATAGACATCGTCCATCCAGGAGTTTTTTTTTTAACCTGGCCCTGGCCTCAGTTGTTAGCAGTTGAAGATGTCACCCCAGCCAGTGGAGGAAGAGGGCCGTCACCTCTTACGTAGGGGTCTGTCTCTCTCTGATCCAGCGCTGACCCTGCTTGAAGTTTAGAGCCTAGTCTGACTGCCCGTGGGTCTGGGGATGCAGACTCTGGGGACTTCCTACCAGTCCTGTTACCCAGACGAGAGTGGAGGTTGCCGGACTCCAGCAAGGCCTTCACCTTTGGGTGTGAGGGCTTGTAATGGCCCGTGATGCCTGGCTTCAGGGTTCCCTGTGACTCAGAGCACATGCTCACCTGTCTTGGGTGCCCTTGTTCAGCGCCCAGGCTGAGTGAGCTGGGCAGAGACTTCTGAGCACATGGATTGCGTGCTCCCACTTTTTATTTTTGCACTCTCCATTTTTTTTTTATTTTACAAAAGTTTATTTTTACATCATTTGGTACATTTTTTTTTTCCATCTCAATTGTAATCCCCGCGGGTTTCCCATCACCAAGTCACCTGTATGCCATCACCATAATCCCGTGCATTTCCCTCCCCCCCCCCCGTTTTTGATCCCATTCCCCACTCCACCCCCACAAAATGTCTCTGGTATATGGTTGTTCATTATTCTTGTTATTTTCTCACCTGGTCCATTATACTTCTGCTATGAGTGAAATCATCTGGTATTTTTCTTTCTCTTTCTGGCTTATCTCACTAAGCATGATCTTTTCCAGCTCCATCCAAGTTGCTGCAAAAGACATGTGTTTCTCTTTTTTGGTTGCTGAGTAATATTCCATTGCATATATGTACCACATCTTTTTAATCCAGTCATCTACTTTTGGGCATTTGGGCTGCTTCCATGTTTTTCCAATTGTAAATAAAGCAGCAATAAACATGGGGGTACAAGTATCTTTTTCAATCAGTGTTTTTGTGTCTTTTGGGTAAATACCTAGGAGTGGGATTGCTGGGTCGGAGGGAAGCTCCATGTTTAGCAGTTTGAGGAACCTCCAAACAGTTTTCCATAGTGGTTGTACTAGTTTGCATTCCCACCAGCAGTGCAGGAGTTTGCGCTCTCCATTTTTTTTTTTATTATTATTTTTTATTTTAGATTTATTTATTTGTGCATACAGAACTGGGGTACAGGCCAGAGGCTCAGGGGCGGTGAGAGGCTTCACCAGAGACAGAATGGGGAGCAGAACAGGCAGATCGACGAAGTACACAGCTGAGGGGAGCAGCGGGCGGGTCAGGAGAGGTCTGCCACGCCATGTGGTCACCTCCGGGGCAGGCGGGAATCGAACTCATGCGGAGGTGGCTTTAGATTCTCAGTGCTGTGCTTTAACCTGCTGCGCCACCAGGGAGGGCCTGCGCTCTCCATTTTTAATGGTGCCAGCAGATGTGGAAGCTGCCCAGTAAGCAGCTGAATGTGTCCGGACTGAAGTCTTGGCCCTGTTACACCTGCTCTGCTCTCCTCGGCCGCCCTGTTCTCTTGAACCCTTCCATGGGGATCCTCGGGCTGGGCTGGCCACATGCGTGGGCTGTGGGAGCTCCTGGACACTTGCCCAATTCTGGCATCTCCCCTCTGCCTCTGGGGAATCCTAGGGTTGGGAAAGCACAGTTTGGAAACCCCCCATTCCGTCACTGTTCTCTACTGCTTATCTCCCCTGGTGCGTGGCAACATAGCAGTGGCTTCCGTGTCGAGTGGCAGGGGAAGAAGAAGGAACATACATATTCAATCACTGAAGAAGACTCCTAACCATGGCGCTTTTAGTGGCTTTGATTAATATATTTCCTCTCTTCAAACAGGAACTAGAATAGAGCTCATATTTCATCATCCCTGCTGAAGTTTGATTGGTTTGTTTTACTTTTTTTTTTAAGATTTATTTATTTTTATGCATACAGAATTGGGGTACAGGCCAGAGGGGCAGGTGAGAGGCTTCATCAGAGGCAGAGTGGGGAGCAGAGCAGGCTGACTGACGAAGTACACTGCTGAGGGGAGCAGCGCGTGGGTCAGGAGAGGTCTCCTGCACCATGAGGTCACCTCTAGGACGGTGATCAAACTCATGCTGAAGTGGCCTTAGCTTCTTAGTGCTGTGCTTGAACCCGCTGCGCCACCAGGGAGGGCCTGGTTTGTTTTACTTTTAATAGGAGATTCCATAACAGGTGAACACTGTCCTCTTTTGAAAAATTAACGGTGCTCAGTGCCGTAAAGGGGACAACAGGTAACTAAGGGAGTGGTCCTTTAAGGAATTTGTATTCTCCCACTCACTGCCCATAAATCTGGCCCCAAATAACTTTGCTTTTTGCTTAAAGTCTGTACCCCTTTCCCTCTTTCAGAAGCCCTTCCTTTTTAGGGAAGGATTATTTATTTCTTTGGGTTTGAGGCCTCTGCCTCCACTTGCTGCTATTGTTGGGGTAAGCCCTTTAGCCAAATTACTGGCTTTTACTCCATCTAAACTGCCACAATAATGATAAAGGGGAGTTATGCTGAGTAGAAATCATAGTTCTTTTTGGTGAACCCATTTGGGAGACATTTTTCTTTGAATGTGATTAAATGTTCCCCTAATGACAGAGAAAGCAGCCGGGAGTTGGTGTCTTTGACCAAGGCCGACTCTCCAGTGAAGAGAATTTTGCAGTGAGCCAGGGTAGAACTTGCAGATTTCCACAGCACACTCGAATCCCCTGGGGAGTTTTCACCAAGTTCAGAGACCAGAAATTCTCACTGAATTCTTGTAGGTGGGTCTGGGCAGTGGTAGTTTTTTAAAATTCCAGGTAATGGTCAAGGCTGAATCTGTGACTTACAGGCCTCGCAGTTTGTCCTAACAGACTTCTTTGGAAATCTTCTGGAGTATCTGCTAAGGTTTTCTACAGCCTAGAAGCACCTTCTGCTCTTGGTTCCCTCTAGTACCCTGTCCTCTTTGTAAAGGAAGGGAAACGGCTGTCGGTGGCCTGAGGTGTGTGAGTTCTATAGCAAGGTGCCCTTCAGTAGCTTATGAAACAGGTGACTGATCTAGTAATGCCAAAAAGGGGTTCCTCTTACAGTTGCTTTCCTTGGTGGAATGTTTCATCGATAAATTCCCTAGTAGGGAATTTATTTCGCTAAGTGAGATGAGAAATGATGAATAGAAATAGGTGGTGGGATGGGGCCTTGCTGAGGCCAGAGGGGAGCAAGCGAGGTGACTACTGTTTCCAGTCCTGTGCGCCACCTGCTGTGTGGCGCCCCTGAGAAAAGCCTCCTGTCCTTAGGTTGAGTCAGTAGTGTTGTTTATGACTAATCTCTATCTACGGATAGGGCAGAACTAGAATCCTCCCTCTGGGCAGTGATGATGAAAACACCATAACAGGCTGGCAATAACAGAATCATAGACTCTTTTTTTTGGGGTAAGATTTATTTATTTATGCATACAAGAGCTGGGGTGCAGGCCAGAGATGTGGGGCAGGAGGCACTGTGAGAAGATTCACCAGAGACAGAGTAGGGAGTAAAACAGCA
>NW_004567119.1:18849688-18851360 GCF_000260355.1 Condylura cristata | reverse complement strand
TGAGTGACTTGTTCCTATTTCATGACATCAAATGAAGGGACTTCATGGAAAACCCCTCAGACATCAAAGCTCTGGTCCCCATTATCAGCCAGTTCTGACAGAGGCCAACAGCTCCCTTTTCTTCGACATGCAAGACCCACGCTTCTTTCATTTAGTGAGGCTTCTCAATTATTACTGTTTAATTTTTTTTTGCCTCAGTTTATTTATGACACGAATCATAGAAGATTAAAAAGCAGGAGAACAGAGCCACCATTTAGGCAGGAAGAGAATATAGATAGAAAACTATGCCCTGAGGGTTTCACATATTTTGGGGCCCAGTGGAGGCAGGTGGGCTTAATTATTTGGAGGACATATAGGATTTGCATCAGTTTTAAAACTAAACCCAACAAATTGTCTCACCAGTGCTGTTGGTGTATTTACATAATTAGATGGGTATGGAGACTTCAGCCCTAGAAGTAAGATAGTATTTAAGTTTGAATGGAAGCATGCTGAGGACAAAGCAGTGCTAACTGGTTACTGCTACAGACAACAAACAGTATCACCGAGGGCCCTCCCAGGTAAAGCCAGGTAGAGCCTGCTTCCTCTACAGGGCTGATGTTGAATTCTCTTGTCCTCTGATGAGTTCTGAAAAGCCATGCCCTGGTGGCCACTGTCTGGACCCCTCCACCAACACACAAGGAATCTTGAGGGGTGACTGTGTGACTCCCATCTAAAATGGCTAGAAGGAAGTGAGGCTATTTGGGGGGGCAGATAATCGTTACTGTTCATTGGGAGCCTGTGTGAGCCCCATACGCACCACTTCTAATCACAACCTCAGGATAGAGGCTTAGCCTCCTGCCAATAAAGGAGAACACAGGAAGCCAGGAGACCTGCTTCAAGCCCTAGTGCTTGCGAATGTTAGGGCTGAGCTCACCCATGCTCTGGGCTGCTTGCACCTGCAGGTAACAGAATCCTTTTGATTTAAAAAAACTGAAAGGTGCGAGACTTCCCTGCTGGTGCAAGGATCAGCCTCAGTGCTGATCCGGATCAGCCTCAGTGCTGATCCGCTGCAGCACGAGTTTGATCCCCGCCAGGGAGCTGACCCACATGGGGCAGCAGTCCTCTCCTGACCTGCTCACTGCTCCCCTCAGCAGTGTATTTCAGTAGATCCATCTGTCCTACTCCCCACTGTCTCTGGTGAATCCTCGCCCAGCCCCACACCTCTGGCCTCCACCCCAATTCTTGCATACATAAATAAAATAAAAATAAATCTTAAGAAATCTAGAAAGTGTGCTCATGAATGCTGCCTGTGCCCAGCACGGTGCCTGCCAGGTGCTCCAAGAACAGCCCTGATGCAGCCCCACCTGGAGTGTGCCGTCAGGGTTGGGCTAATACCCATTCCAAGGAGCAGAGGGATCTTGGTGTTCCATCTTGACCTGTCCTACAATCCAACTTCTATTTAAAAGTATTCCCCCCCCCTCCCCCCTTGTAATAGAAAGGGAGGAAAGGATCAGCTAGTAAAGGTTTCTCCCTTGCAGGAGACCATGCCCCGGGGAGAGGATGCACACTGGCAGTGGTGAACGGAGGCTCTGGCTTCCCAAAGCACTGCATTGTTGGCCTGGTGGGCCCCTGCATCCCGGGCTGGGGGGCGCTTTGAGGGCCTGGTGGGCCCCTGCATCCCGGGCTGGGGGGC
>NW_004567119.1:18792711-18849588 GCF_000260355.1 Condylura cristata | reverse complement strand
CTTTGAGGGCCTGGTGGGCCCCTGCATCCCGGGCTGGGGGGCGCTTTGAGGGCCTGGTGGGCCCCTGCATCCCGGGCTGGGGGGCACTTTGAAGGCTTTTGTGAGGAGTAGATGATGGCCTGCATTCATCCACCAAACAGAATTTTCTTCAGGAAAATTCAGGAGCGCCTTTTCCATGAGGGGTGAAATGGTGCAATTCCATCAAGCAAGCTGCCCTTGCCTGGATCCTGGCTCGCTGTATTTCTCTGCATCACTTTGGCACAGCCTCTGGGCACTTCATCAGGCTCAGCTTTTCCCAAGTCTGCCTGGGAAACATCTCAGGCAAGATGGCATTTTTTTCTGAGGAGGAGCAGGAATCGGGAGGAATATCCAACAATTTCTCCAAGTTGCGATTGCTGTTCTGGGCATTGTTTTCTCCTTGATGGAGATATTCCAAGGAGAAGCATGAGGTGTAATGGAAAGAATTTGAGGCCCAAACTTCCTGACAGCACATCGTTACGGAGCTGGGAATCCAGAGGCCTTCTTCTGGTTCCGACCCTGCTGCATACAGCAGGTGGTTATTCCTGTCTCTGTCTCGACTTTGTCCATAGTCCGAAGGGTCGAGATCAGCTCTTGGCCGAATAGGGCTGCTGAGAGGGTTCAGCGAGACGGTGGATGTGACAAATTGTGTAGATTGGGCCTTTCAGCTGGGTTTTGCTCTGACTGTCAAACTTTCCACCTTGACACTTGCATACTGGTATTTGAGGAACTGGGTTTGTTTTTGGGTCACTGACATCAATCATAACTTCTCCTGTCCATCATACACTCACTGTTCTTTCTCTAGATTCAAATTGGTTGGCAGAGCTCTGAAACAGTGTTTTCTTTTTCATGCTACAGAGGTGCATCTCGCTGTCCCCTGAATCTTATCCTGCTGAACACAGCTGCTTATTGGTTCTTCCTACCACCACCACAAAAATGGTTTTCCTAGCCTATGCCTGAAAGGGATTCGCTTTGTTGAATTTTCAATCCGGCTAAGTGGGAGTCAGGATATCTCAGCACCCTTCCTTCCTCCCCCCCTCCCCATGATTTGTAGGAAAAGGTACTTTCCAGGAATGGTTGGCTTGTCAGGCAAGTAAGGCTTCCACACCAAGCTCTTGTTCCTGGGGTGGGGAGTAGGCTGGCATCGGATTGCTTGTTCCCTCTGGGACTTGGAGGTTATTTCTTGTAAGCCTCAGTTTGGGGGGATGAGGAGGTAGCCTGACCTTGGGGAGGTCTGAGGCAGCTTCTGTGCTTTCTCCCTCTGTGTCCTATGCTTCTGTCCTTGCTGGCTACTATTCTCACTCCCCATGGTGAGTGCTGGGGAGCACAGACAAGCCTAGACACAGCACGAAGCCTGCTCCCCAACACAGAGCTGACTTTCTTCCCAGAGAAAAGCTGAAGAAGGTGCTATCATTCCTCTTTGTGGCTAAGTGTGGGTTTTCATTAAATGGCAAGGATTCATAATGAAAGCCAGACAGGAAACGCTAATCAGCATAAAATAAATAGGCTCTCGTCTATGGGGGGTGGAGAGTTCTCACCGAGCTGTGTTTTCTGGGTCATTTGTCTCGCGTGAATGGGCGCTTGAAGGTCTGTGTTTTAGTTCTGAGAGTCAGGTGATCCAGAAGCCATGTTCTGCATGAAGCTTTTGCTTTCTGACACAAATCCCCTATTTCCGTTCTCTCTGCCAGTTAGAGGTGACCTCTGGTGACAGAGGTTTTTCGTCCATGATTGTGTCAGAAAATAGTTTTCTGTTTTTACATCTGTGTATGTTGTTCAGGCCTCATTTCTTTCCCTCATTCTCTTGGTCCGTAAGAGACTTTGCAAGAAGCAGCCTGTTCTTGCCTGTTCTTCCCAGTTTCCTCAAGAAAACAATGCCACATCACATACTTAGCAGCTTAAGTTAGCTTCATGCATTTATTGTGTATTTATGTCTCTAAGTGTAGGCTTTCTTCAAACTGTAAATTTCAAAATTTTTGAAAATGAAATATTATTTATATACTCATAAGATTCATTTTATCTAATACCATTCACTGGCTTTTGGTATATTCACAGAATTGTACAAGTATCAGTAGTACTTCGTTTCAGAACACTCAAAGCCCGTACCAGTTAGCACTTACTCCCCATTCTCAGCTCATGGCAACCACTAGACTACTTTCTGTCTCTATGAATGTGCCTATTCAGGACAGTTTATGTCAATGGAATCCTTCATGTGGTCTTATTGTGCCTGGCTTCTTTGCTTAGTGTAAAGTTTTCCAGGTTCATGCCAGTTGTAGTGTCAATCAGCACTTTACTCCTTTTCATGGCGAAGTAAAACTGACTTGTAAGGATCTACTGACATTACGCTTCTCCATTCACCAGCGATGGCATCTGGGTGGCTTCCACTTTGTGGCTATTGTGAATGAATACTTTCGTCCAGGGTCAAGTTTTTATCTGCCCAGATGTTTTTATTTCTCTTGGGTATATGTCCAGAAATAGAATTCTTGGGTCATATGGTAATTCTGTCTTTAACTTTTTGATGAACTGCCAAACTGTTTCCCAAAGTGGTTGCCCTATTTTACATTCATTCTCTCTGGCCATAGAGGAGGGTTCCAACCTTTCTACCTCCATGCCAACACTTGTTACTGTTTGTCATTCCTGGGAGTGTGAGGTGGTATTGCATGGAGGTTTGGACTTTCATTTTAAGGCCAGGTCCTTCCCTTACTGACTCAGTTACCTTCATCTTCACCTATGGTGTGAGCAGTTGCTTTAGAGTATGTTTTCCTATTCAGCCTTGGACATCTGATGTGAAAAGTGCAAGGTTGATCACAGACAAAGGCAGAATAACTGAAATCAGGAGCATCCTCCCCAGCGGCTCCCGGATCTCTTCCTCAGGGGCTCACTGTGCTGACTGACTGGGATGGCCATTTCCTTTCCTGCCACCTGCCTCTGCCGCCTTTGGATTTCTTCTCTCTCACCATGAGACCCTGTCAGAGGAGTAAGACTAATTGCCTGACGCATTTATTTACATAGGCATTTACTCACAGCTGTTCTCTCCTGGGACCCTCCCTTTTACTCTGTAAGATAGATAGAGATAACCCCCACTTCTCAGGAGGGGGTAGCAGAATGGAGAGGTTCAGTGACTCTCCCAAGGCTTCCAACTTAGTCATAGGCAGACCCATGTCCTGGTCTCCAGTGGCCTGCTGCTGGCCGTCTCTCCTCAGGACATCAGGCGTGAGGCGTGGCCTCCATGTGTGCGCTGGGTTTGAGTAACTTCAACCTAGCTTTGTGGCTGC
The DNA here is from genome assembly GCF_000260355.1 of Condylura cristata. Classification (NCBI taxonomy): domain Eukaryota; kingdom Metazoa; phylum Chordata; class Mammalia; order Eulipotyphla; family Talpidae; genus Condylura; species Condylura cristata. Next base: position 18,846,298 of record NW_004567119.1, on the reverse strand, counting down.
TTCTAGCACCTGTTGGAATTGAGAGCTGAGGTAGTTTCACTAGTGGCTGAGTCTGCTTTCATGTGGGCTGATGGAGGTGATGAGAGGATGCGGTCACTTTCTCAACCATCGCAGCTGTTGGTTTTGTTTAAATCAAGTGAATTAGCACTGTGGTGTCTGCTGTTAAGGAAGTGCTATTTATTCATTCACTCAGGCACGAGGCCGAGAGGTAGGTAGATACTTTGACTTTAGAGCTGCAGCACAGTCTTTGTTCTCAAAGACTCGTAAGCTACTGGGACATGGACAAGTTCAAGATTGCAATAGTTCCTAATCAAGATTCACGAGAAAGAAAGAAGCAATCTTTAAAGCCAAGGTTAGCACAAGGGACTATGGTGATGGTGCCTGGGTGACGTGGTGGTGGGGATTTTATGGGGACGACACCTGAGAGGAGAAAGCAAGCATTGTACAAAAGTGAAAAATGAGGGGAAAAAAATCCAGTAAGTAAATAAATAAAGTCAAACTTAAATACCAACTCTTGAAAACTGACTACACAGCTGAAGCATGGGGTGAGAAGGGCTTTTGACTTAAAGTTGATTAAGTATAAAAAGTAAACTGAGCAGGGCCTTGTTTTCGGTGCAGAGGTTAAGTATCAGTGCTCTCAAGCTGTTGCCAGGTCCTGCGACCTGAGTTCGATCCAGCTCGGGAGGTGACCCACATGGCGCAGCAGACCTCTCCTGTCTCACCTGCTGCTCCCCTCACCAGTGTATTTGCCTGTTCTGCTCCCCACTCTGTCTCTGGTGAATCTACTCACTCCCTGCTCCTGTGGTCTGGACCCCAGTTCTTGTATGCAGAAATAAATCAAACAAATCTTAAAATAAAAGTAACTGAGCAATTGCTGGGACATAATAAATGTTAAGTCTCTTCCTTCCTGAAAGATCCTTCCACCTTCTTCTGAAAAATTTACGCTTTATAACAAAATCACTTTTACTGATTTTGGTGAAATTATCTCCTCATAGGTCGTGCGTGGCCCCTTGTAAGTGAAGGGAATGGAACAAAATTTCAGCCTTTCTGGATAACGCAGAGTCCGTGTTCTGCATGTGTTATAGCACTAAACTTACCTTTTTGTTTGGCTTGGGATTTTAACAACTCCCACAAATGGTCTGCAGGTGTGGGGAATATTTGTCTCCATTTCGTTATTTTTCTGCTTCCCTCCTCCCTTCCTGTTCTCTCTGTTTTTAGCGACTGTGGTTGCCTCCTAGTGATTTAAGTATACATTTAAGTCTTCTGCCTGGGGACCAGATGACTGAGATCCTTACATTGGGTGAAAGTAGGAAGATACCAGCCCTGGGTAAGGACCCATCACCACCCTCACCAAGTGCTCTTTGTTTTGACTAAGTGGAAGCCATCCTTTCTGGCAATTTGGTGGAATGGAATGAGGAATCATATAGGTAGATTTAGATAGTGAGCTCTAAAATATTCATGCAAACCAGGTGCTTTCTCAGACAGCTTCTACTGGGATGTTCTTGGAAGGCTTCCTGAAAGAGGGGGAAATGGCCCCAGAAGGGGAAAAAGGAGGTATCGGATTAAATGAGAGAATCCTGTCTTGAAAGACTCAGGGGAAACACAGAGCTGGGAAATCAGCCGCCCTCTCCTCTCGGATGACACAGCCACCACGCTTTCAATACTCCTGCTGCAGGACTAACAGACCATCAGGACCATCTTTACCCACATCTTCTCCCTACCAAGTCTTGCATTTACCTTAGAAAGTGCTAGCATAACCACTTGGTCTGCTTTAGCATCTGATATCTTCTTTATTTCAAAGGCATTTTGTTCATTTGCAGAAAATGTGTGGAAATAGCGCCTCTTTTTTTTTTTTTAAAGATTTTTTAAAAAAAATCAGAGCTGGGGTACAGGCCGGAGCTGCAGGGCAGTGAGAGGATTCAGCAGAGGCAGAGCGGGGAGCAGAACAGGCAGATGGACTGAAATAAGCTGCTGAAGGGAATAGCGGTTGAAACAGGAGAGGTCTGCTGCGCCATGTGGGTCACTCCGGGGTGGGGATCAAACTTGAACTGAGGCAAACTGTGGCTTGCTTACAGTTCTGAGCTTTAACTCTTTGTGCCACCAGGGAGGCCCCTAGTAGCTCCTTTTTTGATTTAAAGTGAGGATCTGATCTGTTAAATTATTTTCCCCACCACCATCCTTTGTGCCCCATTCCTTCCCCACTTCTGTCTTTTTTTCCCACATATATTTCTGTCTTTCCTTTCCTTTATTTTCCTGGGCCTTGGAATGTGGACAGGAGTACAAGATTGGCTTAGCAAATAACTCCTCCCTCTTGAGTAAGGGACCAGAATGCCAGCTATTACCACCATTCTTTAATTTTGTCCTGGAAACTCTAGCCACTGTAATAAGGCAAGAAAAATAAGTAAAAATATTAGAAAGACAGAGCCAAAATTATTACTATTTATTAGATGGTTTACCTTAATCATTCAAAGAAACTGCAGAGTATTGGCTCTAAGAAGAAAATGGATTGCGATGACCAGTTTAAAAACATATATTCAAAATTAATCTTTGTCCTATGTGTGCTTGGAAAATATAATCTAAAATAGCAACACAAAATATAAAATTAGGAATCCCAAGAATGCATTCTTATTTTAGCACCCAAAAGAAGATTAATAATCATTTAAAAAAACGCTGTTTTTAGAAAGACTTAATACAAAAAAGCAAATTCTTGAGAGATTAACTTATAGTTAGTGTGATTTCTTCCCAATCTCAAAAAATGTTTTATTTACCGATTCTTGACTACATGACTTAGGTGTTGAGGTGGAAGAACCAGCAGGTGATTAGAATGAAGGTAATGCTAAAAAAGAACCTACAGAGAAAGGGCAGGCGACCGCTGGTTATTAAAATAATAAACAGAACAGTGAGTGGGATGTCCCCAATGGGGACATCTGCATTAAAAGGATAATGTAGAGGGCCCTCCCTGGTGGTGCAGTGGGTTGAAGCACAGCACTGTGTGAAACTAGCCGCAGCCAGCTGCTTCAGTGCTTAGATGCCTGGCCTGGGAGCTGACCCGCGTGGCCAGCAGACCACTCCTATCTCGCCAGCTCCTTCACCTCAGCACTGTACTCAACAGTCAGCCTGTTCTGCTCCCCACTCTGTCTCTGGTGAATCCTCTCACCACCCCTGCACCTCTGGCCTGTACCCCAGCTCTGAATGCATAAATAAAAAAACCTTAAAAAAAATGTTCATTGTAACCTTGTGAGGAGAAAAAATTAGAAACAACCTAAATGACTAAAATAGGTGGTCAGTTATGTAAATTTTGGACATCTTTAGGGAAAAAAATTGTATGTGGTCACTTAAAATCATTATGGAAAATATTTATAACTGGAAACCTGTTCATAGAATTTTGATGGAAAAAAACAGGCCATGATTGCTATGTCCCATTTGATAGTGCTGGTTTTTAGAGTGATTTATTAAAGCATAATTTCCATACTAAAAAAAATTTACAAAGTTACTTTTGTAAAGAATACACGTGAGTATAAGAGGGCTAGAAAGATGGATGGACATATACGAGCATATCCATAGCGATTTTCCTTGGCTGCTGAAATAACTGAAGATTTTATTTTTTCGTATCTTTCTGATTTTCCAGATTTGGGGCATTTAAGTATCTTTGTGCTTAAAGGAATTTTATAAAAAGTTTTCTTGGAGTTATCCTTTGCATCTTGGTTATCTTCTCTTGCCCTGTAGTTCCTGGGCAGGAAGAGAACATAATGTGAGGAAGTGGTTGAATGGATGTACAGAGGTGTGTTTGCATGGAGCCTGATCTCTCAACTACCCACACTGTTGTCAAGTATAATTAAGGCTCTCTGAACAAGTAGATCCCTTATCAGACTTCAGTTTTATTGTCCAGATACATTGGCTTCAATTCAGCCGTACTAATCTGCTGCAGGGAATGAGCCCATTGAACTGAGTCACCCTTCAGCCCGAGACGGGGCCCCCACAGGGTACAATGGTTGCACTTCAGCCCCCAGAAATGTTATGCGATGTTTCTGGATTCATTCCAGGTTCCTAGGAGGAAAACACCCTTCAGTTATGCTGGCTCTAGATAGACCCAGTCAACACATGACATCACCAGCTCTTCCTTCCCTGCCCGCCTTTATTTGGAGGGGATGCAAAGAGAATTGTGCAACAGCATTGGAATAAACAGAGAACAGACCATGCTTTGGTTTCTGGGTTGAGCTCCAGTCCAGTTGCCAAGTGTCTTCATCATACATAGTGACACTGTCACAGCAGCTTTGAATGAATGTGGAATAGCAGCTCACTTGCTGGTTAGAGTTCTGTCTACGTGTCAGTTACTACTTGAACTAGGGGCTCTTGCCTTTATTAGAAGCGGTGCGTGTCCATTAAATGATGGCCCGCAAGAGTAGTAGGTGCGAACATCACATCTTTTATTTCAGTCCTTATATCCACAGCAAGATGTCTGTAATCAGAGTATAGGGTTTGTTTGATTATCTAATTCAATAGGAATGTAAACATGGCCTGTGTCATTAATTTACTAGTTGTTCTTTCCTGTTATTTTCAGTGACCTTGGGGCTGTGGCTGGAGCATTTTGACACAGTCCTACACATTTTGTATGTAAATGCTTATGTTTCTTTGCATCTGGCTTAGGGAGGAAGCTGTGAGTCCTTGAGTTTCTAGTTGGATTCCCTTCCCAGCTAGGAACCAGCAGGAAGGAAAACAGAGACAGACTCAATCTTAGCACGTGAAGGCACTGTGGTATGACTTGTACTTTTTTGTGATCTACGCAGCCCTGTAATCTCTTATTTTTGGCAGGCCAGCACCAAATCTGTGGTTTGGTAGCCCTGGGCAACCCCAAACTGAGACAAACAGAGGAAGCGTCATTACTCACATGCTTCCCCAGCAGACTGCCGCCCCTCCTTTGAGGTGGAGCGCTCAGAGCGAGTCTGACCTGGCTCCAGCTGGAGTCCTTTAGGTTGTCTACACCCCGGTCCCTAGGGTCCCTGTCACTCATTGCTTTCCTGCATTCTTCCTGTAATTTGTTTGTAGTCTGGGATTTATTTATGGTGGACTTTGCGGTAAAACTGGGAAGTCTCATTTCCGCAAAGCAGGCTGGGGCCCACGGGGAGCTGAGAAGCGCCCACCTGCACACGCATACATGCGCATGCACTTACGTACATACACGCATGTCTGCAGGTGCGTGCCTGTACCGCCCCTGCACACATGTGCACACATGTGTGTGCGTGTGCACCTTCGGCCCAGTCATCACCCTGGTACCCAGGGCCTCGACTCTCGCAAGCTGTGCTGATGGGAGGGGTGTGCGCAGGAATTGTGCACGAGTTCCCTGTGCTGGCTTGGGAAAGTCGCCGCGGGTCCAGTCGTCTCCCCACAGACACACTTGAAAAGGGAAAAAAGGAGAACCAGGTGGATGCACCGATCTCCACTTGAGGTTCCCATATCCCTCAGGGTTTTCCAGAAATGCAAATAGTTTCAATATTGCAAAAACCTGCTGGACGTTTAACTGGAGTTCAAGGTTTTATAACCGTGAATCTTCACTTCTCACTGGATTGTCATGAACTTTGTTAACTCTGTTTAATTTGTGTCACTCGCTCAGATTGGTAGTTTTACTTACATTTGAGTCCCCACAAAAAGGGGGATGAATTTATTTGCACCTACTACATTGCATTTGATAGGAAGACTGTTTCCATCAGGAGGGACTTGAAAAGGAAGTTCAGGGGCGGGGGTCAGGCACAAAAAGTCTGTCTGATGACAGGGGGTGATTCGTCTGCTCTAGCGTTTGCTGCCTTATTTTATGACAGTGGCCACTTGCAGTGTATTTGGCTCAGTTTGGTCTTACTCAGTTTTGTGCAGAAGACGCTGTGCTAGAGAATACTTTCACTGTTTTCTGGCACCGAGAGCCTTGGGCTGCCTCCTGCCTCCTCCAGCTCCCAGTGCTTCCTCTCTCTTCCCCTTTGAACCCACACTTAGTCCACAAGTGGCGCCCTGACTTCTGAGGTTCTGTGCCCCCAAGATTCCCCAAGCCCTGATCTTTCCCCTTTTTACTTCAAAGTAAAATTGAGCATTGGGAGACTTCATTGCATGCCACAAATTGGGTCAGGCAACCTCTAGCTAAGCCTGTGCTAACTTTTTATTTATTGAGGAGATGATCACTGGGACTTACTGTTGCAGGACTGCAGTAAAGCCTTTATAAGTACCATTTCATGGCATAATTGTGAGTAGGTCCTGTTATCTCCATATAATACACAAGAAAACTAAGATCCAGAGCCTACGGTTATAGAGCCCATCGGTGGTGGAGATGGGGTTCAGATGCAGGATCTGATGCCAGTGATTGTGCTTTTTTTTTTTTTTTAAAGATCTATGTATTTATACAGAACGGGGTACAGGCCAGAGATGCGGAGGGTGAGAGGATTCACTAGAGACAGAGTGGGGAGCAGAACAGGCAGATCGACGAAGTACACTGTTGGAGAGGTCTGCCGCGCCATGTGGAGCTCCACGGGGCAGGCGGGGATCGAACTCATGCGGAAGTGGCTTTAGCTTCTTAGTGCTGTGCTTTAACCCGCTGCGCCACCAGGGAGGGCCCCACCAGGGAGGGCCCCACCAGGGAGGGCCCGGGATTGTGCTTTTAACTCTCAAAAGTCTGAAGTAGTCTTTGTTGCTCTTCTGCTTTTGTAGATGTGGAAACGGAGACATTGGTGGGTTAAGTACATTTTCCAGGGTTCTAGAAAGAGTCGGTTCTGGGCAGAGCCAGGAGCCCAGGCCAGGCAGGCTAGCTCAGCTCCACAGCTCTGCCGAGCACCCGTGGGCTATCTTCGCCCTGTTCCTAGCACATGGGATGCCGACTGTGGCAGCATTAGAGGCCACGCTCACCGTTGCTTTTCCTGGTTCTCTAACATTTGTGTCATGAATAAGATGTATGTCAGCTTAGCTTTTCAGATGCTGGAGCTTGGGGCCAGATGTCTGAGCAGGGCATTTGGGGCGCAGCAAGCTGGAGGCCCTGTGAGGTCTCGGTACTCGAGCAGCCGTTCCCGGGGGCTGCAGCGCTTAGAGGCGTTCCAGGACTGAAACACTAACCTGAAGCAACTCCGTGTCTGTCACAGCTGTGCATGGATATGAAATGCCATCAACTTGGCTCCTCCAACTCTGAATGCCTGTCTAATTACAGGAAACAGAACCCTCTCCCACATGAGCCAGCGATTTCAACATCTCTTGGAGAAATTCTGCTTGGACCTGAAGTTTGAAGCTTTGCATTCTAATGAGTTTGGCTGGGATTTTTATCTTTGGTTCTCTCTGCCTGTTCCCCCAGCCACAATGGCATCATCCTGCTTTGGGGCTGGCACTTCCCATTTAGTGTCTGTGAATGTCCGTGGAGCTGAGGCAAACCTCAGCTGCTCTCTGGACACCTGGGCTCTCCCCAGGCTGCTGCTGCCTTACCCATCTTTTGTATGCCTGACAGGGTGGCTTTAGTGGGGCTTGCTTAGGTTCTGGTTGACAAGGTTGGGAGGAGAGAGGTGGAATGAGAAGGTTCTAGAACTAAGATGGTGAACATAGTCATTTTGTAGCTGTTAAATTTTCTTTTTTCTTTTTTTTAAAGATTTATTTATTCACATGGAACTAGGGTACAGGCCAGAGATGCGGAGGGTGAGAGGATTCACCAGAGACAGAGAGGGGAGCAGAACAGGCAGATGGACAAAGTACACTGCTGAGGGGAACAGTGGGCGGGTCAGGAGAGGTCTGCCACGCCATGTGGTCACCTCCAGGGCAGGCGGGGATCGAACTCATATGGAAGTGGCTTTAGATTCTCAGTGCTGTGCTTTAACCTAACCCACTGCGCCACCAGGAGGGCCCAAGTAGCTGTTAAATTTTCGATAAGTTCTTTGTACAGTTGATCTGATCTCTCATATATTAATCAGATCCCTCGTTGGGTCTTGGAAGGTGGCCATTTATCTGAAACAGAGATGGCCTGGTGAAAAGAGCTTTGTTTTTATACCCCCTTCAATAGCAAACAGCTAAAACAGAAATACCAGCACTGGCTAGGGTGACTCCTGAGGCAATGCTGGTTCTCAGGGGACTACACTTTGGAATACAGTGTGGCCATCTGCAACGGGCACATCCAGTCTTCCCAGCCCTCGGCCCTTTCCAGAAAAAGCCTTTTAAATGATGAGGAAAGTTATTGGCATAAATACATTTATGCGAACATTCTGTGTAGTAGGAAAAACTGGAAAGAATCTATAGGATCAACCTAAGGGGAATGGTTAAGAAAGTTATAGTAGATTGTCCCAACTATAACTCTCACTAAAATTTGAATTACGGATATTTGAGGGCAGTGTGGTATAAGAAAAATCACAACTAAAATTGAGCACGTCCTGTGATCACACCCACACAGAATATATACATGTGCTAGTGGGAAGATGATATAGGAAAAGATGAATTGTTATTATTAGGATGGCAGGACTATAGGTATTCTTTCCCATTATAAAAAAAGTAACGACAAAAGTAACAGAAACCCTACAGATTTGGATTCAGACCTGGCATTATTTCTGGCAGCCTTATGTCTCATGTGTCTTTAGCAACTCTTGGAACTTCTTGGGACTCATATTTCTTATCGGTAAAATGATAGGCAAATCTCTGATGGCCCTTGAATCTGCAGCTGGTTTTAGCCACTAACAGTCTCTTCTAGTAGAGTCAGCCACACTTGCTACGGTCAGTGAGGAGGACTCGTGTGCAGTTAGCAGCCATGCTATGCACAAACGACAAAGCCCTTGCAGCTCCGCAGCAGTTCGGTGGTGCCCCGCAGATCCATGCTGTGGGAGTCCTGCTGTGGACACTCCCAAGTACAGTCTGGTCAGACAAAGTGGGTCGCCTTGGGCCCTCCCTCCCCGTGCTCACCGTGACTGGGGGGATCGCCCCTGGGAATGCTGGGCCCATGCTTCCTGCAGATGGGCCCCTGGCTCCCCCATCCTCCCTAAGTTGCTTTTGATGAGTCAAGAGGAGGATTTCTGCTCATCGTTTGGCTTGTCACTCTTAAAGGATTTGCACACTTTATGATGATTTAATTTTATAAATGATCTTTCATTGCCACACACAGATTTCATTAGCCTGGTCTTTGATCTTGCAAACAAGGAGGCCACCTGTGGGTTGCACCAAGCCTCAAAGAAAAGGGTTTTATGAGGTGCTGACGTTTTGACAAGTGCTTTACCTGACACCCCAAATTGACTTTCACTGTCCCACATTGGCTATTTGCACCCCCCAACTTGCCCACCTAAGTGAACCTGCATGCTTTGGGTGAAAGAAGAGGGTTTAGGTGGTAAATTGAGAGGTGATCGCTATTTGTAGAAATGCCAAAAGCAAGACTTATTAAAGTCTGTAAAACAAGGAGGCCTTGGATTCTAGCTCCTCAAGTTTGGGTGTGCATGACTGCAGGCGGGTCCCGTGACTGCCACTTTCTGCCTCTGTGACTTCCGCCGCCGAGTAAACCTGCCTTGCCTACCTGTTGTGAGCATCAGGTGAGATCAGGTACGTGATAGCACTTGGGGAATGGCTGAGAACTATCCCACTGTGCGACTGGTGGCAAATTAGTGCAAGTAGTGGTCTGAGAAATTATATTGGGCTCAATCATCCCATTTCCATTAAAAAAAAATTCTGGGGCCCTCCCTGGTGGCGCAGCGGGTTAAAGCACAGCACTGAGAATCTAAAGCTGCTTCCGCATGAGTTCGATTCCCGCCTGCCCCGGAGGTGACCACATGGCGTGGCAGACCTCTCCTGACCCGCCCGCTGTTCCCCTCAGCAGTGTACTTCGTCTATCTGCCTGTTCTGCTCCCCACTCTGTCTATGGTGAAACCTCTCGCCGCCCCTGAGCCTCTGGACTGTACCCCAGTTCTATTTGCACAAATAAATAAATCTTAAAAAAAAAAAAAAATTCTGGAGGGTCGATCTATTTCCCTAAAGTAGGGGCTCCGGTTATACTGTATTCATTTGTGAAATGGAGAGAAGAGCCAAAGATGACTTTCTAAAACAGTCTTTGGAATTGGAAAGAACTCCAGGCTTGGCTTCTGGGCCTATTCTCTGCGCCATTCTGCCTCCATTCCCAGTCTCCACTTCTGACTACCAAAGTCTTCTCCCAGCATCCTGGAAGGAAGGAGCAACCTCGTCCCAGTGGGCCTGGACCTGAGAAAGGGAATCAGGTGGGAGGGATGTGGGTTGCAGGTGTAGGCAGCTCCAGGGTCCACTCAGGTTCTGGGTAGGCAGCTCCTGTGATGCAGCAGTAGCCAGTTCTGGAAGCGCCTTGACCTGGGGCTTCCAGCCGCTTCCAGCTGCTATCAGCTACTTATAATGCCTATTTGACTGGACTCAACTTCATCACCAAATCCACCAACTGATGAGGGCTGAACCCCAGGTTCAATGAGGAAGACGGTGCAAGGCAATGAAATGGGGGAACAGGAGTGAGAGGAAGGGGCTAGAAGGCAGCAAGAGAGCAAAAGAAGGGGAGTGCAAGAAATAAAGAGCCCCGGGCAGGCCGGCTGGAGGGACCTGCTATTCAACTCTTCAGATCCTGGGCTCAAGGCCTTTGAATAAATGTCAGAAACGTGAGTGGAATCCAGTGAAGTAGGATGAAACTCCTGGGGAAAGGAGCCTTGAAAATGTTTAAGAAGAGCAAGAGGGAAACTATTCAAAGAAGCAGGAGGCAAGCTTGCAGTGTGGCCTGGAAGCTGGAGCGCCCTTGGGGCAGGAGGCTGCAATGGAGGGAGGCACAGGCAGACAGGGTTGGGTGACTCTGGAGTATCTGGGGTGCCTGAGGGTGGAGACAAGGCTGCAGTGGGCCAAGACTGAAGAGGAGAAGGTGTGTGGCCTCAGTACAGTGCAACACTCCTAGAGCTGGGAAGGGGGGGGTTGGGGGGGGGGGGGAATGGGCGTGGCCTCAGGAGCTGGGGGCATTTCCACATGTCCCTTTTAAGGTATTGCTTTTTCCCAATTAGATTTTAAACTTCTGAAGGACACAGTTTCTATCTCCTATCTTTCCTATCTTTTTCTCCCAAGCTGGCTGATCATCAGATCTCTTAATGAGGTTGTTTGTTTTATCAGTGCATTTTACTGGATCTTGTCCCAGTCCATGTTCCTGCTAGGCTCTGGCTTAATAATTCTAGCAGTGCTTGCTGGATGCTGAGCATTTGCTGATGTTGCCATGAGTTAAGTGATTTTTTTTTTTTAAGATTTACTTATGCATATAGAACTGGGTATGTATAGGCCAGAGGTGCAGAGGCAGTGAAAGGATTCACCAGAGACAGAGTGAACAGGCAGACTGATGAAGTACACTGCTGAGGGGAGCAGTAGGTGAAACAGGAGAGGTCTGCAGTGCCATGTGGACACCTCCCGGGCCAGGGATCGAAGTGCTGAAGTGACTGCGGCTAGCTTGGTAGTGTTGCGTTTTAACCTGTTGCACCACCAGGGAGGGCCTGTGATTGGTTTTAAAAGCAGATTTTAAAAAATAGAAAAAGAAAGAAAGTGATGTCCCACATTTTTCAAGGTTTGAGCAGTTACTGTGTATTCACGTGCCCACGATGTGGGCAAATCGCAGTTTCTCTCTCTTTATTCAACTGGGTCACTTGCCATAGTTAGAACATATAAAGGGATTGGTCTGCATTTCACGTCTCAATTAACCATTCTCCCTGGAGCTGGGGCTAAGAGGTGGCGTTGTAGGGGGTCTATTAATTGGCCGCTTCTCTAAGGCCAGGCACCTCATTGACCACTTTCTAGCTCTAGCAAGGACCTCTCTTGGCCAAGAAGGTGGCCAAGACCCTGTTTGCCAGACCCTCTCCCAGGGCCGTGTTAAGTCATGTGAACAGGTCACTTAATTGTATTCTCTTTGAGCTTCTTAGCAGAAAACAGGGACCAAAACTGACTCCCACCTTAGGGAGTCGTTGGGTTAAAGGAAGTAGCCTGTGGAAGACGCACAGGTTAGAACTGGACAGGAAAGATGTCGCCAGGAGGTAGGAATCATTTTTTTCATTGCTCCCATCTTACATCAGAGTCATTCACTCTTTCTTTGGTCAGTGTGAACCTAGGGCATCAGGGCCTCACGCCGCCGCGTTCAGGGTCTGGCGAGAGCCTGTGGCAATTACGTGTGGGAGATGGCCGGAGAGCTGGGTCCTCTGAGCACACGTGGCCACACTCCATGGAGGAAGACACTCCCCAGCGCGCCAGTGCGAGAGCTGGCTGAGCCCACTGAGGCACGTGTGACTTCGGTCTCTCCTTGTCTCACCGAGGGCCTTCTGGGTGCCATCCCCCTTTGGAGGACACAGTGACACTCATTGAACACTCACAAATATGCCATGTGTGGATGCCAGTTTCTAGGGGGGAAAATCAGGTACAAGCATTCCAGCACTTGGAAGACGCTTCCTTGTACTGAGGGAGAACCAGGATGTGTGAGCAGGCAACGTTAGCCCTGGAAGGCAGCAGCTCTCTAGGCTGTGAGGTATGTGATTGTCTGGTATGGCTGCTGTTCTTAGGCAGTCGGGTGCTAGCTTTCCTCATAAAAGAAAGAAACAGCTTCCCTTGGGTGGGTCTTGGGCTCATGGGTGCAGCTGGTACTCTCCGAAGTAGTTCCCACAGCAACTCACTTTCACCTTGGGGTTAGGTCTGAGCATTAGCCCCATTTTATAGGTGAAGAAGCAGAGGAGGTTGACAATCTTGCACATCTGACCCTGGCTGCTCCTGTTTTCTCCTATGGTCTGTGGTCTGTCCCTGAGGACAGGTGCTTTCTCATCCTCAGCTCCGTTTTCCCCCCAGAACAAAACCATGTTGTCCTAACAGGCAGGCTGGAGTCCCTAAGGTTCTTATCTCTCTACCAACAAAGCCATTCCCTGTTGAATAGGTCACCCGGCATTTTGCTGAGTCCATGCAGCTCCGGAAGCCACGTGGATTAGCCTGCTGTGGTTTGTGTTCTCATCTCCCTGATGGTTTGCATTTGATTCCAGTCCATTAATTTATCCAAGCTGAAGAAGAGAGAGGTCAGCAACACAAAGTACAGGAAGTAGAGACTGAGGCAGTGATGATTCTGGAACGGGGGGCAAGAGATGGGCTGTTCTGCAGAGTTTTTAGAACTGCCCTATAGGAGTCTGTGTGGGGCTGGGTGGCTGGAAGGGGGGCCTGGCAAGGTTATCTGCTCCCCTCTTTCTCCTCTTGCTGCTAGTCTGGCCAGTAGACTGGAATGTGGTTCCTGCTCAGCCACTTTAAATCTAGAATGGGGACCACATGATGGCCTTTTTTTTTTTTTTTGGCATTTCTGTGTTTTGAATATGAAGGGCCCTTGAGAACGGATCAGAAATACCAACTCCTGACCTTTTAAAAGCTTGGGGTTTTGGGTTATATCAGCATCAACTTCCTGGTTGTGATCTTGTACTAAAGTTACCAGATGTTACCTCTGGGGGACATAAGGGTGAAGGTCTCTCTGTCACTTCTTAACAACGGGATGTGCATCTACGATTATCTCAGAAGAAAAAGTCAAGAATATTACGGCCTTTTAAATATGACAGAGTCTAAAGAAGTCCTGTTTTTTAGTTTTGTTTTTTTTTTTAAGATTTATTTATTTATTCATACAGAACTGGGGTACAGGCCAGAGGTGCAGGGCTGTGAGAGGCTTCACCCGTGACAGAGTGGGGAGCAGAACAGGCAGATCGATGAAGCACACTGCTGAGGGGAGCAGCGGGTGGGTCAGGAGAGGTCTGCTGCACCATGCGGGTCACCTCGAGGGTGGGGATCAAACTCATGCTGAGGTGGCTTCAGCTTCCCAGTGCTGTGCTTAACCCACTGCGCCACCAGGGAGGACCCCTGTTTTTGATTTTTTAAGGAGCAGCTTTCTTGCTGTATCTAGTACTTTGCCAATATCTAGTAAACCCAAAAACAGTTTAGCAAAACCTCTTCAGGCCGAAGAGGAAAGATGTACTGATACACGCTTACAACGTGGATGTCTCTTGAAACTTGATGCCAAGTGAAGCAGCACAGAAGACCACATAGTGTGTGATTCCATGTAATGTGAACTGTCCAGAACAGGCACATCTATAGAGACAGAAAGCAAATTAGTGGTTGCCTGGGGCTGGGAGTTGCAGGGCAGGAGGGGCTTAGGGAGGGACGACTAACAGGCATGGACTTTCTTTTGGGCCATGGTCTAAAATTAGATTGTGGTTGTGGTTTTACAGCTCTGAATAGACTTCAGACCATTGAATTGCCAGTTTATGGGTGGATTGTATAGTTTGTGAGTTATATCTCAATGAAGCTGTTTAAAAGTATAGGGTCCTCTGACAGTTTTAAGAGAAATAGTAACAGCCCGTTGGAAATAGCTGGTGTCTTCTAGATGGACGTGCTTTGGACACTGGCTTGTGACTCCTAAATTCAGCTGCCGTCCTGGGGCGTGTTCTTGACTCTCTTGGGAACTGGATTCACAGGCTGCCACTGGAAGCACCGTGCTGCTTCCTGTTGCTCATGCTGACGACCGTGAACTTGGCATGTGCTAGGTGTCTTCCCGGGTGATTTCACACACGTCTTGGATTTAAACTCACCCAATAGGTAGTTTCAGGCCCACATTTCTAGAGAAGAAGGACATTCCAACAAAGCACATCCCCAGCCAAGGGCGTGTGGCTGCAGGAGCCAGATCACCGAAGCCCATCTCCCCGCCCCCCGCCTGGTGGAAGGCTGGGTGCATGGGCGTCCTCACGTGAGCCTTCAGTGGATGGAGAAGTGCTGGTGGCAAAAACCAGCTCCTGCATGGACAGATGACTTAGGAATGTCAGTGCAGAAAGGCCTGTGGGTTCAGTGTTCATTGTTTTTAGGCTTGTTTCCTTAGTGCGGGCTCTGTTGCCCCCGGAAGCAAGTATGACATTTGGCCCCATTCCTCCAGCTGCTCCTCCCAGGAGGGAACTGTGGGAAAACATGTGGAGGCTTTTCAGGGACACATTTCTCAGTGTCATTAGCTCTTGGGGAAAACATGTTTATTTCCCCAAAGTCCTCAGTTTTGTCTGCGTCCTGTGTCAAGAGTTCATAATTCTAGTAGCTGTTTTTGGATATGGCGGAAACTACTGTATTACACATATCAGGAGCCCTGTGAGTGTCTAAGTGGCAATGCTGTTGTGTAATGAGTAAGACCCTCCTGTTAAAATGGGCACCGGTGAATGGGACTGGCAGGAGAAGGAGTGGGAAAAGATGTACACCCAGTTAAAGAAGTTCAGCCTGGTCCAGGCAGACCTGGTCACTCTCAGGATGATTTAGTCCAGAGGCAAATCCTCAATCCCAGCCCAACCTACAAGACCTGCACTCTGGCAGTGATGTGTGGCATTGTGCTCTTGGGACCATTCTTAGGAGCAGAGGGCCAGGTGATCTTACCTGTTCTTGGGGTTAATGTAGGAAAACCTGGTTATATTCCCAGACCACTGCCTCCTGTCTTGACCTGACCTTGCAGGGTGGAATAGATGGAATGGAGGGAGCATTGATTCATCAACGGAAAATACTCACTGAGCTTTCTGAGGTCTGTGCGCTCACTTCCTGCTCCGAGGGAGCTTGTATGCTCGCAAGGGAGGCAGATAACAAACTAGGAAAGTTATCAGATTCTACTGCCAATCATGCTGTGACCCTGGGGTGGTGATATTTGGCCCAGTGAACTTGAGGAGGTGATACCCACACAGTGCCTGGCTTTGGGTAGGAGCTGGGCAGGCCAAATTGTAAACATCCGCAGTGGCCTGATACTGGGGGGCAGGGGGTAGGAGTGGAATATATGGCAGGGGAAGAGCCAGCAGCAAGGGAAGGAGCTTGAATTAATTTTACTCTAAAAGTGGTGGACTATTTTTTTAAAGATTTATTTATTTATGCAAATAGAACTGGGGTACAGGCCAGAGGTGTAAGGGTGGTGAGAGGATTCACCAAAGACAGAGTGGGGAGCAACAGGCTGACTGACAGAGTACACTGCTGAGGGGAGCGGTGGGTGGGTCAGGAGAGGTCTGCTGCGCCATGTGGGTCACCTCCGGGGTGGGGATCGAACTCATGCTGAAGTAGCTTTAGCTTCTTAGTGCTGTGCTTTTAACCTACTGCGCCACCAGGGAGGGCCCTAAAAGTGGTGGATTTTAAATCCTCTAAAGCTACTAGAGGACTTAATCAGGGAGTGATGGAAGGTTTAAGATCCTTTTGATTACTTATGAGAGGTGGCTTGGAACAGGCAAGAGGTGAAGCAGGGAGTGGTTAGGGAAAGTCTGTCCCAACTGATGGCTACAAAGTAATATTTTCATTCTTTCCTCTCCTTTTTTTTTGTGAGGGTGGGACACACTTTTGAGGATGGAAAGTGGAATTATTTTGTCATTGTTTCATGTTAACATTTTACAGATGGCCTCGGCTTGCATTAGAAGCATACGTGCTCAAGCTTTTTCTTAGGCAGCATTGTATATAATTGATATAATATGTTATATATATAATACATTATAATATATAATATAATTTTATATATAATATATTATATATAATGTGTAATATATTTGTTATAGGATCAGGTATACATGTACCCATTTAATTACATATGCTATTGTTCATAAAACTAAATTTTTTTTTCAAGAAAGATTCATTCTTTAGACAAGAAAGTCAAGTCTTTAGACAATTTAGCAGAATCTGCAAGATGTCATCATTTTCAGAAATTTAAGTCCAGTATCATTGCCTGGACTGTCTTCAGCTGAGCACTTCTGGCACTCAGAATACCAGACAATTTAATATTTCACTTAGAAAAAAGATTCATGGCAGGTTAGGTCCCAGGAGCCTCCCAACAAATGTTTGTGGTAGGTAATATACTCATTTGAAGCCAACATAGAAATTTAGGGTAGCAGAAATCAAGTAGCCAATTCAAAGACACCTTAACGGTAGGTAGTGCAGCAATCAGGTCATTGTGATTCCAGAGTCTTCTGTCTTCCGTATCAGTCTGCCAGCTCAATCATACTGCAACCATAGCCACCACTTTAAGAACACTTTGAACTCGTCAGATGAAAGATCACCCTTAAATTACAAAGTGGCACTGTGCTGCAGAAATATGAGCAGCGATAGAGCGTGGATATACAGGGGAACTTTAAAAGGCCCAGTCCGCATGGCTCCAGTCCAGCGTCTTCAGGTTCCCTGCTGTCTAGCGAGGGCGTCTCACAAGCGGCTATCGACACAAAGAAGGATTTGGCTGCTCTGGCTGCCACTTGACACTGCCATTGTCCATAAGGACTCATTGTCCACGAAATGTGCCCAAAGTATGTGCTTTCAGGGGTTTTGAGCTGAGAAATCAGATCTGGTCATTTCATGCGTGGTTTCACCAAAGCAGTCACCCATGCCAAGTTTCTGCTCTCTCCCTTTTGGGTGTCCAGCTGGCTTAGGTGGATTCTTAGAAGCGGTTGCAGAGATCACCACCTCGATTTTGAGCCCGAAGACACCTTATTCAGGGTTGTCATGGGAAAGCCGCTCCTGGGCCACAGCCCTTGGAGCCCCTCATGATGATGATGTCAATGTCTGTTCCTTTCCAGTTGATCATGTCATTCCTGAGCCTGGGACAAGCCTCCTGGCCGCCTTCGACCAGTGGAGGGAATGGGCCGACAGCAAGTCCTGCTGCGACTACTCCCTGCACGTGGACATCACCGAGTGGCATAAGGGCATCCAGGAGGAGATGGAGGCCTTGGTGAAGGACCACGGTAGGTCGCCCTGCACCGCCCCTCCTGGGACCGGCCCTCTCGGTGTGCGCCTGGCACAGCTCTGTGATGTGCTTCTAGGCCCCAGAGAGCCCTACTCCCTCCCTGCAGGCAGAGGACCGGGCCACAGCTCATGCTGATGGGAGGTGGCCAGACCCGATAAAAAGCAGCAGAAACTTTGCTTGATACGAGAACCTGAGTCTCATTCCCTCATGGGGAACCTGTCAGGGGACAGCTGCTCCCAAAGTCATTGTTTGAAGAGACCGGCTTGCCACCTGGGGAGTGAGTGCAGGGGTAGCTGTCCCCAGAGGGTCACGGTGATGTCCCAGCATAACTCCAGGGTGGTCTAAGGAGCTCCTGCACCTGGCATGGAGAACATGTGCGATCTCTCCCTGCAAAGCTGGAAGAACTGAGATAGATGGGAGGGTGGTGAGGCTTTGGGTCAAACTGGGGGGGGGGGTCTTTTTAGTTCCACTGGACTAGTTTGGGTAGAAGATTCCATATATTGAGTGAAAGATTCCCAGGGAGACAGGAAAAGTCTTGCCTACTTGAGGTGTCTCTCAGACTTGCGCCTGCAGGCGCCCCACCGGTTCAAGCAGTGTTCCTGAGACACGTCCTGTGTGGGCTGCCCTTGAGCTTTGCTGTTGATGAGGTTCCTGGGGTCCCATGTTGACCTCATAGATCTTAACTGGGGAATACCTGTTGCTTTTGGGTTCTGGGACTTCAAGACTCATGAGCTGCTAGTAAAATAGCAGGAGGGAATATTCTTGGCATGGCTAGGATAAATATCTATTGATATAGTAGAAAGGCCCAGACTGAAAATCTAGAGTCTTGGGCTTATTGTTCTGTTTTTCTTCAGACCAGGTTTGTGGACCAGGCACTTAATTTTTTTTTTTTTTTTAAGATTTATTTATTTGTGCATACAGAACTGGGGTACAGGTCAGAGGCTCAGGGGCAGTGAGAGGCTTCACCAGAGACAGAGTGGGGAGCAAAACAGGCAGATGGATGAAGTACACTGCTGAGGGGAGCAGCGGGCGGGTCAGGAGAGGTCTGCCGCGCCATGTGGTCACCTCCGGGGCAGGCGGGAATGGAACTCATGCAGAAGCGGCTTTAGATTCTCAGTGCTGTACTTTAACCCGCTGCACCACCAGGGAGGGCCCAGGCACTTACATTTTGAGTCTCAGTTCAAAAACAAATCTCCCAGGTGGGCTGTGGGCTAACACAGGATTCTCCCTAGCACAAAGGTTCTGCATAAAAAAAATAAACAAAACCCTTGACTATTCTCACCTTAAGATTACCAAGCCTCAGATGGGTTTAACTCCTTATACTTATAGAGCAGCAGTAGCCTGCCTCTGAGTGAGGGAACAGGGGGTCCTGAGGCCCTGGATGCAGGCCCTTTTCTGGTTCCAGGTGGCTCGCATTAGCTTCCCAGGCTAGGCGGCTGTCAGTGCGCTTGTTTACTGTGGTGATGGATGTTGGGCAGAGATGTTTGGTGCCTCTGAGACAAACTAAAATGCCACCACAAGAATTGCAACATCTGCTGGCCTCGCCGATGGACCTTTTTTCAAAATTGTTTCATAAAAATCAACATTGGGAAAAAAAAAATCAACATTGGAGGACAGCATGTTTACCAAAGAAAATATACTTTATTATAGATCTCGTTGGCAGAATTTTCTGTTTCATTTTCTTGTTAAGGTCACAATAGTTGGGGACAACTTGGATTTTTGGGGACAACTTTGGTTTTAACTGACAGTTGGTAAAATATATAACATCAGTTTTGCCATTGTAATCATTTTTCAGGGTACAGTTCAGTGACATTTAGTTCATACACACTGTTGTGCAACCATCACCACTGTTCATCTCCAGAACTTCTCATCTTTCGAACTGAAATGGCATTCTTTAAACAATAAGTTTCCATTCTCCTTGGCAACTCTTAATGATGCTCTGTTCTTTTATGTCTCTATGACCTGTAAGTGGGATCCGATCCGATAGTATTTGTCATTTTATGACTGGCATATTTCTTCTTTAACCCTTCTTTAACATGGATAAACCCTCCTTTCTAGGGTATGTCCATGTTATATGTTTCCAATTGTCCCTCCATCTTAAAGGCTGCATAGTATTCCACTGTCAACATATACCACATTTTGTTTATCCATCCCTTTGCCAGTGGACAATTGCATTTCTTTCACCCCTTAATAGTGTAAGTAATGCTATTATATATACATATGGGTGTGCAAATACATTTAGGTAACTTAATTTTATAGTGTTTTAAACTTAGCAAAACTTGTGAGATTCTTTAGAGACCTATTGCCAGATCTACATTGTTTATATTTTATCCCATTTGTTTTATCATTGTGTCTCCATCTTTGCTTCTCTCTTCCTCTCTGTGTGTCTCTCTCTGCATACATATGCATAGTATTTTAAACTTTCTTATTCTCTTCTTGATTCATTGATATTTGGCTTATCTACTAGTCATATGTCCATGTCTGTTTTATCCACTAGGGGTGAATTCCTTCCTTGTGTACATGGCTTTCAAAGATCGCTTCCAGCTAACAGACTCCCAGGTAAGAACAGGCTCTCTGACATTTGGTTCATTCAGTCCATTGCCTTGAAAGATATCTCCAGCATGTGTACATCCCTAGGCTTCATGGGATGGTATTGGTGGTGATGTAACTTCACACTCAGGGAGTGTATGAACCCTGTGCCCTGGTCCGCAGGAGGGAGGTATCCCCTAGGAATAGGGGCCAGCATAGCTGAGAGCCCCACCCAACCCCTAGCACCCTGTGCAGATCCAGGTGACACCCTTGCACTCTCCACTCCTAATCCACATCCTTGTAGATTGGGCTGCCTCTGCTGATTGGCCCTCAGGCCTGTCAAGACGGTGGAGCTCAATAGAAGCAGCCATTGCTGTTCCCCGAGGCTGACAGGAATTGGGGTACTTGTGAACAGGAAGATTGCAGCCCCTGACTCTGACCTTACCCTCTGTCTCAGATCTATGAGGTACTGAGCGTGATCCGGGATATCGGCGCAATTGCCCAAGTCCATGCAGAGAACGGCGACATCATTGCAGAGGTAGGCGGTTGTCAGTCCCTTTGGGAAGCTCCCTTCTGGGGGCTCACTTGCTGGGTGGAAAGGCAGGGTGACCTGGTGGGTCAGTCCTTGGGCACTGGGCTCACGGCCTCACCAGCCCTGACACACGTGCTCCTTAATAGGCCCTGTGGCCGAGCAGCCTGTCCTCTTTCCACGCAGACGCCATTTCTCAGTTGTGTGGTGCAGGTGCCTGTGGGGGCAGCTTGAGGCTGAAGCAGGACCTCACTGGGAGGCTATAGCTGTGCTGTTTCCGAACCAGGACTGGACACAAAACGGGAGCTAATGCTTCTCTGCATGGGGTCTTGTGGTAAGACCCAAGGGTTCAGTGGTGACATTTTTTAGGTCTTGTCTGCGTAACGTTTTATCACCAGGTTTCAGGCAGTCAGAGCCATCTCAAGTCCAGCTTGTCCTGAAACTTCACTTTCTTTGAACATTGCAGGAACAGCAGAGAATCCTGGATCTGGGCATCACAGGCCCCGAGGGACATGTGCTGAGCCGCCCTGAGGAGGTGAATACTCTGAATGTAGTGTCCTTTGGGCGTTGCCTGACCCACCCAGAACCTACTTCCTGCCTCTGGAGAATGGGGCTTCTCAGATGCAGATTCTCCTTCTCTGTGGAGTAGCATACCCTGGCCTCATCCAGGCTGTGACTGAGCCATGGGGCACGTGGTGTGGCTGAAGTCTGCTCTTGTCTCTTAATTCTCCATGGCTCTTTCTGGGTCAATACAAACAGCCTGGTCTCTGCATCCCATAGTCAGGGTTTTGTGGTCCATCACTTGGGGCCTCCACAGACTTCCCAGTCACCCAAACATATCACATGGATTTAAAAGCTTTTCTGAGTATCTGAAAAGCATAAGTAATTGTCCAGTATTGAAGGTCAAGAAAGCATAGGCTTCACCTACTCCCTGACACCCACCCATTGTGCACACACACACATACTCTCTCTTACATAGACACCCAGGCCCAAGCTCAGCAGAAAGCCTTTGGACCTACATAACCAGGTGCCGACCCGGTTAGCCTCATCTCTTCCAGCTGAGAACGTGTTGCCTCTGGGAGAAGCAAGAGCAGCTTTCCTGGTTCTCCAGGGCCACCTCTGGTCACCACACTCTTCCTGGGGTTGGCTCCTCTCTTTCTCCTGTTCTCTGCTCTGCACCCCCAGGTCCTGAGAAACTGAAAACAAAACAAGTCTGTTTGAGTTCACCAAACAGGCAAAAATTATCAGCAGAGAGGCCTTCTGATTGCTATTTTGACCATGGAAAACAAACCTGTTTTTCATGCTGAGCCCCAGGAGAGGTCTCTGCAACAGAGGTGCTACCAAGCACAGCTGCCCCCAGCACTGGATAATGAAGGCTCCTTTGGGGATTGATAGATCCAGAAATGCCCCCAAATTGGGGGCTTGGGTGGGTCTCTTGTCTCGTGGGATGATGCTTTGGGGGCTCTTTTCTCAGCTTTCCCATGTCATCTACTTTGCCGCTGAGTCAGAGGCCTGTCCTTCATACCAACCGTGGATCTTGGGCTTCCCCTGAGCAGGGACACCCCAGTGATAGCCCTGTGAAACTCCAGGCACCAGCTGGTGCCTCTCCCCTGGCTGCTGGTCTATTCTTTAGTCTGTCTACAGGTTCTCTTGTGTGTTTAGCTCTGTGTGGGCCATAAAAAACACAGCGAGGAAGTGCTCTGAGGAACGCCACCGTTTTGGTCCAGCTAGGGGTCTGGTGTCACAGATGACTCAGTAGTGACAGCAAGGGCTCTCTGTGTGGGAACCATGTGGCTGTCAGTCCCTGAGCTTTTCTTCTCAGCCCACCAGTGAGATGTCCCCATAGGCTTTCCCCTGGACTTCAGCTGATGAGGTTGAAAGGGAGACTGGAGAATGCAGACATGGACAAAACATGTCTCCATTGGGGGAGGGGACGGCTTGGCACCTAGGGGTGATGGGCCCTTGGGTGGTGCGTTGAGTGGCCCTTTTGAAAGGGGCCCTCCCTGGGGAAAAAGAGGGTGAAGGACAGTCGGCAGGTGGCACAGAACTGGGACTCAACCCTGTGCCACCCGGAGGCCGTGCTCCTGCGCATTTTAAGTGATACTTCTGCTACCTTCAAAAAGTCTGGGTTGGGATGTCACTGTACCTCTGGGACCATGAGGGTCTAGCAGAGTCCGTGTGGCTCTTCGTTCTGTGGGCTTTTGGGGTGACCGCCGAGATGCAGAGTAGCTCTCCTCTGGGCTGCTGAGGACAGAGGCCCTTCTCCTGCAAGGAGAACAGAGGAGAGGGGGCCGACCTTTGAGCTATTCCAGGAATTAAAAACATTTAACTTTCTAATGGGCTTCTTTAAGAGCCATTGGGTTTCCCTTTGGATTTCTAGACATTCCTCTCAACATAGCTGATCCTGCAAGGCCAAATGTGAACGGAGTTGTCTTAGCTTATTTAATTAGATTACTAGTTAATGCAATTATAGAACTTAAGCTCCAGCCAAGCTCCTGTGGAGACTTGCTTAGCTAGGAACTCATTATTTTCTGTGAAAAATAACAGCGGTTTATGGAATAGCCTCACTTTAACCAGTAACAGTAAACGAAGTCATTTATTTGTTCTGTAAACATTTTTGAGCACCTGTTAGGGAGTGTTTGGGGTGGTAAGACCCAGCTCCCCACCCCTACCCGGCCTCAGGATTGAAGCCACAGCCTTTTGCCAGGATTTGAGAGGGAGTAGGAGAGTCTAGGAGACTGGTTGCCTACAATTTCACCTTCTGTAATTGCCTGTTCAAAATACACAGTGCCGATTCCTCTGGAAGGTCTAACCTGCTCTCAGCTGCCCATTGTCCAGGGAGCTAGCAGTCGTGTAAAGTGTCATTCAGGCGTCAGGTTTAAAGAGTCAGCCAGTTGCTGGGACAGTTCTCCTGTGTCCTGCCAGAGGCCGTACCAGTCTGTGGTGGCCGTGTTCGTGTTCACACAGAGGGCCTTGGCCTGCACAGATGTGCCTGCTGTCTGCTCTGAGGTCTCATTGTTCCTTGGGCCACACTGGCTTCATTGGTGGCATCTAACAGGCGTCCAGCACAAACCCCACATCACTCAGTATCTCCAGGCTAGTGGGACAGAGGCCCGGATTAGAGAGCGGTCACTGTCCAGCGTGGTGGTTCTCAGCCATAGCCAGCGCAGAATCTCTGGAACCCACCTCAGAGCGGCCGATCCTGCGGGTCATGGGAGGGACCGGGAAGCTGCATTTCTCATGGACTCCAGGCCCACGATGACGTCGCAGGCCTGCTGCATGCACACGGAGCACATCCGAGGGGCAGGGACGCAACCCCCATATGAGCTAATATGAGGTGACACTCGGCTTGTCACCTGCTCATGCAGGGTTGCACCCGGTTTGTTAACCTTAGATTCTCTGGGTGGAGGCTGAAGACAGGGACAGTGGGGTGGGCACCGAGTGTTTACCCATCTCACACCAGTCGCTCTTCTTAGGTTGAGGCCGAAGCTGTGAATCGTTCTATCACCATCGCCAACCAGACCAACTGCCCTCTGTACATCACCAAGGTGATGAGCAAGAGTGCGGCGGAAGTCATCGCCCAGGCCCGGAAAAAGGGTGAGCGCCCCCTGGCGGGCAGGTCCGGGAGCAGGGTCGGGGCTCCGCCCCCAGAGGCTTCTTTTCCAGACCCTGATGCCAACTGGCGGCTTTCATCACCTTCCAGCATTAACCTAATTACAGCTGGGCGAGGAGGGGAGCTCCAGTTTCTGCCTCTTCATCGCTGCTGGCTGGTTAGTGTCTATTTAAAGCCACACAAGGCAGAGAGCGGATGGGCAGGCGATTTCCCCCTGACTCTCCTGCCCCCTAGAAAAGTTGGATTTAATTTGATGCAGTCTAAATACACTGGGCACATACACAGATGATGTCAGTTTCCATCTGCCACAGGTTCCTTTTGGGAATGTTATATTGCAAAATTCATTTCCCCTCCATGGCCGATGGTGGCTTGACCACCAACCACGTGCAATTTGGCCAAGTGAGGTTTGCCTAGACCCTCTCATGTCTAGTTCTCCTGATGCTCAAGTCACAACCAATAAATAAACAATGACTGTATATTGTGGGCGGAGGCTGGCTCCCTGTTAGTACCAGGGAGCCTGTCAGAGGTTCTTGGAAACTAATTTACTAAGTGCAGCTTTGAGTGCTGCTTCTTCCAAAACACAGTCCGTGGGGCACCTCATACATTATGAATGCAGAGAGCCCTCTTGTAACCTGCTGGGGCTGAGTTTGGAAAACCACACCACGTGCTCTATCCCCGGGGGCGTTCAGCTCTGTGCAACTCCAAGTCTGAGGGGGTGTATGGACTTTGAGGGTGGATCTTGGCCGGATGTGACCAGGAATAATTTAGTGGGGGTGTCCCTCCCTCCCTCTCTATTCTCATTTATTGACCCTCCACCTCTGTTGTTTTATATCTCTCCATCTTTGAGTCTCCATTTCTTGTGATTTCTGTCTAGCTCTCTCCTGGCCACTGTATCTCTTCCGTGATCTCGCTTATTCTTTTTCCATCCCATTATCTCTGCGTCTTTCTTGTCGGTAAGGTGCAGTTTGACCTCCGCCCCTTGGGTCTCATTCTGTGGGATGGGATCCCATGGATAAAGACTGTGGGAATTGCTTCACTTGTGAGATTTGGTGTGAGACCTGGAACAGATTGCTCAGTGGCAAGTGAGTCAGCGTGTCCCAAGAGCTGATGGCTTCCAGACAGAGCCGTAGATGCTTGCCCTTGTGCTCTGGAGCTGCCTTGGGGCCTCAATCGTTGGGTTTTGCCCAGATGGTTACTGCCTTGCCTTCTCCTTGGAAACCTGCCCTCTGCTGGCAACTGGAAGGAATTGCCTTTTTGAAATAAGGAACTTTCTTCGAAATAACGTCATCTATTCAGAATCAGTTTGAGTTGAGTTTTTAGGAGATATTATCCACGATTTTGCTGGCAGCCCTCTTTCTCCTGGCCCTCTGCTACCCAGGCACACATTTCATTACTGGGCTCAGCGTGGGCACCCAGCACCAGTCACTACTTTATGGAACGCAGCACAGTGTCTGACAGTGAGCAAATTGGGGGTGACTTACCTGATCTACTTTACACCTGTAGTGTAACTAGATGGTAATGAACCAGAAGTGACGGACGCATGTCTAACAGTTTTAATATCATTTTAAACATTCAGTGTAACTTAATTTAAAAACAGAGTCTTGTTTTCCACACACAAACTTCCTAAGTTGGGGCGGGGAGAATGCTTAGTGCAAAGTCATGTGGGAAATCAGCATTTCCCAGAGCGCTACTAGCCAACCTCGGCAGGACGGAGGAGAGAGCCCCTGCTCCCACACGCCCGCCTGCCTCAAGGTGTCGGGCTGTGGAGGGCTTAGCGTTTCTTTGCTAGAAATCAGCATTTTTTTTAAAGATTTATTTATTTATGCATACAGAACTGGGATACAGGCCAGAGGTGCAGGGGCAGTGAGAGGATTCCCCAGCGACAGTGGGGAGCAGAACAGGCAGATCAACGAAGTACACTGCTGAGGGAAGCAGCGGGCGGGTCAGGAGAGGTCTGCCACGCCATGTGGTCACCTCTGCGGCAGGCGGGGATCAAACGCATGTGGAAGTGGCTTTAGCTTCTTAGTGCTGTGCTTTAACCCGCTGCGCCACCAGGGAGGGCCCGAAATCAGCATCTTGTATCTTCTTCTTGTGGGCCCCCATGTACTCTCCACCCAGACACCCTAGAATTAGCCCCGTGGTCCTAAGTCATGCGCTTAGGTAAGTGAGGAGGTGAGATAATCACTTTCATTAGGACGGTTGCAGGAGCTCTCTGCAGCTGGGCTTCCCTGAGAACACGCTGCTGCCTGTGGTCTGTGCCTTCAGCGGACGGCTGCTCACCAGCCTGTCCTGGAATGACCAGCAGACGAAAAAACTGCCAGGACCAGAATTCCTTGGACGGTTTTTAGTCTTCAAGAGAACTTAGACATTGACAGTTTAATAGGCTCATGTGTTGGAAGAGAAACGGAAATGTGGAAGTTGAATGTTTTACCCAGATAATTCAGCTGTGGGGGAGAGAGTCCTTGGTTCCTGATTCCTGGGACCTGCTCTGTGCACTGCGGGTCCAGTGTGGGGAAGTAGGAGCAGGAGGAAACCCATGTCCACCATGACACAGATGTGGAAACATTCAGAACAGATGAGGCTGCTGAGAGATGTAAAATACAGGGAACTCAAACTTGAGACACAACTTCCCATACCCTGGAGGGGCAAACCGGACATAATGCAAAGTGCATGGCCCTAAGCCCTGGAAGACCGGGCCAGCTTGGGGAGGAGTGCCTTGGAAGTCACGAGGAGAGCCTGGTAATCTGGAATCCCAGTGGCACAAGGACTGGCTTATGAGTTATAAGCTCTCAACAAAACCTGCGTTCGGGCTCATCAGAGAAGGCGAAGCAGAAAGAACCAATATCACAAAATTGCCTGGCTCTCTCCTTGCTTAACTTCTTGCCTCCCTTCCTGCCCACCTGTCAGCCGGTCAGGATCTTAGGGGGTTGGCTTATGCGCGGTGGGCACTTGAGTCTGAAATCTGCAGCAAGGGCCAGCTGGGTAGAGACGCTGGGCACAGTGGACATCACTGTTTCAGTGAACAGGCCACCTTGAGGCCTTTTCCTGATTGAAGCCCACCCTTAAAGGGCAGCCACTCTCTGAAGAGACGAGTTCAGTGTGTGCTATAATGCAGCCCCTTGCGGGAAGACTACGGCCCTGGGCCTTTTCCATCTCGGCTCGGAGGCTACTGGAGACGAGCATTTCTCTCGGGGAGACAGAAACCTAGGGTCATTTCTGTGATGCCCGACTTGGTAATTTGAATCTCTGCACTCATCCTTTTCGTGGCCCGAAATCATTGGGAACATGCAGTCAATCTCATTATACTCACTTTGAATAAGAATATTCCAGAGCTGCACCTTTTAAAAATATTTGAGTCGGGGTGTCCTGAGTAGTGCCTCTCTGGTGCGCCCCACCTCCCCGCATGTGTGGACTGGCAGTGCTTTGTTGTTGCTGCTCAAGGAATCATTACTGCCTCTTAGTCAGATTAGAGAATCTGTAATTAGAGAATCTGAAACTGTTAAGATTCTGTTCTTGTAGGATCTCCAAAATACCAGGATCTGACAGAGTTCTTCATGGACAGGCCCAGGCAGTTATTTCTGGCCTGGGCTCTCTGAGAGAAAGGAGAGAAAGTGCATGTGCGTGTGTGTGTGTGTGCGTGCGTGCGTGTGCATGCACGCACGGCCTCATCTTTTCCCCCCTGTTTTTGTGGTGGTTTCAGAATATACATGCATGATTTTCCATGGTTTCTTCGCAAGATTTGTCCTCCTGCCTCTCATTCATGGTGAATGACTAACTCATCGCCGGGAGCTGTCAAACATTTCTGCACCCCTGCCTTCCATTTATTTGTCCTGAATGTACTTGGGCCCCTGCCCATAGTGAATAAACACCACCCCCGGCCCCTGTACTTCCTGGCCTTCCTAGTGAGCCTGCCAAAGGCTGCCTTGGGGTCACCTCCTTCAGTTTAGACTTTCCCTGGAGAAAAAAATCAGGAAGGTCTCACTGCCGCCAAGAAAGCATCAGCAGTGTTTACAGAAGTGCAGAAAGGCTGATGAAGCCTGTTCTGCGGTTTATTATTATTAGTGGTAATTATTTCTGGTGCTCAGTTCAGTGGTGTCTGTGGCTGAATGAGCTCCAGAAAGAAGCTGGTCCAGAAAGGTTCCTCAGGTACAGCGTTGATAGGATGCGGAAAGGCGTTCTGGGGAGGGTCTAGGCCAAAGGTGCCGGGAAGCAGTGACCTACCTGTGGACACACATTCCCTCTTAAATGATGGCTCAGCTCCATTCGGTCTCTGCCTTTGAGGACGGAAGCAAAAGCTCTACCAGGAAGACAGCAACGGTGTCTGAATCTCTTGGTGTTTGAACAGAACATGACAGAAATGAGACCCGAGAGGCTTCCCTGCCTCTCCAGAGGCCCCCGACTGTGCTGGATCCTGGCCCAGACATCCTCAGGCGGGCTTGGTCTGACTTGCGCTAAGGCAGCAGGTCTGCTCAGCCGTGGCCTCAGACACTGACCCAGCGCTGGGGTCTCGGGAGGCTGAGGGCCAAGTTCATTCCCTGGTGGTGAGGTGTGTGTGTGGCCCTGTGCACAGAGAAGACAGCTCCTCACTAGGGCTCCAGCTCCCCACCCCAGCCTGAGTCATGCCTCTCAGGGGGAGATGAAGGCCAGTCAGTGACATTCACACTGGTGGGATTCAGGATGTTGTCCAAGTTCAGGTTGTTCCATGATGAAGTTTCTAAGAGCAGGACTGAAGAGCAAATTCACGGAGAGTTTGAGGAGCAACTTACATGGAAGCCAGGAAATTTTATCTTTGTCCGAGGGTTTTCAAAACTGTCCAAGCCATTCTTTATCTCCAAGCAATCTGCTTCTAGAGCTTTTTCATGTTGACAAAATCAGGAAATCATACAGGTGACAGATCTTTTGCTGTTGTAATGGCGTGTACAAACCTCACCGTTGAGCTTACACGTAGCTGGCAGGACCCCCCGGCCACAGCCGGCCTGAAGAGTTTCCTCTCAGCCCAGCCAGTTCAGGCTGGTGCTGAAGCCACTGCGGGGAGCAGAGGTCCCGTGAGAGCTGAGTGCGGTCCAGCTTGGACGTGCCCAGCATTTGTGTTTCATAAACATAGTTGGCAGCACCCAGGCTTTCTCATTATGCAGTATTTTTCCACTTTGGGGAGAGTGGGAGTGGTTTGTGCAGCCTGGAAGCTTTGAATAGGTCAGGGACCCAGGGGACCTTCTAGATGCTTCTAAACACTGGCCCTTCATCCTGGGGGCTTCCTTCTGGGTGAGGCTTCCCCTGGTCCTGAGCCTTCCTGCTGCTTGGGACTGTTAGTGATTTCCCCAAGGGATTGCTGTGCCTCATTCCCTGCTGACTGTGACTCCTTTGAGAAATTCCTGAGGCTGCAGGCAGTTCCACGGAGCCAGTCCTCCCAGCAGCTGCTGCGGCAGAGACAGCGGTGTCTTAGCAAGAGATAAAGCCCTGGAGAAGGCAGTAGAGAGGAAAGGAGACATTCCTGCTGGGAAGTGTTTGGGCTTGAGTACCCTGTTTGGAGAAATGAGGACGGCTTGGCTGGCTGGCTGACAATGGGGGTGACCCTCCACCCCATGATGGGAAGGTGAGCCGAGCTGAATGCCTGTGGTAGTAAGGCTGTCCTGGGATCAAACTGCAGCTCTGAGGCCCTTAGTAAGGTAGTAGACTCCTCAGTTGAGCCCATTTGTAGAGGCCCTGTTAAGTGCAGGCAGGGTGTCTTCATCGGCGGTGTGGCTCCACCTACTGGTCAGCCAAAGATGGCAGAACTGGGTGACGTAGTCTGGGTTGGGGTTCTCAGGTGGTTGGTGTTTTAGTTATTTACTTTTTATATACTAGTTTCTTTTTACATCATTTTGTGCATTTTTTTCCATCTCAGTTGCAATCCTCAGTTGCAATTGGGCCTCTCAATACCGAATCAGTGATTGGTGTGTTTTAACCCATGCTAAAGAAAGATGGCTTGGATGGGAGGGTGAAGGGTGCAGGTATGTGATGCTTCAACGAGGAGTTTGCTTCTGTTTCTGAAGGCGAACGAGCTCCTTAGCATTTTAGGCAGGAGCACAGGGTGGGAGATTGCATTTTAGGGAGCTCACTCTGAAAGTCGTGGAGGATGGATGCCGAGGCAGGGTAGAAGGTTGGGAACGGAGAAATAAACCTAAACTCTATTTGGGAGGTGCTGTTGGAATGAGCTGGGGAGAAACGGTGGACGTTGGATAAAAGGGAAGGCATGTGGAAAGGATGAATTTGAGGCAGCAAATTCAGTGCATATAAACGATCCCACCTCTGCCTTACACCCGAATGAATAGAAAGGAGGACATGCTTTGGAGGGCCAGGAACTTGAAATTCTTGGACATTCTATTCATTGAATTAGACTAAGTCTCTGGGAGCCCTGGCATCTCAGTGTAACCAGACAGCCCTCTGTTTCTTACTCTTACAAAGTCAGCTGTGCATCAGGCACCTCAAGGCCGGTCCTGTCAGGTGATGAGCCCCTGACCCCGACCGGTCTGGGGGGCTGTGAACTGGCTGCAAACACTTTAAGCCACTGATATCATGTAGACACGGGGTGGGGGCAAAGGGGTAAAGTGGTGGTGGGAGAAATGGGGTGGGGGAGTGCACAAGTTTGAGGCATCATGGGTCATCCCAAAGTAAGAGTGTGGACGGTACAAGGAGTAGGCGCTTGAAAGTGATCTGAGGTGAGATTGCTCGTATGGTTGGAAATCCTTGAGGATTTGGCTCATCTCCCAAATCCTGGGCAGGGAGAGCGGGGTCAAAGGTGAGGTCCTAGGGAGCATGTGTTGGAAGGGCTTGGCTGGCCTAGTAGTTGGGCCTCCCCATGCGTGAGCTCCTCACCTTTCTTTGGAGAACCCCCGATGTGCCACCTGGCAGCCGTGACCAGCGAGATGGTCTTCTTCCTGCCCTTGCGCCACGCTGAGCCTTGTTGTGCTGTTTTCAGGAACCGTGGTGTACGGCGAGCCCGTCACTGCCAGCTTGGGAACGGACGGGTCTCACTACTGGAGCAAGAACTGGGCCAAGGCCGCAGCCTTTGTCACCTCCCCGCCCCTGAGTCCCGACCCGACCACTCCGGACTTCCTGAACTCCTTGCTGTCCTGGTGAGTCCTGGGGGCTGGGTCACGTGTTCTGTTTTCAGCCTTTCCTCAGACCAAGCTGGCCGAATTACAGCATGGTACCTGAAAGCAGCTTTGCAGATTTGTTCTCTAAATGCAAATTGGCGATTGGCCTGGGGCTTTCACTGGGATGCGGTCTGAGCAGGAGTTCCAGCTACAAGCAAGCGCCATCTTGAAAGTTAACCTCAGAGGATGAATGAGGCTGTCAGCAGGATTCTGTCTGCTGTGGTGCCCCGTGACCTGTAAGACACCGCATAAATTGTAACGATAACAACAGTTCCAGTGAAACTTCCCGTATCTTCCAATCATCTTCCAATCATCTTCCCAGTGTCGTCACCTCCTAGGAGAAGGATGGGCTGCTTCAGAAGCGGTGCACGTGAAGAAAATATGTTCAAGGATGGTCGATGTCAAAGATGAGTTAAAAGCGAGTTGTGCTTTCTTTTCCAGTGGAGATCTCCAGGTCACTGGGAGTGCCCACTGTACTTTCAACACTGCCCAGAAAGCTGTAGGAAAGGACAACTTCACCCTGATCCCCGAAGGCACCAACGGCACCGAGGAGCGGATGTCCATCATCTGGGACAAGGCAGTGGTGAGGAGCGGGGGGCTTACTGGTGGGGGGGGGTGTGTCTCAGTTTGCCTGCCTCCTAATTGCCCCTCAGAGGCCATTAGGGGCCTCTGAGTCTCATGAAGACCTTGAAATGGCAATTGAGAATACTCTAGAAGCTAGCTCATGGTTGACCACTCTTTGTAGGTCATTTCCTTCTGTTTCCTTCCTAAATACTTCTTATTCCATGTATAAGTTAGCGGATCCATAGGTAAAACGCAGTCTTGGGCTTTTTTCTTTTTTCTAAGGAACTGATTTATTTACGCATACAAGAACTGGACTTCAGTACATATGTGTGGGGTGGGAGTGAGGGAGTGGGGAACAGAACAGGCAGATGGACTGAAATACACTGCTGAGGGGGGTGATGGGGGAGACAGGAGAGGTCAGCTGCACCATGTGGGTCAGCTCCCTGGCCCAGGATTGAACTCATGCTGCAGTGGCTTCAGATAGCTTCAGAGTGCTGAGACTAAACCCTTTGCGCCACCAGGGAGGCCCCTCCAATGCTTCATCTTTATAGTCACACATACCTCCTAACCCCTGGGAAGATTACTACCTCACCTCTACTCTGTTATCAATTGTTGTCACTTTGTTATTTTGAGAAGCTTTGTATAAATGAATCCTACAGAGTGGAAATGAAACCAATAGAACATTCCATAAATGAATCACCCAATTTGGGGCCTTGGAGATTGTTCTTTTTCACTCAGTATAATGCCCTCAACACCCTTCTAAATTATGTGTAACACTTGTTCCTTTTCATTATGAAATAGTGTTCTCCCCTTCAGTCTACTGTTGCGTGTTACTCCTAGGTCACTGGGAAGATGGACGAGAACCAGTTTGTGGCAGTGACCAGCACCAATGCGGCCAAAGTCTTCAACCTTTACCCCCGGAAAGGCCGCATTGCTGTGGGCTCTGATGCTGACCTGGTCATCTGGGATCCTGACAGCGTTAAAACCATCTCTGCCAAGACCCACAACAGTGTAAGTCCTGGGCACCGCGCAGACCCAATTCAAGTGAATTACGGTCACAAAAAGAGACACGGGTGGGGACAATCCCCCGGGTTCATGGGAAGAACTTGGTGTGAATGCCGTCAGCTTCCCCCAGGCCAGAACTTGCCGTTTGCTGAGAAATAGCCATTTCTCAGTAAGACTGTTGCTTTTATTATCGTTATGGGGTGCCGTGGCCTTTCTATGAGATCTCAGTCTATAGGTCTCCAGCGCCCTCTAGAAGCCAGGCACTATTTCATTTCAGTAATTCAGTACAACACTGCCCTTGGCAGTGCTTAATGTGAGAACATGCGTAGAACCTGCAAATGCCCGCTCCTGAGATGCCCGCTGGGGACTTGGAGCCACTCTGTTCTCCTGTCAAGGTGTGCAGATACCTGCAGACGTGTTCTTACTGGCCAAAAGGGGTAAATTGACTTAGACTGGTCCCCAAATAGAAATCATCTGCCCAGCAGCTGTTCTGATCATGGATTTAGGATCTGCACGTTTGGACTCTCTCTTCCTTCTTGGCTTAGACTCCAGAATTTAGGGTGTTCTGTCTGGACAACAGGGCCCTGGGCACGTGACTTCGTGCTGTGTCTCAGGAGGTGAAGGTCTAGATGAGGTCAGGCTTTGAGGGGTCTTGTGATTCCGTGAGGCCGGTGGGCCTTTTGCAGATTTGTTAGACACCATCGATTCATCATAGAAAAAATGGCCTGTGTGCTCATAGATGGGAGATAGTGAAAGAACATGGACAAAGGGAGAGGACTGAAAAGGAAATGGGCATAGGACACATGAGTTTTGTGTCAGAAACTCATGAGTCTTGAAATGCAGTTTTGAGGAATGAAGAGGATTTTTCAGTGATGTTCTACACGGAAGCCTGGCTTAGTATGGTCTCTGATTCCAGACTTCCCACACCTGTAGCCTGGGCCCCAAGTACTGATGTCTTCTCCATGTGCCATGACTGGCGTCAGGGTGGCTTCTGGCATTTCTCTGGGATCACCCTGGACCTTCCGCTGCATCCTGGCCTTTCTGCCATTCGGGCTCACCTCTGGCTTGGCCGGTGCCTACGTGTGCTGGGAGGGCGAGTGTCTTCTGTGAAGGCCCTGACATCTCAGTAATTATAATTGGCTATTTCCCTCTTCCTCCCTGGCTGGCTTAGCCTCAGAGCATCACCATCTGTCACACTGACTTGCAACTTGGATCCCAACCGTCAGGGGCTCAGAATGGCTCTATGCAGGCAGGTGTCCTAACGTCCCTGCTCAGTTGACCTACCTAGTTATATACATGTACATCACATTTCCTTTTACTCTTTCATTTGGTCTTCTCAATTAAGGGATGGTATCATTACAGCCCTCTTGGGAAGAGAAATAAACGGAGGCTGAGGGAGCTTAAGTGACCAGTCTAATGTTACATAGCTATTTTGCGGTAGAGCCAGAATTAGAATCCCAAATTGTCTGGGGCTGTTCCCTGCCAAGCTGCAGATGTAGCCTCTGGGTCAGAGTCCGATGAGGCATGTGCTCTGCTCCCTTGCAGAGTCCCTTCCCCAGATAATATAACTGAGGAACTGGACTCTTTACTTAAGTTGCTTATCACCTAGCTGGGGAGGTTGGTTTGGGAGCTCTTAACCTGGAAGAAAAGAATATGGAGGAGTGAAGATTCGAGAAGACAGAGCCTCCCCTCCACAGACTGTCCTACCACCCAGATGTTTCCAGAACAGTAGCCTGCCCAGCCTTTGCCTCTAGCCAGCCTTGTTGTGAGAGAGAATACTGACAGTGACTCTTTTCTGTCCTCATCTGTTTTAAGATGCACACCTGTGCAGCATTAATCATCCAGAGGCTACACATAGGAGGCTTTCCCATGTAGTATAGTGTTTCCTACCACGGGATAATTAGCTTTAATTTGGAGCATTGAACTAACTATTGCTGTTGCTAGGCCTCTAGATTTTCCAGGCATCCAGCCAGATGAGTAATTTTAGGGAGCATATGTGGATGTAGGTGAACAACGACTACATCTGGTGGGTGATGGGGGCTCACCACAGTGAGGCCCGCTAGCAGGTAGGCACTGAACACCCTGACCTCCCTTCTGTCCACTGAACTTGTTATTTAAAGTCACGTGGAGTCATCACCCTGCTTCCTTCAGCTTTTAAAAACAGGAGCAGCCAAAGCTTTTCTTGGCCTTTGGGACTAGTCATTGTAGGAGATAAACTTGCTTAGTATCTTCAGTTCATGTGTTTCTCATGATGTCGTTGACCCTAAAGGACGTGCAGTCCTATTGGGAAAAATGCCATGAAAAGACAGGTGAGGAATAAATGAGTGTTTCTTCAATGTCTGCCTGTGCTGAGTAGCTTGCTAGGTCCTGGCTTGAGTCCTGCAGCCTTGGCTGTCCCCCTTTGAAAGATGATGAAGTTGAGCTGTGGAAACGTGCAAGGGCATCTCTGTCACACAGCTCATGGGTGGCAGATGTGGTTGGTGACCTGTGGAGGCCTTTATTTCAATAAAGTGGTCCCCATTATTTATTTATTTATTTATTTTCCCACACAAGTCGATCTTTATTGAAAACTGGAGTCACCTGGGGGTGGGGAGGCTCGATCCAGCCCTTGAAGGATGAGAAAGATCCTTTCAAAGCTTGTTTCAGAGCTGACAAATTAATTCTCTCATGGTAATGTACACACAGATGATGTTTTTGTGCTGGCCTCTTCACAGATGCACTGGGAAGGAGGCAGGTGAAGACAGGATTTCAGTTCTTAGACAAGATTAAAGTGATCTGTCCAGACCCCCCCCCCCCCCACACACACACAAGCCACTTGGATTTCATCATATCTCAGCGTCATCCACTTAAAGACATTCCTTTAGGCAATGAACCGCTATGATAGTAAACACACCCAAGATGGCGTCTGTCAGGACTGTAGAAACATCGCGTGCTGCCATTGCGCGTGCTTGGTGCAGGATACATCAGATGTGTGTACCTGCTTGGAGGCAGGTCTCTGCCTCAACTCTGGAGGCAGAGAGGACAAAAGCATCTACTTTGGTAAGAACTATGCTAGTTTGTAGTCTGAATTCCTTCTCCGGTGTGGTCCAGAGCAACTTCAAGCTGAGAGTTGAATGTCCGATGATTTCGCGTGATAATTCTCAGGCCTCGGGGATAGCAAGCCCGCTCCCCCGAGTGTGCTCAGTCTATACTGGCAGCGACAGACAGCGCCACCTGCTTCAAGACACATGTGATTTCAGGGATGTGTCTTGACTGCATGAAAGACGTGGGACACCACAGGAGCCCCGTAAACCCACGTGTGGGGTCCCTTTCTCTCTCGGAGTGTCACTCCAGCCCTTTCCTGTGGTAGCTTCCACATTACTCCTTTGAGTCTCACAGCTGTGCTCCCCCCTCACCACCCCCCAGTTGCTGTTTTCAGTCAACACCGCTGCTTTTTGACACCACCCGTGAGCTGATGAGCCAGCTAGGGCTTTTCTGTACTTAGCAGCAGCCACTGTCAAATGTTATCCGGAGCTTCAGTGAGCTGTTAACAGCTCTCTGCTCTGTTAGTGCTGATCACCTGGTGTGAAGTTCCCCAGAAGCTGAGCTGCTTTCTATGCTTTGAGCCACCTTGTCACACCCAGCCCTCTGGCTGGGCTCCAGCCATTTGTGCCTGTGCAGGGAGGCAGGAGGAGGCTTTTTGTGTGTGTGTGGGGGGGGGGGGGTGGCGGTAGGGTGAGGGTGGTAGCAGGGTGTAGAACGTTCTGGAATCTGGAGAAGCAATTGTGGGTGAGCCAAAGCTATGGAATGGGATGAACTGGGTCACGTGGAGTTTGATTGTCCACTGCAGGACTCTCTTTTCTGTAGCCTTGATCTTCAACAACAAACTCACATGCAATATAGAGAACCACCCAAATTTTGCAAGAGGGCACACAGATATGCCCGTCTCACCCGCAAAGCTAGAAACCGAAAAAGATAGCTGTGTTGTTTGGAAAATTAAAACTCAAGCATTTTATCGAGGGCATGTCTCTCAGGTTACTGCAGCCCTTTCATTTGGGGAGTGTGGCTTAACCACATTGCTCACAGATTGGAAAACTGATCCCGAGCCACCGGGCACTGCTCGTGGAGAGCATGTTTTGGGACTAAATTTAGAACTTGCCGGAGAAGGTCTTTGAATTTTAACCTGATGGGAGCTTGGGTTGTCAAAATACAGTCACTGCTAATACAACAGAATCATTTTTGTTGTGTAGCCTCTACAAACCCAGAAGGCAATTTAACATACCACTTTTTGGTTTCATGGTTTTTTTCCCTCCACATTTTGAAAGGTAAGAAATGATTATTCTGTGTGCTCGACAGGGAAGGAAGCAGGTTGAGTATCTGCCAGGTGGCCAGAGAGCACTGCGCTCTCTCTTCCCCACCCTTCCCCATCCACATGCTGTCAGGCCAGCCACGCTGCCAGGTAGCCAGGGTCTCGCCAGGATGGCAGAGCTTGGCCTCAGCTGTTCTCCCTCCTCCAGGCGCTCGAGTACAACATCTTCGAAGGCATGGAGTGCCGTGGCTCTCCGCTGGTGGTCATCAGCCAGGGGAAGATTGTCCTGGAGGACGGCACTCTCCATGTCACCGAGGGCTCTGGGCGCTACATCCCCCGGAAGCCCTTCCCTGATTTTGTTTACAAGCGGATCAAGGCAAGGAGCAGGGTGAGTAGATCTGACTTCAGAATAATCTGAATTGTTTACAAGTTTGCTTCTGTGAATAGTTATTCAGCACTTTGGGTCAGACTATTGAGACGAATAGGGAGCAGGGATAAAAGAGACCTGCGTGGTTTTGTTCCTGGAGTTCAGAATTCCAGCAAAGGGGCTGTTTGTATCCACGGCCAACCAGAATGAAGTGAGACCGTGGCATGTGCTGTGAAGCATGTGGCGTGGTCTGCTTCAGAGTGAGCAGGAGTATTACAGTGAGAGGGCATTTTGAGTAGGGTCTTGAAGTTTAAGTAGTAGTTTGATAAGCTAAAGAAGGAAGGCAGAGGAATTAGCATATCATGAGTGTGTAAGTGTACAGTGGACACAGGGCATGTAAACAGTCCATGGCACTGGTGCTTGGGGACTGCGGTCCAGAGAGATGGAGCTGGGAGGTAATTAAAGGGAGAGGGGAATTAGAAATAAAGTTTAGGAGCAGATTTTGAACATGATACCAGTTCTTTCTCACAGTACCTTTGAGAGTCCTACAGGTTGAAGTACTTTGAAGGAAAAAAAATTGGTGAGAAATGTTAATTTTTACAGAGGTCCCATTTCCTGTGACTCACCTGGGAGGAGCTTTGGCCTGGACTCCTGGGGACTGGCCATGTGCTGACACCTGTCCTTAAGAAGAGCTCTTCATTTCCAAATCTCTGTCCTGGCTTCTGTTCCTTCCCCTTAGAAGAGTTACCAGGGTCTTCTTTCAAGAGGGCCTGAGTCAAGGGACACTCTTGTGTTTTGCAGCTGGCAGAGCTGAGGGGGGTTCCTCGAGGCCTGTACGATGGACCTGTGTGTGAGGTGTCTGTGACACCCAAGACAGTCACTCCAGCATCCTCCGCTAAGACCTCTCCTGCCAAGCAGCAGGCCCCACCTGTCCGGAACCTGCACCAGTCTGGATTCAGCTTGTCTGGTACGTTTTGGTGAGGGTCCAGCTCCATAGGGCCATCCTCAGCAGAGGTGCAAGTCTGAAACAGCTGTTGTTCAAAGGGCAGAGGCAGAAAGGGATGATGATAATCTTTGTTTTCCCCAAGTGGGAAATACTAATATCACTAAAGATCTATTTCTCAGCAAATGGCCAGTTGGGTTGAGAATCTCAACATCAGTTTCTATCATATACAAAGCTGTGTGATGCATGTTATTTGTCACATTCAGCTTATTCAGAAGACATTTTTCTAGAGTATCATGTCCCTCAGAAGGAAAATTGTTGTGCTATTCCAGGCTTTTTCTCCCTGCATATACTATCTGCTGCAGGAGTTCAGCTTGTGGGGCCCAGATGTTCTACAGCTTAGCGGGCTGGAGAGTAGCATGACCTCAGTTTCTTCATTTGTGGAATGGGCTTAAAGAGCACAGCCACTCATGGGGTCCTTGTGGGGATGAAACTAGTTAATACGCATATAAAGTGCTTCGAACAGAGCCATTTGACAGTTTACTTGCTTGGATAAAATAGGCAGTCAGAGAGAGTGAGAGGAAGGAGTCCAGATGTTAGAGCTCTTACATGAATTTTTCAGTCTTTCCTTTGGACCATGACTAGAAGTCTTTTTTCCAGCTCCTTGGGCTACAGATAGGTTCCCAAATTTCTATGACATGTTAAGGAAAGTGTCTTTCCTTGTTCTCTTGGGGGCACCCTAGCTTTTAGAAAGTAACCATATTTCCATGTACAGATGACTGTTTTTCAGAAACCTTAAAAGCAACGAACCTGAAAATGAAGCGGGCATAACTGTGTCTTTGCTGTCTCACCCGTCACGTCTGAGGGACGGTCACTGCTTCTAGGGTTGATTTTCTGGGGTGTGTGAAGATTTAGAAGGGACAAGGAGAAGTGGGGGACAGGGTGCAGTCTAAGTCAGAGGCCTGAACCTGTGGCCTTGTTTTATGTAGTTTGACTCTGTCACGGAATGAACCCAGCTGGTTTCTTGAGGACTGTTTTATACTGTCTTTGCCGGCAGCCCTTCCCTTTTTTGTCACTTAACCTTCGGGGAGGGTGTGTGAGAAGGACAAAGCATGGGCCAGGCCTGGTGCTCTGAGCCCTGTAATTTCAGTTTCCATGGGAACTCTTGTCCACTCTGTGACTGTTTTCACCCTCATCCTCTGTCCTCCGCAGGCGCGCAGATCGACGACAACATCCCCCGCCGTACCACCCAGCGCATCGTGGCGCCCCCTGGTGGCCGTGCCAACATCACCAGCCTGGGCTAGAGCTCCCGGGTGCACTCCGTTGGGGATGGGGTCGGGACACCTGAGGACATTCTGAGACTTTCTTCCTTCCTTTTTTTTTTTTTTTTAAAGAGCCTGTGATAGTTACTGTGGGGCAGCCAGTTCATGGGGCTCCCTCTTGGGTCCCCGTACTCCATCTCTCACCTGGAGTCACTGATTTTGCTCACCCACTTCCCTATACATTTAGGAATATCACACCCAAGTCCATCCACCAACCCCATCCGCGAAACCGCATCCAACACTCAGACATGCGAAACAAAGCTAATCACAAGGAAGGTGTTTTCCATCTCCAGCCTCTGTTGTGCTTATCATCTTCGTTTTCATGGGGGAGAGGGGA
The DNA here is from genome assembly GCF_000260355.1 of Condylura cristata. NCBI lineage: Eukaryota > Metazoa > Chordata > Mammalia > Eulipotyphla > Talpidae > Condylura > Condylura cristata. The sequence goes on along the minus strand of NW_004567119.1, from coordinate 18,805,952 downwards.
GATAAAGTGAATTGTCCGGAGCTGCCTTTTTTTTTTTTTTTTTTTAATTTTTAAAAAGTTTTCTTTGTGGGACTGGGAGGGGTGGGTGGGAGGGGAGAGCTTTTTTTTCTAATACTAAATTGGAAAGCCTAATTCAATATTAATATAAGGGTTTGAACTGGACATCCTAATGATGCAATTACGTAACCATCAAGCTGATTCAGGGTGGTTGGCAAACTTACCATAGCCCTTCTGAGAGGCTCCAGAGTGTCCACATGCCATTCCATGGTCTTCTGGGCCAACTGTTGATAAAGGGTAGGTTTTCTTTTTGGCCTAGCTTTTGCTACAGATTAAATCTTGGGAGGACTCTCTCTTCCTCTCTTTGCCTCTGTTCTGTGCTCTCGCTTTCTCATTCATGAATATTTCCATGTCTTTCTCTGTGTCATCCAGCCCTGTCTCTGAGATGCTGTTTTTCTCTCCTTCCATATCTTGTAGTGATCAGGTCTCCCATTTTACTGTGCTCATAGGAACCTGCTGGAAGGACTCGAGTTTTGTCATGGCAGCCATGGTAATATGCTGTCTTAGTCCTCAGAGGGCTGGTGCTATTTGCATTCTGAGCATATGTGTTTGAGTGGGTGATGCCTTTTCCTGTCCAGGGAAGGGCCAGGCCCCCCACCACACCATCACACATGGGCCCAGACTTGGGCGTCCCCTAGGGCTGCGAAATTGAAGCCTGAGGTGACAGGACATGAAGGTTTTTCCGCTCTCTAGTGCCTAACTGGCTAACAACCCTGTCAAAGCTTTGGGAGCCAGCCACAGCTTAGAAGTGTTGAGCTAGTAGCGGAGTCTGCCCCCTACCTCCCAAGGCCTGTTGTTTCCTAAGTGTCTTTGGGATTCCAGATGGCACAAGGGGCTTTTCACCTTGGGGGAAAATCCACCTTTTTCTGGTCCACCTATGTCAGAAGCCATATGCAATATATAGGGAGCCCTTCTAAAGTCAGAAAATCCTTAGGAAGTGAAAGTCCATTTTACTCTGCCAGAGGAAAAGTCCTTTTTATGAGTGATACATCACATAGTGGCTGTCGTGGGGAGAAAAGCTTGCAAAGGAAAGTGTGGTCTTTGGCGGCCGCTGCCATGATGCCTGCTTTCCTCTCTCCTCGTGGGGCTCGGGGCTCGGGGACCCTTTCCCTGGACCTGCCTCTGTGGTTGGGCCTGAGCTTGCTGGTCTGTGTTGCATTTCCTTCCTCACGTGTTTACAGGTTTTCCTAAGCAACGTTGTGTTTGCAGGCTTTAAAAAACCAAATCTGCTTTTGTAAAGCATAACACACAAAAGAGCATTCTTCATTCACACTTGTCTCTACACGCTTTGCCTTTGGGGTTATGATTGGGGTGTATTTTTTGTTGTTGTTGTTGTTTATTTGTTATTTTAAAAGTAAATTGCACTTTTAAAGAATAATTGGTTAACTTAATATATTTGCTTTTTTCTCACCTGCACTTAGAGGAAATTTGAACAAGTTGGAAAAAAACCTTTTTGTTTCAATTCTAAGAAACACTTGCAGCTCTTCAGTATTCACTTGCGTCTTCCTGTTTTTCCTGTGCCTAGGTCATGGTGATTTTGGTTATGTTGATTGTTTTCTCTAAACAACTTCAAACCTGAAGGTTTCCGCAGGCTGTGTCAGCATGTTTACCTGTTGGCTTGCTTTGTGTGTCTGTTAAATGAATGTCATATGTAAATGCTAAGATACATGGACAGCGTCTCAGAACTGAGTAACTGCAGTGACTTGATGCTCTAAAACAGCGTAGGATTTAACAATAGATGGTTTTTAATCTTTGGAATTGTGATTGTGACCCATGAGTGGAGGAACTTTCAGTGCTAAAGCTGATAATGTGTGTAGCCAGAAGAGTACCTTTTTTTCGTAACCACTGTCTTAATGGCAAAATAATTATGGTTAAAAAAAAAATAAGTCTCGTGTTTATTATTCCTTCAGAACTCTGTGTTATATTACCATGGAACACCTAATAAAGCAAAAAGTGGTTGTTTCAGGGGTGTGTCTGTGTCGAGCTGTTCACGGAACAACTTCTTGGGCCTGCCCTCCCGCTGAACCAAAGCCTTGGCGATGGTAGGCCGCGTCTTACCGACTGGACCTATTCAGGGTTGCTCAAGGTGCTTTCACTGTGTGTTCAGGTGAAGCAACCTTTATGGGTGATATTCAGGCCGCTGAGGCCTAACTAAGCATAGTGCTGTATAGGCGTCGGAAAACTGTAGACTCCATCCAGAATCGGACTACATCTAAGCTTGTATGTGGAACTGGGTGGGGGCCTTAGGTTGTGTGGTGACCACCTGGATGCTGTGTCCTTGCAGTTTGCTTACCCAGAAGCTCCTCCAGCAACTCGAGGGCACAGGAGCTAGAGATGGAGGTGCTCTGATTTACATCCAGAGCCCAGGCAGGAGCTTCCAGGACCCCGGGGCCTACTGCTCATATTCTCACCCCCAACCAGGCGCCAAGAATGGACATGGGGGACAACCAGCCCCTGTAGACCGCTGCTGGGCTTCTACATCACCCTACTACGCTCACTTGCTTTTGTGGTTCTGCAAGCGATGAATGCCAGGTGTCTGCTGGTACCAGGGTCCCATCACACGGGAAGTCGAGTTCTTTTCTTTCTCCTTCCCATGTTTTCTGTCCAAACAGGATATGAGTTGTTTAAAAAAAAAAATACACTGTCCCAAGCTTTCCTAGACAGTGTTTTAAGTGGAGGGAAAATAAAAGTAGTAAAAATAAGATAAGGCCTGACTGAGCCCAGTACAATATGGCCGCCTCAGGCTGGTAAACTTGTGAAGCTCAGCCAGTGGTCCAACAAGAAATACAAAAATAGGAAAGTGGCTGGTTTCCTGTTTTATAGACATTTATAGTGACCAGAAATTCAACAAGTTAGTTGGTTCTTTCGAAAGAACAGAGATCCTGGCCTCCTAGTCATAGGAGCAATGAGTTTCTAGAGCCAGCCGGTCACCAGCCCTTCTCTGAATGGGCACCGGGATCCAGGATGGTGTAGTCTGATCCAAAGAGGGTGCAGGACAGTGCAGCCTGACCTTGGGGGCTGATGAACCAACACAACCCCCGGGGTCACGGCCCGTCCTGCTCTGACCCTGGCCTCACCCCACACAAAGCTGGCCCCGATTTCCACGCCTGTGGACATTATAGTCTGCCCAGTCCCTAGCTGATAGCCAGTGGGTATCCACACCACTCAAGGTCTGTACAGAGCTGGGCTCCTGGAGGATGCTCATGTCCCGTTAAGTAGGAAGTTGCAGGGACCCAGGTTCCTAGGGTGCCCTGGAAGGGGCTGCACAGGTTCTGGTTGGGGGCATCTCATCTAGGAGACACTGGAGGGGCTGGCTGGAGGGTGGCCAGAGTGGCCTCTAAAGAGGCCCCCATGGGAGCCACGTGGCTCAAAATGAGCCCGATCCGTAGATGAGTCACAAGTCACCTGGCCAGTCTGGTGCTCACATACAGTGCCCATCAGTGGACATGGCGCTAAGGTTGACAATACCGCTGGCTAGGTCTGTAACTTGGGAAAGCTGTTGAACGCCTGTGGACTTCTCAAGCCCTCCGTGCAAGATAAAGGTAATGTCAGCTACTTGACGTCTGTCTCAGCTTATGAACAAATCGGAAAGGACAAGCCATTAATCCGTCTGATGGGGGCAGAGTTGAGGACTCAAAGGCAAACGGGAAGCTGTTGGAAACTTTTCAGTGTTCTTCTGAAATAGAAACAGATCAGCAAATGAAGACAAAGGCTGCAGAGGTCTCTAGATGTCTGCAGAGACGACAGTGTGCTTGTCACCAGCGACAGCATCCATTGTTGTGGTCAGTGTTGGGAGGGTCATGGAACATAGTGTTTATGACGTGCAGGCCCTGCTCCGAGGCCTTAACACATTAACTCGGTTCATCTTTGAAGCCACCCAGAAGGAGCTGTGATGTGTGCTCATGTGCGGAGGCAAAGCACAGTGAAGCAACATGCTGGAGACCAGGGCCAGGGCCATGTTTTTAATCACTATTATTCTGCTATGTCTTTGAAGAAAGTTTAGAAGAATGTGGGGGAAAAGAGAAGTAGTAGGTCTGTGGAGGAAAATAAGAGTTTTGCAGAAAAACATAGAAAGGCCTCATGGAACCAGCTCATGCCTGATGATGTTGGGGTTCCAGGTAAGAAGGAGGCAGCTAAAGTTTGCTGAGAGCCAAGGGGAAAGTTGGGGGGGGGAATGTTCCTAGGAAAACAATTTGAAGATGACAGGTGTGTGTATACACTCAAAAGTACACATTAGGGATATAATATACAACACAGGAACTTACAAGAGTATATAATGCATATAGTGTGTGTGTGTGTGTATATATATATAGTATATAATACATAACAGGGCCTTACAAGAGTATATAGTATATATATCATATAGTTTATAATATAAAACACAGGACCTTATAAGAACATATAATACATATATAGTATAATATATAGTATAGAACATACAACACATACAACACGACCTTACAAGAGTGAATACAGTGATGCCTTTTGAAAATACTTTGCAAAGGAGAAAAGGGACCTAGACATGGAGTGTGTGGTCACTTGATGGAGATGTGATGCAGGGGTTGGGGTGGGGGGCTGGAGCAGCCAGGCAGGGGTGAGGCAGGGGCTGCCCTTAGCAGTGAGGAATGCCACCCACACTCAGGCCAGGTCATTTGGACATGTGAGGGGCCTGCAGAAGGAACGCTTTAATAACCTCACACTGTGGTATATAGAACTTTTATCGTGCAAAGTTTGTTCTGCTAAGCTTGTCCACGGGACGGATTGGCATCAAGCCTCTCACTGCCCAGCTGCACCCACTGTACCCACGCTGACTTCACCTCACGGCAGCAGCTTGTGGGCTTGTGTTCTGGAAATGGAGTGAGGGTCAGAGGGGTGGACTCCAGCTGTTACCTGCAACTCTGGGACACCGGGGGGCCATGGCTGGGACTAGCTTGGGCCTTTTAAGGGAGAAGGGACAGGCGGGGAGAGCCATTGCTTTGCTGTCCACAGCCTGTAGGATCAGCTCCTCCTCAGGGCAGTCTGTGCCAGTGGACTGCAGACTGAGGCTTTCCATCTCTGATGGTTATTTCACTTGATTTTCCCTCTTACTCTGGTATCTGCCACCTTGACCCTCTGAGTACACAGGAAGCCAACTTATTGGGGGTTGTGCGCCCTCTGCTGGAGACATTTGCCCTCTTTCTTTTTTGCAGAGAAAGCCCAGCGTCTAGGCTGGGAGTGCTTTGTCTCATGAGAACCAGGACAGGGTCTAGCTGGCTGCTGGGTATCCTGCTCAAATGCAGGGTGGGTATCCTGCTCAAATGCAGGGTGAGGAGGTCCCGGCTCTATCTCCCGCCTTCTGCCTTCTGCACCCACGTCCACGACACCCACATTCTGATGGCCACACGTTCAGACTCCTGACTTCATTGTCAGCTATTAGAATCCCCGCTGTTCCCCGCTACGACTCCCGGGCAGGTACTTTAACTTCCTCGTTCCCTCAATTTCCTCGCACCTAGGTTTCCAGCTGTTTTGATCTCAGGCCAGTTTTTCTCCAAGGGCACTTACTGATATTGAACTTAAAGTTTTTATGTAAACTGTTTTAGGACCAAGGTGACTAGATGTCTTATATTTTTTATTTTGGTTCTGTTGTTCATTTCCCAAGAAGTTTATACCAGTTCCTTGTGACTCGTTGCAAATTTGATGTGGGGCCATTTGGTGAGATGCTATAATGTTCCCAGGGAGACTCCTTTGGGGTTATCACCGCTGCTCCTCAGTTCTCCACTTTGTCCTGCACTCAGCTTCCTCCCATTTCAGAGTGGACATGCTGTCTTTCAGCTGCTTAGAAGAATGATCCATCACCTGATTGCTTCTCAGGGTTTAATTCCACTTTATAAGAGGCTCCTGATTGCTCTTGCCATGCCCTTATCAGCCGGGATGTCCAACCTGGTAGTTCTGGTTCACATAATCGTTGAGCGATTTGGAGTCTGCCTTATAAACATGTAGCGCTAAAGAAAATTGCAGCGCTAGCAGGTGCACAGCGTTTCCACTAGGTGGCAGCAGTGTATGAGGAAGGCCCTGACAAGGCTTGAAAATTGAGCAGAAGGCAAGACAACCGTCTGTGGCTAAAGCATTCCAGAACAGCCCGAGCCAGCTCTGTGGATATGGGGTTGTATCTGTCTGTGTGAAGACTAGGGGGTGACTCCTGGTTTAAAGAGTTACATATTAAGACAAAGGGGGATCTGGGTCTAGCAACAGCCACAAGGGATCAAAGTCTCAGGTCCTTCCATCAAGCAAGGCTTTCTTCCTGACAGCCAGCCTGATGCTAATAAGAGCTTACAGGTGTGGTCAATTAGCCACCAAACACAATAGGATTTAGGCTTTTCATTTCCTTTGGTAGCTGTTTGAGTAAGTCTTTCTCTTCCTCTCTCCCCCCCAACCCCCTTTCTTCCCTCTCTGCTCTTTTCTCTCGGCATATACATGTGACTGGCCAAACTGGTTTTCGTACTTCATCTCATTCCCACATGTGCTTTTATAAAAATATGTTTTATGCTTTATGATAGCTTTAGAGTTACAGAAAAATGTGGTGACTGTACAGAGATTTCTCATACACCCCAAACCAGTTTTCCCTATCTTGACCCTCAGTATGACACATCTGTCATTTAGTGAACCAGTGTTGACCTTTATGAATAGCTAAAGTCCGTACTTCACTCCTAATTTTTTTTTAAAGATTTATTATGCATACAGACCTGGGGTACCGGCCAGAGGTGTGGGGGGTGAGAGGACTCACCATAGTCAGAGCGGGGAGCAGAACAGGCAGACTGACGAAGTACACTGCTGAGGGGAGCAGCGGGTGAGACAGGAGATGCCATGTGAGTCACCTCCCTGGCTGGGCATTGAACTTGTGCTGCAGTGGCTTCAGACAGCTTCATAGTGCTGCGCTTTAACCTGTGGCGCCGCCAGGGAGGGCCCTTTGCTCCTATTTCTTCAGCTTTTAACCTAGAGCCCTGCCGATGTAGGATTCCAATTGGATTGCTCTTGACCTTTCATTGGCTGAGGAGTTAGCCTTCTCTTGGATGTGATAGTTCCTCATTTTCCCCTTGTTTTGATGCTCTTGAAGGTTTTGGTCAGGCATTTTGAAGAGTAACCCTAAATAAGGATGGATTTGATGTTTCCCCCTTGATTGGACTAGGATTACTGGTTCAGAGAAGAAGACCTAGATCGAGGTCAAGGGCAGCTCTCGGATCACATCTTATCACATCACACCCAGGGGATGTCGTGTCGACATGAGTTACTACTGTGGATGCAAATCTTGACATCTTTCCCAAGGCAGAGTTTTCAGGCTTCTCCTTGAAGCTACTTATTTACCCTTCTTACATACTGTGTCCTCTGTGGAAGGAAGTTGCTAGATACATTTCCACAGTTATGTCTGTGGGGAGTTTTGCTCACCTCTTTGAGGGCAGAGTATGTAGGATTTTAGAGTACAGCTCTTTTATACCTTTTCCACTTTTATCTTTAAATATTCACATTTTTAATGTTCTTTTCTTTTTTAAAAAAGACCACTTATTTATGCATCCAAGAGCTGGGGTGTAGATCAGAGGTGCAGGGGGTGAGAGAATTCACCAGAGACAGAGTGGGGAGCAGAATAGACGGTTCCACTGAAATACACTGCTGAGGGCAGCAGGTGGGTCAGGGGAGGTCTGCCGCGCCATGTGGGTCAGCTCCCTGGCTGGGGATTGAACTATTGCTGCAGTGGCTGCAGTAGCTTCCTAGTGCTGCGCTTTAACCCTTTAAGCTTCCAGGGAGGCCCATTACTATTATTTTCAATGATACTATTTTATACATTTAACTTCCAGACACTTGATCTTTGTACACTGATCTTGCAATCCTTCCTTCCCTCCTTCCCTTCTCCCTCCCTCCCTCTCTCCGTCCACTTTCTCTTCCACTATCTGTTTCTTTGTCCTGTTTCACCTTACAATTTTTACCCTTCTAAGTGCATAGTTGCGTGGCATCATTAAGCACATTTGTACTGATGCACAGCTGTCATACCGGATCTGTTTTCATCTTCCGCGACTGAAAACCTGTACAGGTTGCAAAGTAGCAGCGGGACTGCCCTTCTTCCGCGCATTCTAGTTCCTCCTCTATATCCTTACCACAGGTACCTCATAGAAGGAAAATTCGGCAGGATTTGACCTTTTTGCACTGAACACAATGTCTTCAATCTTCATCAGAATTCCCTTCCATTCTAAGGCCAGCACCCACTGCAGTATTTGAACAGGTTCTGTTCACATGATTGGCGCGGAGTCACAGCACCCAAGGCAACCCTCATGGCACCCTTGCTCTGTGCGCTCCCGAGTTCACCTTCCCTAAGGTTTGGCTTATTCCAGAAATATATACTGTTTCCAATAAAAATCTCCACCTCTCGGAAAAAGATAATAATAACAAGCAACTATATCCTAGAGACATTTTACGGGGTGGAGGGGGGAATGGGATCAAAAGTGGGGGGAGGGGAGTGCACGGGACTATGGTGATGGCACATGGTTGAACTAGTGATGGGAAGCCCACGGGGATTACAACTGAGATGGGAAAAGGCATCAAATGATGTAAAAATAAACTATTATAATAAAAAAATGTTCCTAGAGCTATAAAATAAAAGTTTAATATAAATCACACACACACACACACACACATCTCCACCCCTCCCCTTTTAAAAAGTGAGCTAGAATATGTTGACTGAAATGGAAGAGGCTGAGCCTCTCCCTGGTGGCCCAGCGGGTTGGAGCGCTGCACTGCAAAGCTAAACCAAACCGTGGCCTCTTCATTGCTAGTTCAATCCCTGGACCCGCAGCTGCGCTATGGAGCCGGCCCACATGGCGCGGCAGACCTCTCCTGACCCGCCCGCTGCTCCCCTCAGCAGTGTACTTCGTCCATCTGCCTGTTCTGCTCCCCGCTCTGTCTCTGGTGAATCCTCTCAGCGCCCCTGTACCTCTGGCTGTACCCTATTTCTGTATGCATAAATAAATAAACCTTTAAAAAATAGATCTTTAAAAAAAGAGAGAAAGAGAAAAGAAATGGAAGAGGCTGAACTGCTGGGACCTGGGGTAGATTTCAATCTGGGTGCATTTGCTGAGACAGCTTCCTGGTAGCCAGCACTGTGAGATTCGTGGCCGACAATACCGCTATCCAGGTTCTTGTAGATGATTCACACCTGAAGTGGTTCTGAAAATTGAATTCATGGTTCAATAAACCAGGGCTGTGAGGAACATGTTCAAGTTGCTCCAATAAGAAATTACTTGTGAAAAATGTGTTGCGATGCGAAGTTCCCATTACCCTAAGATGGGCGAACACTCACAATTCAGAAAAGACATTAAAAACACTCATTTTAAGGAGTTGTGATCTTTTAAAGATTTTTTTTCTCCTTTCAAAAATTCTGAGAATTAGAAAAACTGAATAGAAGGATTTCTGAAAAATATTATTGGGGGAGAAAGAATCGGGAGAGAGAAGGGGTCAGAAAGTGACCTGCGCTAAGTGGCTGTCTTTAAATCCCACACTCCTATCCATTATGCTACTTCAGTATCATTAAGAACATTACCAATAGCGATTAGAAAATACACTTGCCTTTATTCAAGTTATCAAATAGTTTAATACAATTTCTTAAGCAGTTTTGCAGACGTCAAGAGGCAGCCTGCTCTTTACCCACCAGAGGGCGCTCGCAGCACAGTCCCAAGTTCTGGTTCTCAGTCCTCTGGTTCTGACTCCTAGGGCTGGTGCAGGGGCTTTTATAACAGTTTATTTTTAATCATTTTGTACATTTTTTTCATCTCAAATGTAATCCCCGCTAGTTTCCCATCACCAAGTCACCCGTGTGCCATCACCATAGTCCCGTGCGCAAACACTTCTTGATGACATCGCCAGTCTCGCACAGTGGTCCACCTTTGCCAAAGGCCAAAGGTGCAAAAAGCACACAAAAGAGTTTTATCTCTCGATGACCACTCTCCCCCTACACACACAGTTCTGGAGGTGAGAAGTCTGACGTTAAGGTGTTGAAGTTTCTTCCGGGGCCTGCCTTCCTGGCTCGCCAGCCCTCCCACCCGCGCGTCTTCATGTGATTTGCCCTCTGTGAGTCTGTCCTAACTTCCTCTTATAAAGACACCGAGGGCTCTGAGTTAGGTCCACCTTAATGACCTCGTTTTCACCTTAAGCCGCTCTATTGACAAATCCAGTCCTACTCTGAAGTACTGGATTTACAACTTCCACCTGTGAATTTGGAAGAGGGAGAGACAATTCAGCCCATACTAGGGTGCTGTTCATTTCACTCTGACCGACAGAGGGCGCTAGTGCCTGCAGTTCGTTCCCGGAAGCCACCGGTCTGATGACCAGTCTTCTCAAGTAGTTCCGGAAACACAGCTTGTTTCTCCTGGGTGTCCCCCACTTTACTTCTGAACCACATCCACTTCCAAATGTCAGGGAAAAAAAGTCAGAACTTCTAATGTAAAAAACGCCATGCTCTTTTTGAACTCCGAGATTGTTTTTCTGCTAGCAGAAAACATTTTTCTCCATTAGATAGTATCTCTCCCAGCATTCTATTTACTTTTTCTCCTAGCATTTGCCTCTATCCCCTCCCAGCGGGCAGTTACCAGTTAGTTACATAAATTGGTCTCCTCACCTATCATTACACACAGGAAGGAGTCCTTGCCTTGGTACACAGGGTACATGCTGTTCTCCAAAAGGTCTTGGAATTAGGAAATCAAACCATACCAGGACTTTAGAAATATTTGCAGAAAGATCTGCAAGCACCCATAGACACACCACACTGCAACAACAGTTTTCACCTTGCGTGTTGCCTGTAGTTTCTTAGCTGCATGCTCACATATTTTGTTCTGGAAGTTTTGAAAGGAGCAGGATGCTAAGGAATGGCCGCCATGGTGGCCTGCTGCCTGCAGAACCCCAACAGGTGTGAGCTGGTCTCCTCCGGTAAGCTGGTGGCTCTCCACTTCCCCTGTGGATAAAACCACACAGGAAGCAGCTGAAACGCATTTTGTAGACTTCCAGAGCTAACCTCACAGAGCAGAGCATTAAAGTGTGGATTTGGAGCCAACAGATAAGAACAGAACAGTACAGTTCACCCACCTTGCTGGGTACGCAGCAGCCATATGAACTGAGAGAGAGAAAATTATACCTAACCTTAGTTGGGCTGTAAGAACATCCCATAGATTGAGTGGCTTAAAAAACAGAAATTTGTTTCTGATAATTCTGGCAGCTGAAGTACAAGATCAAGGTTTTCATTGACTCAGTTCCTGGGGAGCTCTGCTTTCAGGCTTGTAGAGAGCTGCCTCTTGCTGTGTTCTCATATATCTTGTCTTTGTGTACACACAAACACGCTCACACACACACGCAGAAAGAGAGAGAAAGAGAAATCTGGTCTCTTCATATGTGAGAACTAGCCCCACCGTGAGGTACTGTCCTCATGGCCTCAACTGATCTTAATTTCCTAATTCCTAATATGTTGAGGATTAGGGCTTTAACATATTCATTTGAGGGGATACAAAATTCACTGCCTAATAGCACCCCCATTTAGAATGTACTAGAAGAATATGTATGAACAGGGAACAGGGGTTTATCTGTGTAGAAGGATAAAGGGTGACCCATTTTTGTATATTTAACAATTATTTTCAAAAGACATTTTACTTTCATACAAGGGAATACATAATATTAACAATACATTACTGTTGAGTAATGATCTCCGAATGTACTTCATCCTCAGTCTCACATTGAAGTTTGACCTATGAATTCCAGCACAAAGAATTAACAATAAACACCATTCTTTAAGATAGGTGAAGTGACACTGTGGCATTCAAATCCACAGAGTGTATTGGCTCCCTCCAGCCTTTGTGGGAATAGCAGACCAACTGAGCTAAGCCTCCGGCAGGGGAAGCTTCCTTGACACGCACAGGGGTAACTGGGGATGCCCATGTCATTGATCATCTCAGGTTCTCTATGGGTCAGAGCATAGATCATCCCTTTTCCTATTAAGAAAAAGAGGAAGAGGCTCTCGGGAACTGGCAATTAAGAGCTGCATAAGTCAAGCTGAAAATGGCCCACGCTTTTAACTATTTGAAATGAGACACTTCTATTTTTCTTTTTCTTGGCTTTATCTTCATTACACCTTTTGTTAATGTAGGATTCAATTATAGAGGCCTGATTTATATTTCCTTTATGGGTTTTTAAAAAAAGATTTGTTTTACTTATGCATACAGAACTGGGGTACAGGCCAGTGGTGCAAGGATGGTGAGGGGACTCGCCAGAGACAGAGTGGGGAGCAGAACAGGCAGATTGACTACGTACACTGCTGAGGGGAGCTCAGGGCGAGACAAGAAAGGTCTGCTGTGCCATGTGGAATCTCCCTGGCCGGGGATAGAACTCATGCTGAAGCTGCTGCGGCTAGCTTCGCAGTGCTGTGTTTTTAACCTGTTGCACCACCAGGTGCACCTTTATGAATTTGACAAACCAAAAAATAAAAAAAAGTGCTAGAGCTAAGAAATCTACATTAGGAGACCATGTACCTTGAAAGTAAAAGAAAAACAATGAAGAAAATTTCATAGAGAAAAATGGCCAGAGTTGGCTGAAATTATAGATAAACCTGTTCCCTAAATTCTGGCTATCTCTCCATATAATGGTCACACAAGATCACAAGATCACAAAGGCGATTAGTTTTTCCAGACACTAAGTGTATGACCTCAAAACACAAAAATTGCAAGTCTAATTTGTTAGTGTTTTAGTTGACTTGATGTCAAATAACCATTTAGATAGTTGAAAAATATAACTCAGCTCTATGGACAAAACTCAATCTTACCAATTTCGAGATCTTAACCTTTTGTATCTGTGTCCAATAATTCAATGTAAGAACGTAGGGCCCGTGCTTCAGAAGAAAGAAACAAAATACCACTACTCCAAGAGCCTCCTTTCTGTTTTGAAGTACTCTGTTTATAACTGCATTTCTCCCTAGACAAAAGCCAAACAAAACATGGAAACCTAAGTGTTTCAGCAGCTTTGGTCAGTAGCTTAGACCCGCACTGATACAGAATTTAGATTTTTCAGTAATGACAGTCCTACTCCATAGGTGACTAGAGTTTGCAGATTCCTTTTTTCCAAAGAGAGGTCTTCGTGTAAAGTAAAAAAGGATAAGAAGCGGCCCTCCCTGGTGGCGCAGC
>NW_004567119.1:18779953-18792391 GCF_000260355.1 Condylura cristata | reverse complement strand
TCAGTTTCCGCAGCCTGTCCCATCCTGCAAGTGCCCCACACTCATCTGTCTTTACAAAGACTCTAACCTCTGAGGCGAACGCCTTTCCTCTGGGTTCTCCTACTTAACTTCTACTCCGCAGAATTTAGCATCAGGTCAATGTTTTCCATGATTTTTGGGATCATTTTATTCTAGGCCATTCCCTTATTTCTCAGAAATGTACCAATCAAATATAGGAGTTCATTATTCAGATTTTAGGGTTCATTAATTCACCCAGGAAATCTTCTTATATGGCTAGCTGCAAACTGCAAAAATTGAAGAGATATAAATTTTCCCTTGAGGGGTGTTATTGAGGGAAACTGAAGAGGTAGGAAGAAGTTGAGATAAAATATTGTGGGAGTTCATGTGAAAGGGAATTGAGTTTTCAGAGAATGAGAAGAGTCAAAGATAAATTATTAGAAGAAAATATGACACAGTAATGTCTGGGTAGTTTATCATGACTCAGCTTTTGATGTTAGACATAGTAGCTTGTATTTCCTTGGGAACTTCCCCATGCTACCTTGAAGTAGTACTTTTTATAATTTTTTTCTTGTATTTTCTATGAATTTCAGATGAAATGTAATATATATATGTACACACATGTATATATATATAGAATCTGTAACACATACATATGTTTATACATACAACAACCATCCCTAACAGCTAGGATTTTGAAAATAACTACATCCAGATATGAGCTTTCTACTTCTAGCTTGTGGATTCCTTTCAGCCAAGGTAATCCTCTGCTGGACACTAAATTCATTATTCCATTACATTCCTATTTATAGTATTTTATTGCATCTGTCAATATCTCCAAACTTTTTAACTTTAGAAAAAGTTTGCGAAGTGACCTGTATCTTTCAAAACCTATTTCATTTGCTAAGATGTATCAATGCATGAGTGACCACAGCTCATTACTTTATCTGCTGTCTTCTATTTCACCCAAGAAAACCTCCCAGTTTTCCCATACTGAAGCGATGGACATTTAGATTGTCTACAGGATTTCACTTTTGGGACTGTTTGCTCCATGAACATTCTCACCTATGCCTTCTGTTGCCTGTGGGTGATCTTTCTCGTGTGTGTTCCCCGTAGAACTGCTGAGTTATAGAGTCTGTGATTTTCAACTCTAGATCACACTAAGCTGTTGTTCAATGGTGTTGCACTATATTTTAACATTTACTTTTTAAACTCAGATAATGCTGGCTTATATTGTTGTTAGAATTCTTGCCACCTACTCACTTTTTATTCTATGAGTAATTTATTTTTTTTAAAAAAAGATTTATTTATTTATGTATATAAGAACTGGGGTACAGGCTAGAGGTGGGAGGGTGAATGGAGTGACCAGAGACAGAGTGAGGAGCAAAACAGGCAGATGTATTGCAATACACTGCTGAGGGGAGCAGTGGGTGAGACAGGAGAGGTCTGCTGTGCCATGTGGGTCAGCTTCCTAGCCGGGGTTGAAATTCATGCAGTGCTGGCTGCAGAAAGCTTCATAGTGCTGCGCTTTAATCCCTTGCACCACCAGGGAGGGCCCTCTATGAGTAACTTATAAGAAAGCTGGTGGTTCCACATGTTCCTTAGCACCGGGTTTTGTCAGATTTTTATATTTTTTCTCACAAAATTGGTATAAAGTGACATCTCGGCAGCTCAAGGTACATTTCTGTAGCATGTTGATGTTGAACTTCACTGACTGTGTGTATCTCCTTTCTTGTGAAGTAAGTCTCTACTCCCGTTTTACAGGTGAGAAAACTTGGGCTCAAAGAGGTTAACTATCTTGCCTTGGGTTACGTAAGTATCACGGGGCAGGTCCTGGTTGCAAACTCTGTTCTGTCTGAATATAAAACACCTGTTTTCTCTACCATCTGACACCGCTTCCTGAAGCAATGGGTTTTTTAAAGAAACAAATCAGAAGTCATTCATTCAAATAGAACTTTCTTTTCAAGGACTCACTTGAGAAGTCTATCTCTTTATTTCAATAATGATGCCATTGTTTGTACAATTTGTAGATTATTTGCACAATTGCTATCTTTTAAAACTCAATTTGTATGCCTTCTAAAGAAATAGACTTACTCAATTAAATTTTTCTCATTTTTTGGAGATCCAAGTGATAGTCTCTAGAGTTTCCTTCATCCACTCTGAATGACTAGCAAGTTGTTTCAAAAAATCAAAAATACTGTATCACTAAAAATACTAAAAAAAATGTGCTTTTTGGATCGATTTCAGTGATTTTCCAGCTGTGTCTCCTGAAACTCAAGGATCTGTCCCTTGAGAGATTCTGTATATCCTATTTTGGAGGGAAAAGGAACTATAAAAATCAGATTAGGAGATGCGTTTCCTAAGCCTTTTCTCCACTGTTTTCTACCCCTTGCCCTGCTTACTGCCCTTCACAGCTTTCCCCTGTAGGTTCCTGTGGCCAGAAATTTACTTTAGATCTACTAGCCTGTGGCCTCCGTGAGGGGTCACTTAGTTTGGATAGAGCACCCTGACCATCGGCCAGAGTGCCAGACACAGAGAGGATATTTGATAATTATCCAGTGAGAGAATGAAAAATGTTAGAGTGGTTACTGGCTTTTGAGATGCCCTCATCCACTTTCACCTGTGGCTCCACTTCCACCCCCCCCCCCAGGCTGTCTAGAGAAGGAAGGGGATGACACAGGCACCCTGAGTTTAGCCTTCCCACCACATATTAAGCATTCTCTGGAAGTTGAGACTAAAAAATTTGCTAGTAGTTTTACATGGGCTTCATCTTTTCATAGTCTCAGCGTGTCAGGTACTGGAAATAAAATTTGATGACATCAACATTAACAGTCACATAAGATAATAGTTTTCTAGACATGAAAATTGATCCAGAGGTTCAGTATATCAATTCTTCTCTAGTTGCATATTTGAGAATAAAATTTATCCAGGATTTAGTGGAGAGGGCCAAGGACAATTTATATACCTTGAATCTTTGTAAATATTGAGGCAGATGGATATCTTTTCTTTATTGAATAAGTCAATAGAGGATACATAATCACAGGGTTTATGAAATCCTCCTTCAAAAGAGAGGAGACTCTTCAGATGAAGAGTAAAGCCTAAAATAATGTGTGGCAGAATTAAAACATTTTAGGGAGTCCTTTGCATAACAGGATGTAGAAAGACATGAGTTCAATGACAAAGGGGTAGAAATGTATAATGGGAGAGTGTGCTTCAATAAAACTATAAGAAGATGAGACAGGGAGGGAGATGGCTAAAATAAAGAACGGTTGCAAAACAATAAAAATGCAATGCTGAATTGCTATCCTCACTGAAGGCAGTTAGCTGCAGGGTGAACAGGAAAACAATAGAACCAGTGAATGGAGTACATTGGTTATAATCCCTTCTGGAACGCAGGCAAAAAATACAAGGACTTGTCACCAAGATGATGTGGGAGTGAATAATAGCTTTTGGACAGTAAAGAGAGCGCCAACCTCAGAATTTCAGATATTTCTAAACAGGAAGCAAAATAGCTGAATTGGATACAATAATTCAAGTTCTACTGCATCAACCTTCTCCCATTTGTTTCAAAGAGACATACTCGTGTCTGCTAGGAGAAAGCAATGAACATCTCCCTTTGTCTCCTTCCTGCGCTTACATTTGGGTAAGGGGCATGAGAGGCAATATTAGGAAGGGAGGTCAGTGTTCTGGGGATGTGCCATCTCTGAAGTGCATAACTGACAAGCGCTGATAAGTCTTCAGTAGTTTTTCTAATAATTTCTTACCTTTAAATTGGTACCTCTTAGGTCTTCCCAATCAGTGGCTATGAATTTTAAGAACTCTGTATAGTAAGGGTTCTCTAGAGAAAGAGAACCCTTAGGATAGAATGTACACATATGTCAACCTACACATGTACAAAAACATAAAAACATGGGAACATTATGCTTATACATACATGAACAGATGAACACACATTAGTTCGCTAATTAGTTGATGAATTAACTGCAAGTGATTGGCGCACATGATAAGGAGGTTTACAATCCCAAGATCTTCAGAGTGAGTTGGCAAGATGGGTCCCTAGGACTGCTGATGTGTAATTTCAGTCCAAGCCAAGAAACCTAAAACCAGGAGAACTATAGTTTTAGTCTGACAGGCTGACAACTTCAGTTCCAGCAAGAGTCGATGCTTGTGTCTAAAGGCAAGAAAAAGCTGATGTTTCATTTGAAGACACAGTTTGGTATGACAAATTCTATCTCTTTCTGCACATGAAACAATCTCAGTGACTGCTGAGTTTTCTGGTGTGTCCCTTAAGGCCAGTCTTCTAGCTCTGCTCCCAACCCTGAAAGAGTTGGTCTTTTCATTTAAAGCAGGCCTTTGATTGAGAGGGCGAAGCCCACCTTCATTCAGAAAGAACTTTGTGTTACTCAATCTACTGATTTTAAAAATGAAACTCAGCCAAAAGCACCCTCAAAGAAACACCCAGAATAGTATTTGGGCTCTCTATAACCCACAAATTAGCACATGCAATGAACTATCACAGAGCACTTTCCTGTCTGATCACACATGCCATTTCTATTATTTTACTTTCTATGGTTGCGGAGAGGGAACCAGAGTGAATGTGGAAGCCAGACACACAGGACCCCTTTCTCTTCTAGGTCTCAGAGGATTACTTTTGGGCATTGGGGAGAGGCCATTAGAGGTAGAAATCTGCACTATCCATAAGGAAAAGCTTGTTTTTGAAAATCAAATCCCCAAATCCTACCTCCCATTCAAACCTGTGGTAGGTGAGTCCTAGGGAATGAACTTTGGACAGTACAGTAACTACTAAACAAACATTCCCCAGGCAGGCCTGTGTTTCTGAACCTGGAATGCACATAGGTAGCCCCCAGGGGGCTTTAAAAAAACCTAAATGCTCAGATTTCACCAGAAATCCTAATTAGTCTGGATATAGTCTGAAAGTTACGATTTAAAATAAAATATATACAGTACTAGTCACATTTTTTGGTGATATATATTTCTATGCATTATAATACACGCTTAGCTACTTTTAACACCCATACCAATCAGGATACAGTATAGAGAACAATTCCACGATAATCACATTTCCTGATGCTTCCTTTGAAATCAGACCCCCTATCTCTTCTACCAGTCCCCTACCCTGGAAACCAGGTTTCTGTAACCTGAAAGTTCCCACCAGCTCCCTTTTAAGAATGTTACATAAATGGAATCATATCTATGTCATCTGTGGAGCAATGGGATTTAAAAAACTTTCCTGTCATTTTAATTTGCTGCCAATGTTGTGAATCATTGACGTTGTCGCTTGTTCCTCTGTTAAGAGTGAAGTCTCTTTCCTTCTTAGCGGAGTGAGCAGGAACATTGGAGACCCACCCAAGAACATTCCAACAGGAGATCCAGAGAGGCAACCCAATGTGGAAAGAAGATAAATCATGGTTAAGGGAAAACAGGTGATGGCAATTATTGAAAAGCTAGTCCAGATAAAAAATATCCTAAAATGGGATTGTTCTAAGAACTTAAAAATAGGGAACAAGATTTTCTTGGCAAAGAGCAGCCTCAGATGACATGAGGCCAGAGCACTGCCTTCTCTCATGGCCATACTTGAAGGTTTGCAGCGAGGGGAGGAAATAAGACACTATTCTTTCAGTCCAAGGGAGTAAATGATTGCTGCCATATGTCCCAGGGCGAAAACTGGATTTCAAATAAGTGATGAGGCCTGTTTCTCCTTGTGGCACTTCTTTGTAAAACTGTCTCTAGACTAGGACTAGCAAGATTCTCCTTGAGGAAGTCCCATGGGGCAATCTCAGAGCTCCGTGAGGATTAAAGTCAGAGTCTTCGTGTGCTCTGTGCGCTCTTCTGTTTCAGGGGCTTAGTGAGGAAGGTGTTCCCCTGGGGAAAAGGCAGCCTAGTTTGGGAGCTGGCTGAGAAGGTGGGACTGCCTTCCTCCTTGACCATGTCCCCTCATCCCCTCAGTGGACACTCCCCTCTTGCTCTCAAACCCTGCCTTTAACAGCACTAGGAGAGCATTGGAATTCAGAATAGTAGGGACGGTAATTTTTTTTATAAAAGATTTATTTATTTGTACATACAGAACTGGGGTACAGGTGAGAGGCTCAGGGGCGGTGAGAGGCTTCACCAGAGGCAGAGCGGGGAGCAGAACAGGCAGATCGACGAAGTACACTGCTGAGGAGAGCAGCGGGCTGGTCAGTAGAGGTCTGCCGCGCCATGTGGTCACCTCTGGGGCAGGCGGGGATTGAACTCATGTGGAAATGGCGTAAGCTTCTCAGTGCAGTGCTTTAACCCGCTGCGCCACCAGGGAGGGCCCAGGGACGGTAATTTTGAAGAAGCCCTGGGCCCTGTCATTGTCCACAGAATTGCAAATGTGTACTAGGGTGAGATCTAGCATTGTGTATTTTCTTTTTTAAAGATTTATTTTATTTATTTATGCATACAAGAAATAGGGTGCAGGCTAGGGGCGTGGGGGGGGGGAGCTGAGAGGATTTACTATAGACAGTGGGGAGCAGAACAGGTGTAACTACTGAAATCCACTGCTCAGGGAAGTAGGGGGTGAGAAAGGAGATGTCTGCTGCATCATGCAGTTCCCCTGCCAGGGATCGAACTCTTGCTGTAGTGGCTGCAATAGTTTCATACTGCTGAGACCTAAATAAACCCTTGCGTCACCAGGAAGACCCTAGAGTTGTGTGTTTTCTAATGGAAATGAAGGGACTTCTGGGTAAATGTATGAGGACAGGACTAAGAAAATTAAGTTTCAAAATTTAATTTAACTGCTTCTTTTAGTGTTGTGGAATGCCTCAGGGGAGTCAGTGATAATACAGTTTTGGGTCACTTGAAAATTGCCAGACAGCAGAGCTGAGGAGACTGTGGGAGATGTCCTGCTGGCCACAGGGCTAACTTGTTGATAGCAGACTATGTCCACATGTTGTTTATATTGAAAATTTGGGATACGGGTTACAGTTTTCACAAAAAAGTTTTAGGATTGGGAGATTATTTCCTCTCTTTAAATCTTGACTTCCTTTTCTAAGACTATATTTAAGGTCAAAAGACTTTTATTGTTACTCCATTAAGAAATATGTGAAAATTGTGCTTTTCTTGGTGTGAGTTTCTCACTGGATGGACTGAGTTTATTAAATTTTCTTTATTTCATTAACTTTTCACTCATACATGTCCTGATTCATAAATGTATAGTATTCATTCCAGATCGATTGTTAAATTAAAAAACAAGATACATATAATTGTGAATAGCTGAATTCCTTGTTATCTTAGAATATTTTTGTAAATATGTATATGTGTTTGTATGTACTGATATATGGTTTGGATTTAGGAAAGGGAGATACTGAATGTGAATTTTGGTGGGTTGGGGTTGCGTGGGAAAAAGAAGCAGAGACAGAAATAAGATTTCTATCCTGGTATAATTTTTTAAAGTGGTAGAATTATTGACTTATTTTTTAATTTTTAAAGTATTTTTTTCTCTTAAATTAATTTGATCCTTTAAAATTATGTAATAGCCCAAGAAGATGAATCTGTTATAAAGTTGAAGGTAAGTAATTACCATAGTAGATAATGACATTTAGCAAGTAAACCAACAGCAGAAATCAAGCTGCATTTTTGCAGCAGGTAAAAAGCAACTTAAAAAAGTAAACTTTATTTTGAGATAATTGCAGATTCACAGTCAGGAAACAGCCCATGTATTCTTGCTCCCATTTCCCCTGATGGTAACATCTTACAAGTCTGGCCTTAAAATATCACGCTAATCTGTTCAGAATTTCCCACTTTTACTTGAACTCATTTATATGCACATGTATTTAATTTATGCATAGGTACCTGCATCCATTATTACAGTCAAGATACTGAGAAGTTTCAAAGTCTCCCTTTGTTGCCTTTTTATAACCACACAGATGTTCACAGCAATTTTGTTCATGCCAAACGGGAAAGAACCCACAGATCCTCAGTAGGTGAAGGGCCAAACACACCCTGGTACCTTCAGACAGTGGAATATTAATCAGCAATAAAAATGGGCAACAAACTGTTGGTGCATGCATGAGCCTCGAGGGGATAATGTGGAGTAAATAAGTCAAAAATTATCTACTGCACGGTTCCGTTTATTTAACTTTTTGAAATGATGAAACTTTGGAGAACAAATGATCTGTTGTCAAGAGTTGGGTGTGAGGTGGTGATTGTGGTTACAGAAAGACAAAACAAGGGGTCCTTGATTTATGGAACTGTTTTCAAGTATGCTTAAAACAAGAATTTACAATATATTCTTTGTTATATAAATGGGATCAGGTTACATGTATCTCATACAATTTACTTTTTCCACTAAATATGTTTGACTACCTTTTCACCATATAGGGCTATCTCATTTTAATAAAGAGTTACATATTAGCTTATAAACGATAATATGCATCATAGTCATTTAATTGGCTCCCTGCTGAGGGATTAGGAGGCTATTCAAGTCTTCAAGTCTTAAGTCCTTGTGCCTCTGGCAGGCTTGACTGTGACTGGTGCTGATCAACCTCTGGTGTGGACTTGAGGTTTTCAGGCCAGGTCTCGGATAAGTTAAAATTCTCTTTTTCCTGTCCTCATTTTCATCCTATTCCTTTTGCTCTTCCAGACTGGGATTGAGCCTATATTGAATAAATAAGAAGTGCCTACATACAATGAATTCAATTATTGCTGGAGATTCATAGGTACAGATACAGGATAACATTATCCAAAAATAAATGGGGATCAGAGACACTGGGAGGGTCATAGGGATATCACAGGAAAATTTTTCAAGCCAAGTCTACTAAGCCATGATGTACCCTGAAGAAGTGTTGACAGTGGAAGTAGATTATGAATTGGCAGACTGATTTATTGGACTGAAAATAAAGTTCATTTTATTTTCACTATAGTTCCATATTATTAATCACATCATCAAAGTGTTATTCTCTTCCATAAATCTCCCCAAATATAGAAATGAAGTACAATATCATTTTCATAGGAGAAAAGTATTTTAGCAATGTGAGCATAAAAGTACAAATGGATATTTTGCAGTTATTGATTTCTCATATTTTTTGTGTGTTATTTGCAAAGTTCAGGGTTTTGTGTGTATATTACTAGTATTTAAGTGACCTTTAAGTTATATTACATCTACATAAATACAGTTCTCAAGGGAGTCTTAAAGCATTCCTCTTGGAACCTATGAGCTTGAACCTTCAATTTCTCTGAAGCACAAACAGTCAGAATTGATGGAATGTGGGATAGGGTTAGGAGAAACCCACTGATATTTATAATGTTATTTGGTTTGCTAATAAATATTCCTTTATTTTATTGCTCTTAGTTCAGGAGTCACTAGAGGGAGAACAATCACCTCTTGCCTCCATTACGAAAGGAAGATTCTGAGAAAAAACAATCACTCAAACAATAGCTAAAGAAACCCTACAAGGAAGAGTTAATGGTTTCAAGTTGCCACGTAGTTGATTTGAGGGACTTGGGGTGCATTACTCAGTTCTAGAGCCAATTTTTCCTGCTGTTTATCTCTCTATGATGGTTAATTTTAGGTGTCAACTTGACAGGTGCCCAGATACTAAGTCAAATGTTATTCCAGGTGGGCCTACGAAGGTTTTTCTGGATGGCATTAATATTCGAATTGGTAGACTGAGTAAGAGAAGATTGCCTTTCTTAACATGGGTGAGCCTTATTCGATCAGTTGAAGAACTGAATAGAACAAATAGCTAACTGAGTGGGAAGTCCTTCTGCCTGATGCTTGAGTTGGGACATAGGTCTTTTCTAGCCTTTGGTATCAGCCTGAAATAATAATTCTTATGGGTCTCTAGTTTGCCAGAGTCAGACCTTAGGCTTTCTTTGCTTCTATAATCATATGAGTTAATTCCTTATAATAAATTCTTTGCTTTCTCTTGTCTGTCTCTGAACACACACACACATACACACACACTATTGATTCTGTTTCCTAGGAGAACCTAACTAACACATTCTCTAAAATCAAGACAGAAAGGTCCATGGGGACAGCTTAGAAACTGTTCTAAACATACAGGGCCACCATTTCACCAGAGACTTGGGAGGCATGGTACTGCTCTTCTATTATGGATAGCAACACCTGATGTTGAGATCAGGGAACTGGTCAAAGTTACACAGCTGATGAATGACTACAGAATTAGAAGGTAAGCTTCTCAACCCCAAGGCGTATACCCCTTAATTAGTTCCCCTATAAGTAATCAAATAATCATGGACCTGCAGAACATTTAATGTTAGATTTGCTGTTAGAGGTCATTTAGTTTGGGGGTGAGGTTTGCTTCCATACCCAGGAATGGCAGTGTGGTTTTATCCTAGTCAAGACTGATCCAGGACTTAACCAATGAAGACATCTCCAGCGTTTCAGTTTTGCAAAAGCAAAAATGGTATGGCATGCAAAGGATTTAATGGCATTCATTTTTCTTTTAAGAGCTTTCTAGGAAAAACAGTAGTAATTCAAAGGTCAAGGCTGATGCCTTGTGAGAAGAGCGGCAGGACAGGCTGATTTATGGGGATTGGAACAGAAGACATGGATTAAGAATGGGAACGAGGAATAAAATAACATGAATTGTTGACTGTATTTTAGTAACTGTGTGAGCCTGGGTTAGGAAGAGCTGCAGAGAATGCTTCTCATTTAGGGGGACAGAGAAGGTCAGTTACAAGAAGGGTGGGCAATTTTAAATCCAGAATGGCAAAGAAATTAGAAACTCTGCAAGTATCATGACTGGAACCACTGATTCACTCACCTAGACAAAAATATTTAAGTTCTATTTATGAGGCTGCCTTGAATTAGACACAGAGAGACAACAGGAATTCTGACACCATGGTCTCTACCTGCATGTGGCTCACAGTCTAGTTAGGGACACAGACATTGGCCAAATAATTACAAATTAATTACACAATACAATTTGATAAGCGCTACCAAGAAGTTTGGGATGGCATGAGAATGTTAATCAAGAGGGCTGACTTGGTCTTGCATTCAGGACAGTAGCTTGTGACATTTAAACTGAGATGGAAAGGATGGATAGAAAGAGGCAGGATGGAGAGGCCGGGAGCTTTCCAGATGGCAGTGGGAGGGGCAGGACCTGGAAGGCAAAGGGAAGGGTGAGCAGAGAAGGGCAAGGAAGACTCTTAACCTGACTTGGTAAAGATTTTGGATAACATCCTAAGACTAATGAGAAGTCATTGGAAGCTTTTAAGCAAGAGTGACATGATTGATTTGGCAGGGCACCGTGGGGGATTTGGGCCAAATCCTCATTAGTAATGATTAGTTGTCATTGCGTGGCCTTGTCCTTTTTACCTGAATGGCTTGGAAACCTCGCAGGATAGCCATGTCAAAATGGACCATGAGACTTCTAGAGCCTCAATACCCCCTGATCAGAATCACAAACCAGCCCAACTCTGCTGGGTGACTGGAGCCTAGCCCAGGGACCTGTGACTTGTTCAGAATTGTTCCTCCCTATTCTGTAAGAGTGTGAACAGTGGCTCTTGCCTTTGATGAATTCCATGAGAAGACAGCAGACACTGCTTATAGGAGATGTGCTTGAAGGAAGAATGGGTATTGTTGGGGATGTGCAATCAATTTTGGTCAATCACTTTTGGAGGAAATATCCCTCCTGACTCAGGCAAGCTCTGGCTCTGGTGAAAACAGAAGTTCAATTCAAAGACCACTGCCACAGTGAACCTCCCATGGGTCTCTCACCCACATCTGTTTCATCTAGTTCAGGGCCAAGAAACAAAAGCCGCTTCTTCAAATGTCTCTCTGCTCCACGGGGCCTCCCTCAGGCCTTCTTCTGGCCTCCATCCTGCTTCCTTCCCCTTCAGTCTTCTCTCCAGATTTTGTTCTTCCCTGCTCAGCTTCACCCTCCTTTCGATGGGGCAGGGAACCTGGAACCTCCTTTTTTCCTGGGGGCACCCTGTTACAGTTTTACAGAGGAGGAAGCTAAGACAGGTGGATACAATACAGCTAGTAAGAGACAGAGTTGGTTTTGGACCCAAGCGTTGTAGTATCCAAGACCATGAAGTCGAACAATTTACTATATGCCTCTCTAGGACGAAGACTGGGAACTGGGCTGTGACTGTCCATTTTGGACAGTGTATCTTTAAATGGTGATGTCCTGGACATTTGTGCTGTTGTGACTGGGTAGCATGAACAGCAGAAATATATTTCCTACAGTCTGGAGGCTGGACGTCTGAGATTATGTGCCAGAGTGAGTGGGCTCCGGTGAAGACCCCTTCTGTGTGGTGACCCCACCAGAGCTGTCTCCTGGCATGGCAGGAGGATGGAGTCTGGGATCCCTTTAAAAGGGCACTAACGGACTTCCGGAAGATGGCGGCAGAGTAAAGACGCAGAGATCACCGCGTCCAAGCCGGCATAGGAATTGAGGACTGAAAACAGACTATAGACTCACTTAC
>NW_004567119.1:18774833-18776413 GCF_000260355.1 Condylura cristata | reverse complement strand
AAAAGAAAAGTCCAGGACCAGAAGCTTCTGCTTCCCAAATTCCAAGACTGGCAGAAAATGTGGGACATTGGAAAGGTGTGACTTGTGGGTGAATTAGGGGTGGTCTGCTTGGCTTTGGGGGTTCTGAGGGAGCGTGACCACAGGCTCTGGCTGCTGAGGGCAGACTCCACACCCGACACTTGGATAACATCCTTCTGCAGGGGCCCCGGGGCAGCAGGTGTCACTGGGAGCTGTTCTGACTCCTATTTTTCAGTGTATGTAGGAAACACAGAGGGATTTGCTGTGTGGGCCATGTCTTCTCTCTGGGGATTGGATACTGACTTGATAGGGAAAAAAAGCTGAAAATGTAAAATTTGTATATGGTGATGAGGTATTTTAAATAGAGCGCCTTGACTTTATGAGTTTGGATAGGTGAAACAACCATGTGTAATTGGAAATGGAAAATAAAACAAGTGGGTTCTTGAGTCAGTATTTATTGTGATAAATTGAGTCCAAAGATTTCTGGACATAATGGAAAAGACTCATCTGTCAAAGTAAGGGGCTGGGTGTCTACCATGTGAGTTTATAGAAGCAGCTGCAAGCACTGAAAATCTATCACTGGAATTTGCTGGAATAATTAGAAAACTATTTATAAAAAACTAAATCTGGGGCCTGACCTTATATCAAAATAAATTCCATATTGAAGGAAAGAATTAAATATAACTCACAAATACTTAAGAGGAGGAGAAAATACACTTGAAAAGCATGTAGTGGTTAAGTCCTCTACACACAACCAAAATCATAAATAGTTGATGAAAATATTAACAGACATGATTTATTTTTTTTTAAATAGAAGCAAAATTAAATCACATTACATCACAGTAATATAAGCAAATTTTGCTGGCAAAGAATTTAAAATATGTGCTGCAAATGTAATAAAAAGTTGAATTCCTTAATATGTAAAGAGTTCTCACGGTTGAATAAGTTAAGACAAACACCACATGGAAGAGACAAAGGATGGAAAAAGAAAGTAAGATATATAGGTTGCTAATAAATTTATGGAGTAATATGGCCCTCCCTGGTGGCGCAGCGGGTTAATTCACAGCACAAAGAAGCTTAAGCTACTTCCACATGAGTTTGATCCCCGCCTGACCCTGAGGTGACCACATGGCGTGGCAGACCTCTCCTGACCCACCCGCTGCTCCCCTCAGCAGTGTACTTCATCGATCTGCCTGTTCTGTACCCCACTCTGTCTCTGGTGAATCCTCTCACCTTCCGCATCTCTGGCCTGTACCCCAGTTCTGTATGAATAAATATATAAATCTTAAAAAAAAATTTATGGAGTAATATTACACTGTTCCAGAATTCAAACACATTTATACTGCAAGAAGCAACTTTGGTCTATCTGAGTAGCAAAGAATAAAGTAGAATGATAACACGAGAATCAGGGGTTTGAGAGTGGGGAGGTCTCTGCTTTAAAATACTGTCTTGGGGGCCCTCCCTGGTGGCGCAGCGGGTTAAAGCACTACACTAAGAAGCTAAAGCCACTTCCGCATGAGTTCGATCCCCGCCTGCCCCGGAGGTGACCACATGGCGTGGCA
>NW_004567119.1:18682220-18774702 GCF_000260355.1 Condylura cristata | reverse complement strand
AAAAAAAAAATACCGTCTTGGGGACTTCCAGGTTACCTAGGGGTTAAGTCTCAGTGTTATCACTGCTTTGGCCTGAGTTTGATCCTGGCCAGGGAGCTGATCCACACAAGGTGCAGCAGACTTCTCATGTCTCACCAACTGCTCCCCTCAGCAGTATATTCGAGCAAATCTGCCTGTTCTGCTCCTCTCTCTGTCTCTGGTGAATCCTTTCACTCCCAGCCCTCAGACCTGTAGCTTATACTCTAGTTATTGTCTGCAAAAAATAAAATAAAAGTTAAAAAAAAACCCCAAAAAACAAAACCAAAACATTATGTTGGCCAAAAAAGAAAATCGTGTTCCTGAAGAACATGGTATTAAAGATTTAAAAATTTGTGAATGTTTTCAAGCAGAAATTTCACCTCCCCATGTTAATCTTAAGAAAGTAGTAGTGGGTAGTGCAAAGATGTAGACTTGAGATAGTTTATAGAAGACAAACATTGGAAAAAACTTAAATATCTGAACGCAGGGAATGAATAAGCAGCTCATGTTCTGAATGTAGAACAGGACACTTAAGAGTGAGCAGACTGACTGGGACACTTACAGAGAAACCGCCTGTTAGACGAGCTTCCTTCAGGCATGAGTTACTGTGCATTTGACCGTGCATTCAGAGTTCACGAATCAGCATTGTAGATTAAGTAAGACGTTTTCAAGCAGAAGCACACGTAGAGCAGGCGACCTATTGATCAGTTGGTGAAAAGTTGTTACTAGCGTCTCTCTTGCAGGATCCCAATCTCATATTTCTCTTGGGGTTGTGGTTCAGGATTCTCTAATTGGGTGTTTGTGGCCACTTTATGAAACCTCACTACTGTGGATAATGAGAATCAACTGAGTGCTTCCTCTTACCCAGATGACTAACATTTAGAAGGAACGTCATCCTGAGGACTGAACAGAGGTTCAAATTACAAGGCCTGTGCTTACCAGGCCAGTGCTGGCTCTGCCCTGGTGGCAGCCCCTGCTCCAGCTCCTGCTGCCTCGTCTGAAGAGCATTAGAGTGTCCTGTGCCTGCACTTTTTGGCAGCAGGTTTGTTCACAGCCCTGTCAACTGCCCTGGGCCATTGTCTGGGCCTTCCGGACAGACTAGAGAAACCTGGCAGGTATTTTCAGTAATTAAACAGCCAGTTGGGCCGCATCTGGGATAGGGGGCTTGGATGTGGCCTTCAAGGCTGGGTGGGGCTCACTGTGGCTGCACACATTTCTTGGTGTATCCAAAGAGAGGCCTGTAGAGTCAGGGCCCTGAGAAGGGTGTCTTTCTTACCCAGGCTGAGGACTATACGTGCCTGGACAGCTTTTAACCCAAAGCAAGCCAGAAAGGGACATTTTTCTACCTGTGTAATTTTCTTTTTCATTTTCCATTAATTATTTCTCACATAACACTTTGTGCAGGGATGAGATTCTTGTCTCTCCTGCTTTGTTCTAGTATTCTTTAGGTTTATAACCGCAGGCACAACTTGAAGTTGTCTATTCTAAATGTGGACAATCTTTCTCACACCTCGATTTTCCCAACTGTCTACAGAGCGCTGAGCCTGGAGAGGTGTCTCCTTCTTTCCCTATCAGATTCTTATCACAATGTGAAGGACCTTTCCACCCTCCATGGAAAACAGGCAGTGAGCAAATCAGCACCCTTCCAGTACCAGTTAACTGCGGGCAAGGATACCCTGAGTTTTGTGTGATTAAAAAGTGTTACAGAGATGAATTCTGGGAGGATATTTTTCTGAAAGCAATATTTACTATCAAGCAATATTTTCAGACCTAAATCTGAAAGGAAGCTTTCAGCTGTAAAGATGCTGGTAGTAGATGCAAAAGGAATAATATATATTTTAAAATATATTTATGCATGCAGAAGTAGGGTACAAGTCAGGGGTGCAGGGCCGGTGAGAGGCTTCACCAGAGACAGAATGGGGAGCAGAACAGGCAGATTGATGAAGTAACTGCTGAGGGGAGCAGCAGGCAGAAAGGAGAGGTCTGCTCTGCTCAGATTCTTTTTGTCCCTCTGGGAGTGAGTCCCCCTGAGGAAAGCACCCCTCTGGCTTCTGTCTGCCCGCAGGCTGGACTCTTCCTCACCAGTGCCCTCACCCCACTGCCCCATCTTCACTGGCTGCAGGGCAGCGGTTTGCAGATTGGGTCCTTTATTAGCTGAGAGCCCAATTTCCAGCGGCATCATGACATATTAAGAACCCGTTTCTGAAGTCAGAGTAACTGGATGTAAATTCTGTTGTTTACTGGCGCATAAATTCAGTAAACCCTTGTGCCCTGGTAAGTCCCCTTTTCTCATCTGAGGGAGATGGGGGAGGAAACAGAACCTACTTGAAAAGTTTAGTGGGGGCTTAGATGACTTCTTGTGGACGTTGTTTGGAACAGTACCTAACAGTGTGAGGAAGAGTTAGCCAATCGCTAGCCTTGTATTTGTCAATTTTTTCCAGAACTTGCTGCAGGAAGGTGGCTGGTGGATGCTGGGTCCCTCAGAGACTCAACCCCAATTTCTGCTCTCCCCCCAGGGATTCCCTCCACCATTGGGTAGCTCCTGTGTGGGGTGTCTCCCTGACACCCACAAATTCCCTCTTAAATACCTGTGTATTTCCCAGTTTGCCTTTTGCAAAAAAATTCTTTTTTTTTTAAAGATTTATTTGTGCATACAGAACTGGGGTACAGGCCAGAGGCTCAGGGGCGGTGAGAGGCTTCACCAGAGACAGAGTGGGGAGCAGAACAGGCAGATCGACGAAGTACACTGCCGAGGGGAGCAGCGAGGGGAGCAGCGGGCAGGTCAGGAGAGGTCTGCGGCGCCATGTGGCCGCCTCCGGGGCAGGCAGGAATCGAACTCATGCGGAAGTGGCTTTAGCTTCTCAGTGCTGTGCTTTAACCCGCTGCGCCACCAGGGAGGGCCCCCAAAATTTCTTTTTTATAGAATTTATTTATATTTGCTTTTTACATTATTCTTCATCTTGTGCATTTTTTCATCTTGGTTGTAATCCCCATGGATTTCCCACCACCAATTCACAGGTGTGCCATCCCCATAGTCTCATGCGATCTTCCCGCCCCAGTTTTGATTTAGTTTTTAAGTGGATTACTCTTTCTGCCAGACAAGAAGGAGCAACATGGAAACTGAGTGTCTTCTCTGTCATTAATTACCCCGGTCCATGCTGTGGCTCCCCTCTGTGGCTTGGTTGACAGTTACCCATGTCAATTATGTTGTGAAAAATACTATATTTTGAGAGTCCACTTTCATATAATTTTTATTACAATATGTTGTTACAATTGTGCTATTGTAATTATTAGCGTTGTGGCTAGTATCTTATGGTACCTGACTTATACATTGAACTGATAGGCAACAAAACAGCATTTGGGGTTCAGTGCTGTCCTTGGTGTCAGGCAGGCATTGTAATTATCTGGGTGACTAAGGGGTGGGCGCTACTGAATACCCTCTGTTTACATAAACTGCTTGCTCTGGGTTTTAACCTGTAGGGGGCGTGTTCTTGCAGATACAAGCCTCTTACTGGTAATTCTCCTTGGTGGCCAGCCCTTCTTCGATCTTCAGAGGGCTTCTTTAACATCTGAGTTCCTTGGGGAAAAAATCATTCCCAAAAGTCTTTGACTACCTGGTCAAACCCCACCCCCACCCCCCCTTTCTTGGGAGAACTTTGTGGGCTGACTGCACTAGCCAGGTCTGTGAAATTGCAGGATCTCACTGTCTGGGAAGCATGTACAGTACATATTTTGTGCTAAGTGTGGGCCTTTTGCTCCAGGGGGCCCTAAGGGTCTTGGAGAGGCTCCTTAGGTGTGACCAGGGAGAGGGTGTGTGTGAGGGAGGGGGTATGGGCATTTGAGTGACTGGGATTTTCTCCAGCCCCCTACTCCATTCCAGAATGCTCCCCCTCTCTTTTTATTTGTGCTTCTGCATAAGACTCTATCCAAAGAAAGGATTGAACCATTGAAAAAAGGTTGAATACCATTGACCTAATTTTTTCCACTGAATTATTCAGGGTGGCTTTTTATAGTGGCTTGGCCCTTCCAGATAGTGTTTGGACAACAGGATGACAGAGCAGTCTGGCCAAGACATTAGTACTAGCTGTCCCTTCCATTGAAAGTCTCACCTCTGTGTTCAAGAAAGGCTTTTCTTGGTTGAGACCAGTGCTATTTTTGGTAAAAAGTAAACAACACAGAGCTTTTTTTGGGGGGAGGGGAAGGCACCACACATAAAATGACTCTAAATTAGTTCCAAAAATATGTTAAGCCACAGCAACACTGTTAAAATAAGTGTATGGCCCCTACACATACTAAAAAACTAAAATAAGTTCTTGAAGCTTTGTTGCAGGACACATAATGTCAAACTAACTTTGTGGGTGTTCATTAAGGCAAACCCTCAGAGAGCTAAGTTAATAAGGGTATAAACAATACTTGTGTCCAACCTATAAAATGCATCTAATATTATCAATCAGAATATCTGTTTTGGTTTTATAATGATATTAAAAAGATCCACGTGTTTACATGAATTTAGAGCATTCTGGAAGACACTCTAAAATGATCAATCTAATACCGTGGTACAGTAGTGCGTTTATTTAACTTATTACATGCATATTGAAAAGAGAGTGTGGGTTAGAACATAAAAGCAAGTGAGTGATCAGGGGACAGCGGTTTTCTGCCTACCTACAACCACAGAGTAAACACTTTTCATAAAGTGCATTGGAAGCAATTTCTTATAAATAGGAGAGATAATAATAATCAGCCGGCAGAAAGATTTGGCATTAAGAAGCTCTTTGAGAATAAAATCGATAGTCTCATAGAATTATTTAAGATTTCGGATAAATTTAAAATATAAAGGAGCAGAATTATTACCGAAAAACTTGGGAGTCTGAAAGAGCTAGACTCAGCGTGGATAGAGGTGCATTGTCAGTGCTATGTGATGTCTGGAAAAGGCGTGGAATGTTGGCACACATATTTGAGAAGAGTTGCACCAGTTGGAACTGAGTAAGGATGAGCACTTTTCTTATTCTGAGGTGGTTTCTGTTTTCTGCCTGTATGAAGTTGTGCTGTACTAGCAAGAAAAATGGCATCCACTAAACACTGCAATTCTTTATCTTCATGAATTCAATTAAAAGGGTATCATTAACACAGTTAGGGAGCAGGGATGGGATTCACGGGGTGCTGAAATTGGTTTATATAGGCTCCAGAGAGACAGTTGTGACCTCTCTTCCTGACAGCATGATCAGCGATGTCATGTTGGCAGTTTAATATGTCGCTGTCAGAGAATTCACCCCATAGAAATTGACAAATGCTGCAAATTCTACTTTTCTCTTCATAATACTCTCCTCCTACCCCACCCCTGAAAACTGTTTGCTAAATATGTACTGATACGATACTAGATAAGAGTCAAACCCTGGTAGTTTAACCCCAGAACATTCTTGCAAAGGTGAATTTTTTCATGCCAAAAGACTGATGCTAATGTTATATAGTTCCTTATTATATGAGCCCCTTTGCTGGTGTATTCTGTTACCTATAGTCTAATGCACCCTAACTGATTCCTAGAACTTACTTAAGGGGTTCTTATAAGGAATAAATGAGATGATGCATTTGAATCAGAAACAGACCAATAATTGTTAGCAATTATTTTGTCATGGAAGAATGCACAGCAGAAATATGGCCCTAGAGTTACTCTAACCATCTGTTTCAACTGACTTCTCTACTTACATAAGAACTACTAAGTGGCAGAACTGACTGCATCTCCACTTTCTGCTCTCTTATAGTCTATATCCTGGGGCAAAATGCTAAATGAGTTAAAAAGAAAAGTCATCCAAATAATCTAGTGATGTTAGTCTACAAACCAGTTATGCCGCTTTCAAGTTCCACGAAACAATGTCTCAACAGTTGCAAACATTTGTGTCCTTTAGGGTGTCCTCCAACCTGCATCTGCCCTGACACTTGCTCTCTGTGGGGAAGGCCATGGTCAAGGCTGGAGCCTGATGAGCAGAGCATGTGTATGATATGGCACTGTTGGGCTAAATCCAGATGCTCTGGGAGATGGAGAACTGTCACTTGATTTTGCTGCTAAGGGTTTTGGCTAAAAAAAAAAAAAAAAAAAAAAAAAGATGACTCCTCATGGTCAGAAAGGCATCTTTATGGGTAGTAGAAATGACAGCCACACAAAACAGCAGATCAATCAGAAAAACAACCCTATAGATGCTCAGTAAACTAGATGTCGGGCATTTTTCTCAATGTTTGACATCCCTTGTTTTATTTTATGACCCCGACAATCTGATATCCAACAATTGTCCCTATTTTTTGAGAAGCAGGAGCTAAAGTTTAGAAATGTTGAAAAATTGGCTTGCGATCATTTGGTGGAAGTGGTGGGAGGAATTTGGAGCTGGTGACAATTTGACACCACTGATGTTTCTCAACAATGATATCATACCATGAGGGGGTCCCACTGAAGAAATGGGACCAACGAGGTATTCCTGGGGCTCCCAGATTAGAAGAGCATAGTCAGACCAGAATCTCTTCACCAAGGAATTCTCTTTGAAACATGTTGCCCATGACCTTCTCCAGCTGCCAGCCTATAGCTTTGTTTTTGTATAGACTCAGCTTGATCACACACAACTCACGTATCTAATTTCCACCACCGCTTCTCCTGACTCTCAACCCTTGATGTTACCATATTTGCTCTTACCTCTGTCTCCAATCCTGACAGCTGGTGTCTATGATATAAATGCTACCTTATTTTGGGGTCAAAGACACCAACTCTCCTTCTCTGAGCTACCCACTCCGCTTCTCCACACACATATTAGCAACACTTCATGACTGAAGAATGAGAGAGTTATATGTCTAAAGAAAGAGGCTTAAAATCTTTTATTAGAGAACATACACCAATGTTGAACAACACAAATATTATGGCATCCAGATTTAGAAGGATAATATAAATGCTTATAACTTGAACAATCAAATCACTTTATTAGACAAATAAAACAAATTCCTTTTTAACAGGGGTTGCATGAGCCATCAAGTCTAGTTTTCAATAATTTATCTGCTTAATAATATGTACATGTTTTCCTAAAAAAAAAAAACACCACCGTGATTATTCACCACATCACATCAGAAACTAATGGGGTTGTAAAAATGGTATAGAAAATTCAGAAAGACTTAAATAGCACATTCCAAGAAGAGAGTCCATTAAAAAGGAAATAAACGCTTTAGAAGCCATTGCAGTTAGAATGTCATATATATGCAACCATACGAAATGCTACAGCAAGTTCAAGTATAACAATTCACACACATAAGCTTATTTATCTGCCTTGGGAGGGAATTCCCCTTTACATAGCATAGAGTACACACCAACTTCTAAGCATGACTTGGGTTGTTTCTGTTTCTTTGTATTATGGTGGGATGATATTAAGATCACTGCAATGGACCAAACACCCAGACTTGAAGAAAGTGGGTGTGTTTCCCAAACACCGCAGATCTCATCTGCCACGACCATCTGAGGCTTACAGGCAAAACGAACCCTCTGAAATGAGCCAGTGAGCATGCATTTGCTACTCTGGCAATGTGGAAAAGCTGTGTTTGTATCTTGAGAAGACCTAATGAGGAGACAAGCAGGGAATCCACAGTAGCTGGGAAATGTCACAGGTTTTATGTCTAAATGCTCTCAGCTTTATTTGCTAAAATACAGTTTTAATTTCATAGACCAAAGGAATCTCCAAATTTGTTTTCTTTGGGCCCCAAACCCAAATCGTTCCTAGTGGCTGGTGATTGTAAATGCAGCTGCAAAAGTGCAGCTTGTGCTTCGGCTCTGGCCCCCACCTCTGCTGCATTTGATCTGCAGTAAGCTGCGAGCCACCCTCCCCCGCCCCACCCAGATGAGAATGTGCTCTGATATGGCATGAGACCCCCACCTCCCCAGTGATGGATGTTGTGAAGCAGCCTGGGGGCACTGATCCAATTACTTCTTGCATTCATGTTGTAGGAAAAATGCTTTCTCTTAAAATTTACTCTACAACATTTTCTTACTAAAAACAATTCCTCAGTTTTACAAAGCACTCAATTGCTTTGGGTAGGATTTGCTTGGTAAGGCTTCCTCCAAGCTTATTCTTATGGATTAGCTGCTTTATGTTTGAGCAAATGTTTATTTGCACGATGAGAAAAATAGGCATTTTTTTTTCTGTTCAGCCATCCTACTGTAAAGCAGTGCTAAGCCCTGAGCACAGAGAGAATCAGGCAAGTGGAACCAAGGCCTGTCTTCGCCAAGCCAAACACAGTGGCGCCATCAGGGGAGCCCCTGGCTCATCACTTACTGGCATGCCTTGGTTCTTTCGTGTTTTAAAAAAAAGTGGAAAAAAAAACCCAACCCAACAACAACAGCTCAGGAACTTGAGGGTGGGGGTTGGCAGAGTACACAGTAACCACAACTTCCATGCAAGACTGATTTCCATGCGAGCGCACAGGCACGGGCTTGGCCCGTACACTCCCAGGCTCACAACCCCTGGGCTTTTGCACACACTCATTCCTTCTGGCTTACGACAGCTCCCTGGGTCTTCACTTCATTTGTCCTCTAGGATCCAACTTAGGACTCACCAGTTTCAGGAAGCCTAACTCTGAGGCTGACTTGGTACTTTCCAACAGAGTCCCAGGGACTGTGGGAATGTGTGCCAGGTGCTTTCCAAGCTCTACCACTGCGCTGAAGGGCCTGGACTCTGCACAGACCAGAAGCGCCCAGAGGGCAAGGACCCCCAGTCCACGAGGGTTTTTTCCAGCCTCTGGCTTTGTGCCACGAGCATCGCACAATGCTAGGGAATGGATGCAGGAGTGAACGCTGTTGTCTTTGCCAGGCAGCTTCCCTTGGTGCTTTTGTTCAGCAAGGCTCTTCTGCTGCTAGGGATTGCTAGAGGGACATGAAGGCAACTTTAGTGTCTGACGTGTAAAAATGCAACAGAGGGAGTGATACTAAACCGACTTTCAAAACATTGAGCTATTTTGTCCCCCAGGTCTGTTTTCCTCTTCTCTTTGCCACCACCACCATTCCTAACCACTATTGTGCTGGTCTTGATAAAACTAGCGTGCCTCAGGGGACTTAGTCATATGAATGCTTGATGAAGAGGCCAATAGACCTGGCCTCTCCGAGGCTTCTGAGGTGGGTTCAGAAGACAGTGGGTAGCTGGACACCCCTTCAGTGGGTGGTGAGGTCAGCACTTGTGGGTATGGAGCTGGCTTCATGTAATGGGTCTGTGTCGTCTTCCGATTTGACCTGTATGAATTACATCATGCTTGCCATAGCCATGCCTCAAGATGATCAAAATTTTCTTTCTGTAGACTAGGAATTCTTACTCCAAATATAGTGCATCTATTTTAACAAGTTCAGAGTTTAGTAGCGCTGGTTCTCTGTGAGTTGAGGCGGGCGCCATTTCCCTCCATACACTCAGCCACCTACTTCTAGCCGCGAGATTCTCAACTTCCTTTCTCCCAACACTGAAAAAGTGGAAGCTCTTCTTTATCTGGGCCAACACCAACTCTTTGCTCTTGCCACAACTCAGCAACTGCTTCTCAAAAACCAGAAGCCCGAAATAGCCGGAGCCTGTGTTTACACAAAGCAGAGCTGGGCCAAGAACCTCCTCCCTGAAAGTGACTTTTCCCTCCATTTGAAACAAGTATGAGATTCCGAGTCACGAGAGACTTTTGGCAGGATGAGGATGGTAAGGCCCTGCCAAGCACCGCCTTGGGGTAGGGATGCCTGCCCTGGGCAGGTGGAGTCGTGGGGAGCAGTGCTTGCAGTACAACGTTCCCGTCATGCCCAGGGTCCTGGGATCCCTTAAAGGGTTCACAGAAATGCAGGCTCTCCAGGGTTAACATGAAGTGAGGGTGAGGCGGAAATGCACATGAAATGGAACAGGAACTCCATGGTGGGGGAAATACATACTGCCCGTGGGCCCTGCCTGGAAATCTGCTGCTCTGTCTTGCAAACATCTGCTTCTGGTAGTGTCAGCCCATTTACTCGATGTGCAAACCCAGCTTAGCTTCACACACTCTACTGTCTTCCTGTGCTCAAAATTATTTCTCGTTTTTATAACGTAGGTCATAAACCCACACACGTCTTTAATAGAATGACTCCGTCCAATAGAGAGTCTTTCCACAGAAAAAATGATAACTTAAAATACTTCCTACTGGCAGGTGAGTGGCCAGGGAGAGAAAGGCTGTAAATGCCAGCAAGTTGGGTGTGCTTGTGCTGGGGTGCGTGTAGTCCTGAGACTTAGTGGAATGCTTTGAAGTTGTAAAGTTTGATTTTTGAAAAGTTAATGCAGATTTCCAGGTGGTAATGTTGTCAACTCAAAGATAATGCAGATGCAGGAATTAGTGCCTAGCTCCCTAAATTAGGAATGAGAACATCTGAGCGATCTTGTAGATACTGTTCTGTGACTTCCTTTTAGTAAGAGTAACTTGTGCTTGAACTGGTGATGAGTAAGTGTTGGAAAATATAAACCTGAACTAGGATGAAGAACCAAGAAGAACTGAAAGACTTATTTTGTCGCTTCTGGAATTTTCAAGGTGATTGAATAATGTCTTATTATAATAATGTCTTATTTATATAGCAGTTAGGAAGGGAGAGGAGACAAAGAGTGTGAGCATTTATTGGGGGGACTTCTGTGATTTCATACTTGTCAAATCATGAGGCATTGTCATATACCCCATTTCATGTGCTGACCCCATTGCAAAGGTGAGGGAAAGAGAGCTCAAATGACTTGACCACGATCACTTAGGTGGAGCAATAGGGACTGAAATTTGCTTGTGGGAGCTGGTCAGGTTGGGCTAAGAGCTCAGCAAGCTGGTGGCCAGCACAGTGGATGCCAGGGAAAGGCACAGTGAAGGCCCAACTTTTTCCAGACTTTCTCTTTCTCCTGACCTTCCTAACAGACTTTATGTTCTTAATTCTTTCCACACCCAGTCACTGGTTGGTTCTGTGTGAAAATATCTCTGATAATGTGATTATAAAATTTTATTTTGTCCTATCCAAATGTGCAAAGGGCCTGGTAATTGTCGATGATCCACACATATATTTTTTTAACTATTAATCATTCTCTCTGCCTATTTTATCACATATGCATTTTATGGGGCAGATTCATTTTGTCATCCATAGTGCTGGGTTGAAGATGTGTGGTAACGCTGGCAGGTGAACTGCTTAAGACTTGCCAGAGCCCAGATCAGCTGCTCTCCATTTCTAACATCATATGAAGTAAGCATGTGTGTCAATTCAGGTCTTAAAAGCTGAAGCAAATTTTCTGTTCTGGAATGTCATTTCTCACATGCTGAAGTTCAGGTGTCAGGGTGGTTTGAGGTTTGGATGGAAAGGCAGAAAGTCAGGTGAGAGGTTGAAAGTAGAGACAGCAGCAAGTAAGGGACCCCATTTTTTAATTTACTTATTCCCTAATGTTTGTTTCAATTAAGTATATGGATAACAGGCAGTAAATTATCATTTAAATATCTCTGACTCTCAAAAATACTTCATAGGTGTATTTCTTAAAAACCTTCCTTCTTGGCAGAATTGGGGCTCTGTATTTTAGGTTCACGCTGCTCCCCAGCCCACCCACCCAACAGGCCCCACCTCTCCCATGCTCTTTCCAACCACTGTACCTCTGCCATGACCTGGGGGTGGTGGAGGGGAGGCCCTGGGGACTGAGAGAGATTCATCTTGATGCTCTGCTTTTGATTAATGGACCAAAGACCTTCCAAGTCTTGAGATTTTAATTAATCAATCGGCGAGGCTGAAATCTCATTAGGCTGAAAGACAAGACCAGGCTTAGTAAAAGAAATGGAGACCAGAGTGGGAAGACAAGCTTTTATAGAGGGTAAGTCAAAAAGTCATTCTATACTTCAAACTTATTTTTGGATGGTTTGGGCTTAAATATACTGAGTGCTTTTGTAGCTCCTGTCTTTTCATGTGATTGTTTCCTTTTCTTCCTCTAATTTCTGCATTGGACTGAAGCTGGCAAACCTCAATACTCTAGACAGCAAGGGTATGCCATTGTGATCGAACTGTAAAATGTAGAACCAGAAACACTTCCAATCTCCGGGGGTGGGGAGGGGGGTCGGGTACTAGGAAACCAAAGCACAGCATCCCTTGCCCAGAAAGCACAATAGCAGATGTTACACACGAAGAGCAGTCCCGATTCTTCCAAATGAGTATAAATGTTCTTCACTTCTCAGCAGGGACAAGGGAAAAGGGAAGATAGGACTGTGGCTGTCGGAAACGCATCATGTGGGCAATAAATTTGTCTATACCAAGGATCTTGGGTGGGTTGATGAAATAGAAGTGGGATTGACTTTCTCCAGAGAAGGCCGGTGACTAGGTCACGATGTCCTAGGGCTATGCAGGACGGACAGGGGACCCAAAAGTCAGGAGTCCCATGGCTCAGGTAGTACCATTCTGGTCCTGAGGGTAGAGGGCAGGTGGTCTGCAGGATGCTCACAGGGAGAGCCTTTTGGCAAAGAATGGTTGTCTATATCCTCATATACCATCAAGTCACATAGTTTCCTTTTCTTACTCTTTTTTTAGGCTGTGAGATGGAGAATAGGAACAGCTAGTTGGAGATGCTTGGTACCCATTTGCCAAGTTAATCCTGATGTAGGACAAGTGTGATTGAAACAGCCATAATTCACCTATTCCTCAATTTGTGACTCAAGATGATCAACTTCTCATGCGGTCCTGAGGACTGGGTTCTGCAGTTGGTTTTCTGCTTCCCCTTGCTAAGGGTCTTGGCTCTGGTGCATCAGTGATGGTGCTCTGCTTTCCTGGTTGTAGACAGCCAGCTTGACTGAACAGTTCCCATTACTGTGCTGTGCACCCCTGATTAGGATCTTACTGTATTGTTCCAGAAGTCCATTTTTATCTCGATAACCTTGAGCCTTCTTCATGGATCATCTGTTATTTTCAAGTCCTATGAATCTGTTCTCTAAGTCTCTGCCTATAACTAGTATTTGGACCTTGTTCATTTTTGTCTTGCTTCAGTTAACTAGCTCAGGTAGGGTCAAGTTCCTTAAATATGGCCAGTAGGGGCTGAGTACTGCTAAAGGCATATGAAATAATAAGATCGTTCTTACATTTTAGGAATTTCAATCTAGATGAGAAGACAGAACCTATATAGGTATAAGTGTAAAGTATGTTTAGAATGAGAAAAGCAGGTAAAGATTTTAAAGAGCAAGAGAAGATGCATAGTAAAATGGTAACAAGTAGTTTCCAAGTATATTTTATAGACAATTGCTTTAGAAATTTGGACAGAAATAGAGTGATCAGGAAGGAGTGAACTTGAGCTTGTAATCTGGGAAATTAATTGTGGATAGATTTTTATGGGTGGAAAGGAGAAAGGAGGGGAGTATGGGCTGATTTTTTGTGTCCCCCAATTTCATATGTTAAAAGTCCTAACTCCTACTACATTAGAACATGACTTATTTGGAGACAGAGCTTGTACAGAGGTGCTGGTTTAAATGAAGGGGTTGGGAGGGGCCAACCAAGCAACTCCTCCCTGCAAGAGGAGAATGTGAGGGCATGGGCACAGAGGGATGGTGATGGACAGACACAGGGACACGATGGCCATCTGCAAACCAAGAAGAAGCCTCAGGAGAGAAGACAGAGTAAGGAGGATGGGAGAGAAATAAAGCAAGAGACAAAGATGAAGAAGAGAAAGAGAAGGTGACTTTGTAGAGCTAGTCAAAGACTTCACCTGTCAGAGGGGGTGAAGGAAGAGCTGCAGCTCTGGGGGGAGGGGAGGGAAGCCACTCCTGACTACCAGCTGGGTT
This sequence comes from Condylura cristata, assembly GCF_000260355.1. Lineage (NCBI taxonomy): Eukaryota > Metazoa > Chordata > Mammalia > Eulipotyphla > Talpidae > Condylura > Condylura cristata. The sequence continues at coordinate 18,760,893 of NW_004567119.1, read as the reverse complement.
CTGGATGCGGCTGTGATGGTGCTTGTGCCCTTCATATGCCAGGAATAGAATAATGGTGCAAGAATATGATGAGAAAATTCATGAACAGCCCCAGGAGGACATGAGCTGGTGGAGACAGGGCTGCCCAGCAGAAGCACCTGGAAAGAAGGAACACCTTTCATCCAGGGGAGCTTGGCCAAGGGTCTATCTTCTGAGGGGTGAGTCATTGCTTAATGCTAACATGACCAGAAGACAGTGACATGGGCAAAGAGTCAATGTCCTTGGGGACAGGGCCTTGAGGCGTGCCCTCACCCCATGGACCCACCTCCTGCCTCAGGTCTGACATGGCAAGGATTTAGAGGAGCTGGGGGAAGCCCTCCTGTCACCAGGGCAGCACACAGAGGCACTGTAACCCCTGAGACTGGTGGCATCTGGAACAAGGGCCCCCTAAGGTTCTTTGCTGAGCAGCCCCACCCTGAATGTGAACTTGTCACTTGACCTGATGTCTCATGCAGCTGGGAGAGTTAATGTTACCTAGAGGACATGGGGCAATGGCATGTTATCAGAAAGGCGCTTGTATCCTCTGCTCAGTGCATCTGCTCTACACTGAGCTACCAAGTGCCGAGATCATGTACAGCAAATTATCGCGCGGGGCTAAATCTGGTCCCTGCCTTTCCTTTCTTGGTGCAGCCTGTGAACTAAGATTGGTTTCCACTATTTTAAAGGTCAGGGGGGGGCTTAAATGTAGAAGAATATGTGACAGAGACCCTGTGGCCCACAATGCCTATCTACCATTTATAGGGCTTTGCCAGTCTCTGCTGTTTATTATGTAGGTTTTTATTTTTATTTTTGTTTACCTGGAAACATTCTTCCTCTTCCCCATTTTTTCCCCCTTCCCCATTTTTATCAATGCCTCTTGGAAAAATGTGCTCTTGACTTGCAACAGAGGAGCGTGGCATGTCCCCTGCATTCGAACCGGGTACAGATTTTTTGTGCCAGTGGCAGTGCCTGGTGCAAGAGAAGAAGTGAACAGTTCACTGGTGGTGATGATCAGGGTGGATCCAACTCTCACGGTCACAGGGGAAAGAGTGTTCCCAAAACTCCCACTGGGACCTTCACATTCCCCAGGTCCTTAAGGTGTCAATCATTGCTGGCTTTGCCTTACATGTAACCAGCTGAGCAAGCCAAGAGCCCTCTGCCCTGCTTATTTCCTTAGTTCTGCGACTGCCTATCTAGGGAGAAAGAGCAGAATTACAGCTGCATATCTTTTAGCCAATGAGAGAAGCATAGACAAATATGCACGCAGTCCCTAGAAAAGTCTTGCACTGCAGAAATACAGCAGGAGAGAAGATGCAAACAGACTGAAAGCGAAGGGGAGATGAATGAGGCTGAGACAAAATTCAGGGTCTCAAGAAAAACACAGATGATCTTGGGAACACTTAGCGTGTTACAGAAAACAAGTCTTTCCTCTTGTCTCTTTGTTTCTTCACATGCAAAAGTATTGGTGATAGTCCCTTCTTTTTTTTTTAATTTTTTTTTTTGCTTAGAGGAATGATTTGAAATTGGCCAAATAACATATGACATTTCATATCATATTAATGGAAGGAGTACTAAACTCAGGCCGGGGTTTCTGCTTTAGCTCCCATTGTATTTGAATGCACCTATTGTATTCAGACTTTTAAGGAGTAGGTCAGCACCTTTATTATTTTTTTCTCCAAAGGCAGCATAAGTTTGCTCTAAGATTTTTTTCTTAAGTCTGGATTTCCCATATTTCAGTAATAATCATTTCCAGTTTATAATGTGGCTATGTCAACTGTGATGTGGAAGGGAACGAACGCAATGACTTCTGAGAGTCACATGAAAAGGAAAGACAATTATTTTGTCTTTGGACATGAACAAACAATCAGCTTTTGCACAGTTCCTTGTTTACCAGTTGCAGAAAACTATTACTAAACCATCCATCTTGTGAACAAAGGCGTCGGTAAATCTTCCTCTTTCTCAACACCACCCCTCTGGCTATACCCTTTCTTTTGGTGAGGACTCAGTAATCCATGTAGGAGCAAAGAAGGAACATTGTCCTGCACAGCACGGCTAAGATCTGTCCTTAGCCCCCGTGACCTTTGGGCATGAGGGAGCCAGAATGACCTGACGCTCGTGGCACTGCGAGCAAGGAATCGGGGTCCTCTGCTGAACCCCAACTTGCTTTTTGCCAGTCCAGCCCTTTGATGTCATCTCCACTCACTCATCTTGCAGGAATTTTGGAGGCTGGGAGGCAACTGCTTCCATTGCTTTTGGAAGATGGTAGAAGCCACAGCAGCCTGGCTCAGCTCTGTTCACAGCAGTCTGCAGACAAGGCATCCTCCCAGTTGCCAGCTTGGCATGAGTGGAGCTGTGTGCAGGAGTTTTCATGGTCAAAAGTCCTAGTAGTGTAAAAAGAAATCAGTGTAACCAATGGGCATCAGAGTAACTTCTGAGGCTTCTGTATTTCCATCTCTGCCTTCTTTTTAGCCTCTCTGGTTTTCCCTTGCTGCGTTTACCTTCCAGGAGCTTGTGCTCCCTCCTCCCTTTGCTGATGAGTTGAGATTTTTTCTTTAAGTCAACATGTGCAAGCATAGGCAGCTTCCCTGTTGGCAAACGGACTGGGTAGAACTAGATCCAGCAGCAAGTGAGAATGCCTGTCATGCTGTGATTAAGGAGCTGTGATAAAAGTGTGAGCAATTACCTGCCCAAGCAGAGAGTTTCTAAAATGTTCTCACTCCCAGATCATAGCCATGAAACCCACTGGGCCAGAAGGCCATGTGATGGTTCATTTGAAGGGGAGAGGAGGATATCTGGATGCTTGGACATAGAGCTTCCACAGGCAAGAGGAAATCCACGAACAAGCAGGTGCCATCTAATAAACAGCCACAGCTACCTGTCGATTCTCATTTTCAGATTGCCTAGGTCTCTGGTTACTTGGAGATCAGCATTGTGGACTGTTTCTCCATGGTGACAGGCTTGAGGATCATACATTTGCTTTTGTAATTCCTGGTGAAAGACCAGTGATTCTTTCTCCAACTCAAAACAAAATTGGAATATAGGTGACAGTGTGTTGTTTTGTTTTTATTTATCTTAAACAGGGTTATACTTCCTGAAGGTGTGTTGGTTAATTAGCTAGCCGCCGCTACCATCAACACACCGCACAGTGTGTCTCTTATCTGCAACTGTGTTTAGCTGTTCCGTGTCAATGTCCTCTCTATATTCTTTTATATGTCCATCTTCTCCCAATTTGATATAATTTGCCCTTCTTGCAGGGCTTGAATAATGAAAGATAGTTGTGACCAAACTCCTCTAATTACAACTCGCTCTTCGATTTGGCTGGGAGGGAGCTTTCACAGCATATTTACTATTTACTGGGCTTAGTAGGAAGGCAAATTTCTAGGAAATAAACAGAAAGTTTGGGCATTGCTTTGTATCCTCAGCGTTCTCAATTTCAGCGTTCTCAATTTCAACTAGAAGATTTTTACCGCAGTATTTTGAAGTGCGCGTGTTCTGGAAAGCATGAGACTTTAGAGCTAGGAATGCCTAGGTTTGAATTTTGGTTCCTCATTAGCTGAATGGGCCTGGATCACTCGGCTGCAGATATTTATGTCTAAAACGGGAGCAGTAGAATTGCTGTGCCCTTCAAGTCACAGCAAGTCAAGTAGACCTGAGAAAGGCCTCATGAAAATACACATTTTCCCAAATATTACTGTCTCTCCTTGATGAGCCAGCCTAAGTGGTGAGCTAGAAGTCTTAACACTGGAGAGTGTTACAACACTAAGTGAGCACAGGCAGAAGCAACAATATGGATGAGGCTGAAGGAAAATAACGGACAAGTCAAATGCGGTTCTGAAATCTCTGCAATCGTTAGGGCTCATTTTTGAAAAAAGGGTCAAGATCTCTCAATGTTTGCAATTTGAATAGCAAAATAAACCCCAAATTTCCCTTTTCCATATGTCAAGGAGATTTCTTTGGTGATATTTAAATAATCCCAAAACAACTTATTTTTTTTTATAACACATTAGAGGAGGTTTTTAACCACTGTTACTCTGGATACATTCTTCAAAATTCCAAATAGAAACAGTAAATATGATCATAAATATAACAATAATTTATTTAATTGTGCCAATTTTTGATAGCTTTTTGAACTCACAAAGGTACAGAGGTTTTTGTGGATGGATAGAAAAACACATTTATCCCAATTTAAATCTTGGGTGATATTATCGATTTCTTAGAAATTGATATTATATAAATTAATTTGGTAGAATTACATTATGGGAAAGGAAAACCATGTTAAAGTGTCTGGCTGGAGAGAGCTGGATTGAAGATAATAGTTATGGATAGTTTTACATGAATTGTCAAGGTTGTTTTCTGAGGTCAAAAGACTGGATGTTGATTTTGATTAGCTGTGGCTTTGATGCTAACTTTCTGGTGATCCTAAGCATCCAAATATCTAAATTTTAAATCTGCCTGTAGAGATGTGTAAAGATCATCTCTAATATTGAGCCACATTTTGCTGGAGAAGCACTTTTTTCTTCTTCTCATGGACCTGCTCTTTTGCAAGGGGAAGCCCAGGCAGAATGGGTTTTAAATTCAGATTGTCAAAGATTCTCAGTTCAATGCAGATGCACAGAATAAAATTTATCTTTCCTATCAAGGAAGCAGAGGAGAGAGGCTTGCATGTTTGAGTAATCTTTCGATACCATTGCCACAAGCAGACACCCCCTTGGCGACATTGGGGAGAGTTGTTATGAGTCATGCAACCTGAGGAGTCTAAGGTCCCAGCCAGTATGTAAGTGCCAGAAGTTATGAACACAAGGCAGCATCTCTCACTGGCCAACAGAAAGTAGATATTTGCCAGAAGGGCTGAGAAAGCAGTAATGTTCTAGGGCCAAACATACACCAATGAAACTCAAACACGTGCAAACATGCCTTCCCTGGCAATACACAAAAGATGCTAGCATTTAAGAAGGACTTAGGCGAATTACTTTGTTGCAAAGGAAGATGGGAAGGTGTTGGGGCTACTATTTTTGCCATAAAAGCTAAATAATGCTACCTAAAATCTGCCTTAAAATTCTTACAGGAATATCCGAAGTTGGGCAAAGGGTTCAACAAAATGGCCAATCGTTTATGAACAACAATTCTAACCAAGAATTATTCTAAAAACATAAATTCTACTTAAAGTCCTTAACTTGGAATGTGAAACACGCTTTAAGTTTTACGTATTGTTACCATATTAACTTTTTGGAATATACCGAGCTATTACGTTTTCCCCGAATTTGGTATACATGATAAAATTAACAAGTTCTTTTAAGTTCTGGCAGCAAATCAAAATAGATGAAGTGAACGGATTATGGATCTGTTACTGGAACAAATGGACTTCTGTCAGAACTGTTTACAAATTCCTACTTTAGATAGTTCTTTGGTGAGCATTTACGTCTTTCAAAGGTCAGGAAGATAGATTGTAAGGCCCGCTCCAACACACTACATGCGCACTGAGTACCTTAATCATCACTCTGTCTGCAGTAGTGAAGGAGTCGAGAAAACAAAGTAGATGCAGATACCACTTTCATAATATCATAAGCTCTGAATTTCAGAATGGATTTCTGGCAAAGGTCTTATTGCCACATCAAAGAAGATGTGGAATATTTTCTATCTTAGCACCTCCTCTACCCTAAACTCTTGATATTTAATCAGAAGCCTTTCTCCGTCGGATTTTGGAACCACTTAATGGAATTTTTTCCCTGGTAGTTAAGTGGAAAAAAAAATGAGCCTCATCTCTACTGCCTTCCACTAGGAAAAGCCTTCCTTTTCCCAACTGGGGTTCTGTCAACACATTCTAGACCCAGGCTTAGAGAATGTGTCTCCATTACACTGAAAACATAATGGATGCCCCTCAATTATCCTTACAGAACAAGAAACTATCTCTGGTCAAATTGCAGCTACAAGTAAATTTCACTGTCAAGTTTTACCCCAGCTGAGAAAGTGGATGGATCAGAAATGGTGCAGTTGAAAGCTTGCTCTAAAAATAATATGCTTGGATATTGGCCACCATCTTGAGGCTCTTCCTCTCCAGGCCCTTTCCCCATAAATATCCAATGTGGCTGTCAGTAAGTTTAGCCTGAAAATAAAATCCCCTCACTCCATCAAGAAATAGCTCCAAACTTAGAGTGTGTGCTCAAAATATTCATGATGAAATCATAACCCTATATTTATAGTCTTTGGATAGTGTGTGATACTATTTCCCATGGTAATTTTCATGGAAAGGCCCAGACCTGGAAAGTGGACTCAGAGGATGACCAGGAGAGCATGAGCCTCAAGAAAACGCTGTCCACCGTCACTGGAATTGGACAGTGTGTGGTACCCAACCTTGTCCCAGGGCCCGAGCCTGCCTGTTAGTTGGCTCTCCTGCCGGACGCCATTCCCAGATGGTCCTCCTGGATAATGGGTTTCTTTCACCTCGAGGAAGAGAAAACTGGCCTGTGTGGGGAGCAGAGTGAGTGCCTGGGATCACGCCCTCGCCCTTCTGACCTTTCCTGTCCTCTAGACTTCCTCCCCATTTTCACTGAGGGAGATGGTGTGGATCTTAATGGTTGGGACTTGATGGGTCTCTTCCAGGCGAGGGGTCGAGGGCCCCATGCAGCAGCACATCTGCAAAAAGCTTTTACTTCTCACCCGGGCGGTGCTGCAGGCTGACTGGTCTTTGGGCACTGTAATCCTGGCAGATCCACGAGGCATAGAAGAGAAAAATTTCCATTCGCAGACGCCTTCCGTCTTGGAGATCTTATAGAAGGTCTCTCCGGACCCCACGGGGATGCGCACCAGGTCTCTGTGCTGAGCTTCCAGCGCGTGGCTGGGCGGGTGCAGGGTGTAGCCCAGGCTGTGCTTGGAAGATGGCTTCCTGCGGAGACACTGGATTCGCAGGACATTCTGGAAGGCCTTTTTAAACTCTTGACTGGAGCATGGGTAGATGATGGGGTTGATGCAGCTGTTCAGGTATCCAAGCCAAAAAGCTATTTTAAAAACTGTTTCTGGAGGTTTGGAATCAGGGAAGAAAGAGCCTGAAAGAAAACACAAAGATTCCTATGTGTTACTTATCATCCAACAGGTAAATTAGTTACGAAGCCGAACAGACCACTAAACATGTTTTTATATCTTTAAAAGTTTCTAATGAATCCAAAAATATGTGTTTCTCCCATTGGCCTGACTAGCTCCTGAGAATGTAAGCCCTTATAAATATTTACCATTCTCATCTGGCCCATGCGTGGAACATCAGTTATGGGAGCATAACCAATGTGTAGGTTTGTGCCAGTTCTCAGTCATAAAATAGCACTTGATATCTGGGGTGAAGCTTTTTAATAATACAAACATGAAACTTCAGCTGAATCTATATATGCATGTTATTATGCCTGAACTTTTAGTAAGCTGGAATCTATTCAAATAATTGACATGAAAATTGGGTCACCTCAATAGTCCCGTTTTCTTTGATGCAGCATTAGGTGAGACACTTACTGAGTCCTGGAGTTGTATATTTTTATGAGAATTCCCTTGCATGTTTAAAAGCTTTGGTGCACCAGCTTTTGAGCACTGATTTTCAATCCCTTGGAGGATGCTTGCTGATGCCACAGTATGCTCAACATATTTCAATGGCTGCCACATGCTTGTTAAATTCTTGTCAGTTGCTTGATGGTCAAGGTCCTCCCCTTTACTCCGCCTAATCCAGCCTTCTACCATGAATACTTTTACTCTACTCTGACTCACTACAAACTTTTCTCTGGGTCATTACTCATATGTGTGTCTATATGTATTTGTCCCAAATTGGGTGATTATGGCTAAAATACCCTTTCTAAAGTGTATCTTATTTGCTAATTTACAAGATGGGAATCACTTTTTAGAGGTCTTAGCCTCTTATACAGTAATTATCACTTTTGGCAACAGAGCAACAAAGCCACAGAAAGCCAAAGCAGGAACAAACAGGGATTATCTTATTTATAAGTCAGGTTCCCAAATTAAAAAATAATAATGGTTACACAGAGGTCACCACATAACAGTGCCGCACCAATATGGCACCAACATGGTGGTGGACAAAGGGGTCTGGTTCTTTATTTTCTGCTCTTCATAGTTCCAGTAGAAAAGCTTAGAAATTCCAAAATCCCAACCTATTCTCTTCATTCCACACAGATAGGTTGTAAAACAGCATCTGGGCTTTCACCTTTCTCTTTCTCCCTCCCAGTTTTAGTCAGTTTCTGAATACTGTGGTTTGAACCAGTTCTGTGCTACACATTACATATAAGTAAATCCCCATTAAATGTAACATGAAGTGTTAATATCTCCAATCAACATGCCCACTTTACAAATGAAGAGACTGGATAATTGAAGTTGACAGTTACTCAGAAAACTGGGGTTTGAAATCGGGCAGCCTTATTTTAGGGGCTTATTTTCCTTTCTGGAATCTCAAAATATACTGGATTTACAGATCTCTTGGGGAGGAGGATGGAGCATGGGGCATGATGTAGTGTACAGATGAGGGAAGCTAATTTGGAAAGATGCCCTTTCAAGCTTCGCTGAGATGACCAGCGCCAACATGACTGGTGGTTTTGTGTCAGTTCCAGAAAAAAATCATCTTAGGTTATGATGCCTAAATACTGTCCAATATTTCCTACAAACAGTGATAGTGACATGATGAGGGAGCCAGCTTCACGAAGGCCATGGCCCGGGCTTAATGAGGATATATGAGTAAGACTCACCAACACCTAGCTTGTTTGGGGATTTCTCGAGTCGTAAGTCAGCGAGAGAGGTGGAAGTTGCATCTTCCTTATTGGTAGAATTTCAGTAAAAAAAGACAACAAGATGGTGGCTATCAGAGAAGTGGATGGGGTAGGTAAATGGGTGAAGGGGGTCAACTCTATGTTGGGGACGCTAGAGTTTTACTGGTATCACAATGCATTATGCATAGATGTTGCAGTATAAAGCTGCACTCCTGACACACGATATTATACACTCATGCTACCACACCAGTAAGTAAAAGAAAATGATGTTGGAATTTTTTGCTAAGGTATATCTACAGTGATAAATTTTGAATGAAAAAGAAAAAACAGTATGATTTTTGAATAGGAATACTAATGTGATTTGGGAGCCTTGGAATTTTCCATGATTCCTTCAAGGACTCTCTGCTAACAGAGTCCAGTTTTGCATTCAAAAATAGTCTATTAGTCCTTCCTCTCTGACTCTGTCCTCCCCCTAGAATCCAGGTTTGGTTAACCCAGAGCTAAGCTTTGGGCTTTCTAACTCTGACTCCCTACTATCCACAGCCTCAGAGGTAAATGCTATTCGGTGCGATGTGTCTCCTCCCAGCAGCTGAGGTGTATGTGAGGAGGGAGATGCTTGAACTGAGATGCTTGAACTGCTTGACACCTTAGAGGTCAGACAGATTTCTAGAAGGTGGCTTTTGAATAGTGAAATGGGAGAGTCTTCTGGATCTTCCCAGAAATGACACCATTTGGTTTATCCCATTGAAAAAAGCCAACCTGACTCCTCCAGGGTAACTTCAGGACATCACGCCTCTTGCTAGTGCTGTTTATCCTCCTTGAGGGGTAATTCTCTTTCAGCAGCTTCTGGTCAGCTGGGTTAGGAGAAGAACTCAGTCTGCAATTCCTCCAGGAATTACAGGTGAGAAAAGACAATGATTGCTTTCTTCATGGTTTGCATTCTTCATGTCCTCAGATCTTGTCTTTTCCTTCATTTTTCTTCTCCTTTGACGTGGAGATTGGGTGGGGGCCGGTTTTGGGAAAGACCTGTATGTACCTGGTCCTGGTGGAGGTCCCCTCATTTGCTGCCTCTTTCTCTGCCTCAAACTTCCAGGGCAGGCACCGTCTTTCTCTGAATTCTCCACCATTTCGATCTGCAATCTTGATTCCTCCTTAGAGCCTTTCTGTCTTGACAGTGCTACTTTGTGGGATGGAAGGCCATGGCACTTCTCTCCCTGTCCACTGGCCCTCCCCGGCATGGAGTCTGGCTCCAACCCACCGTATAGGGATGGAACCTCTGACCAGTCACTAGGTGGTAAACGCCATTTGTACAGGTAGAGGCAGTTTTGCTCTCTCATGGAACCTCAGCCTTCAGGCATGTGGTCACAGTTTCTGCAGACTTTCTGCAACTTACTGGGTCCTATCCCTGGGCTCTCCTCTGCCTCACACCATGGTCCTGTATTTCTCGTCCTGTTCCCGCCTTTATTCCATTGTGTCTTTCCTTTCGGCTCAGAATCTGTTCACTCTGATGGCATTTTGCTATCTTTTCTTCCTGCTTCATCGCCTATCATCTAACACTAATTTTTGGATCACGTGTCATAAGAGGATCTGACTTTTGGATTACTCACATGAGCAGGGACCCCTATTTCTTCTGTCATGGCAGGGCGTGGTCAGCAACCTCAGCCCAGGCTCTGCTCGAAGAGCAGCAAACCCTCCTGGAGTAATTCCCGGAACCCTGTGCCTTTCAGGTCAGGTCATCTTGCATGGGAACTGGCTGGATTGAATTCTGGAGCTTTGGAAAATCCCCAGCCTCCAGGGACTCTTCCCTTCATTGGTTTTCCTCCCACTATCTGATCTGCTGCAGACTTTCTGACCTCTTTCTTTGCAGGGCCCTCTTATCACTGACCAACCAATGCTTGACTAGACTGAGGTGCACACTCAGGTATTAATCTCTGGAATCACCAGCTTCCTCACTCTTAGATTCTGAACAATGCCTATTTGGAATCCTCATCTCCACAGCCTGGCTCTAGATCTGAGGGAAATTGAAGCTGATGATATTAAATGATGCCACTGAAATTTCATCACTTGATGCCCTCTTCAGGGGGACCCTATTGTTCATTTCTGATGTGGGGCTCATTTGTAGACTCTGAAAAGAGACACTGGGAGCTCTCCCAACCAAGGCCCTGCCACCAGTCTATGTCAGGTAGGAAGTTCCAACCAAGTGTGTTCTCAGTGCCCCCAATACAGGAGGAAACCACTTTCTGGTTTTCTCTTACATGGGTTTACCACTTCATGCTTTGGTTCACTCTAAAACTCAATGAAAATGAGCTCTTGAATTCCAAGCCAGGACTGGTGATTAGAGAGCTCCTTGTAGTTTGACTCTTTCCTCTGGATTGGGGGTGACTCAGTGTGGAACAGCAAGGAATGAGTCATCTTCTTGGCTTTAGCCTCCCGGTTTCTATGTTTCTATCTGAAAACGTGACATCTTAATGACAGCTTTGCAAGACACTGGTTTATGACAAATTTTAATTACCTGGAGTTATAGAATGCCTAGAATGTGAAGACTGGCAGAAATGTCGAGGCTAGCCAAGACTGTCAACTTCCCCTGTACAGATAAAGATAATAAGGGTGGGAGGGGAAGTGGTTTCCACTAAATCACTTGGTTCATTTGTGGCCCAATTAGGGCTGGACCCAGACTATATCTATGTCACCCATTTCCATTTCTGATCCTTCAGGCCATTTAGCAACCCCACAAGGACAGGGGAATTGTTAACGGGAGCACGTTCAGCTGTTGTCATTGGATGACAATCATTTTGCGCAGATAATGAGAAACGAGGGGGTGAGAGTAGCATCATCAATAACTACATCATTTAAAAAGTCAAATGTACTGTTCAGACACCGGAAAAAGAACAGTGGGTGATGATTTTGGAACGGCTAATCTGCAGGCTATCACATTCTGAAAACTGGAGTTTAAATGACTCCATTTAAAAAATGAGACTTCTAAGGGAGAAGCGAATGCTATGTGATGATGGGAGAAAACAATCCTTGATTGTTTCTCTTTGTCCAACCAGCGGCCTCTTCTGTGCATGTGATACAAGTCCGATGTGACATTCAATGGACAGAGGACACATACAGGCTGTCGCACAAAGAGACATTAGCTCCCCAGGCCAAGAAACTCCAGTGCTAAGCAACATTCAGACCTGCTGGCACCTATTACTGAAAGAATACTCTGCCCACTGAATTAAACCCTGGAGAAACTGTAGGAATCTTCCAGATGGTTCTGTGCTGGGCTGATGATGGATTGTGTCACTGGAGCTTGCTTTACAGGCTGCCCTTGGGCAGTTCTCAGCCACACAGGAGTCTGTGTGAAGATCACCTTCTGCAATGATGGCCTGGAATCCCTAAAATGCTGGCTGGGCTAACCAACCCAGGCTCTCGGACCACGGATGATGGCCAGACATCCCGGAACTTAAACCTTAGTCTGTTGGTACACAGAGATTCACTTTCCAGGGAGGTCTTCGGCTTCTCCCGACTTCTCACTGGAGTCTTGATGACAAGGGAGATGGTCACCCTTGCTCCTGGGAATAAGGGTGTGTCGAGAACAAGCTGAACCTCTGGCTGCTGACCCTCTCAGCCCACATACCTGAGGAGAGGGTCAAAGCCATGAACGGGAAGAGCAGCTGTTAGTTCAGTGCCACTCTGGAAGACCCTCACCTGCTTTTCTCTTCTCCTCTTTAATTGGGGCTTGACGTAAGGTTCTCGTTTTGTGTCTCAGAGGGCAGGGATGTGATTGCTCTCTTGAGAGAGTTATATGTTAAGTCTTCTGAGGTTTCTGGCAGGAAGCCTAAATAGTAGTCAAGGTGAGGAGGATGCAGTGAGTGGTGGGGAGAGCATACAATAGGTGAACAGAACATGCTGGGTGCTTTGGGGCTGCCTAGTGTGGGATGGGAGTGGCGCTCCTTTTCCAGGGATGAGGAGGTTGGCTGATGGCTCCTGTTGTCAAGGACCCCTGCTTTCCCTAGGTTGGTGAGGAAAGGGGTCACTCTGGGGAGACGTTCTATCCCAGTTATACTCCTGCAGTGGGAGATGAGACATTCTTTGCTGGGTCCTTCTGGCTCCCATAGTACAGCTCTGCAGAATCAGGGGTGAGCCTGGGAACTCCAAGTATAGCTCTTCAAACGGTTGTATGGATTTCTTTACCAGCTAGCAAAACCCAGAGTACTTCTCCTTGTAGAACAGGGACGCTCCCAGCACATGTGTATTTGGTGCAAACCCACTGTAACTCGGGAGGGAGTAATTTGTGCTGATTCAACACCTACGACAGTTCATAGCAGCTGGTAGGTTCATAACAAATAGTGTTGAGTGCATGGCCTATTCAACCATATGGTTTTAGTCTTTTAAAAAACACATACCACTTTTTTTTCTTCTGAAGTTTATCAGGGGCTGAAGAGGTCTTGCTTTGCCAGTGGATATGGATTGTTCTGGGGCACTTACTCTTATCACATCTTTTTTTAAAAAATTTTTGTCATTAAAGATTTAAAAAAAATTTTTTTCTTTTTTAAAAAAATTTTATAATAGTTTATTTTTCCATATTTTTATGCACTTTTCCATCTCAGTTGCAATCCCCTTGGGTTTCCCATCACCAAATTGTCATTAAAGATTTTATCAACACAATTTTTTTTTGTATTCTCCCCCATGCCAATATCCTGCACCTCCATCCACCAAGCCTCCCCCACCCCCATCTGAAACTAAAAGATCTATGATCAGTTTTCAATCATTGATTTTAAAATTTTGTCTTTATCTCATCCTTTGTTTGGCTTTTCTATATTCACATATAGGTAACACCTGGTGTTTATCACCTTCTGGCTTAGCATAATCCTTTCCAGTTCTGTCCATGTTGCTGCAAATGGCATGAGTTTTGTTTATTTATTGACTTTTTGATTGTTGACTAGTACTCCATTACCATATTCTGTATACCACTAGTGTAAATATCTGTATATACACTGGTGTTTTTTTGGGGGGGTGGGGACACTTAGGTTGTTTCCATAGCTTGGCTAGTGTAAATAATGCTGCTATAAATACAGGAGTGCAGGTTGCCTTTCAAATTGTGAAAAACACCACTTCTTCTTCTTCATTTTTATCCTCTCAGTGATAAAAACCATACTTAATACATGTTTATTGAATCAAAGGATGACATTTGTTGATGGGAAATAAATGATATTTTAAATAAAGCTCCTGCTTCAATTACTTACAGCTGGATATGCACTCTTAAATGGAGAGTCTGTCTTAACTCACATTTCAACAATTTTATCTCCTGATCTTCAGGACATTCATATTTACATAAAAGCAAAACATTCTACAAATAATTTTATATCACCAAGTGGCAGGCACTTCATAAAATTATTACTTCCAGTACTTATAAAGGACTTTTATAGGGTGATGTAGGATAGGTTGAAGCCAGTAATTAAAATGCAGCAATCTGCGGCAGCTCTCAAATCTGTGGGATTCTAAGGTCAAAGGCCACGAATCTGAAGCAGTGACAGAAAACAACCAAAATCAGGTACCCCAGGGAGAAAGCCTGGGGGTCTTTCGACATACAGTATAAAGGGTAAGGCAGATTCTTTTGAAGTCTCGCAGGAAGGACTGGATGGATTGTCTGGCCTGTATGGCTTCAGACTGTCTGTAACTAGCCTAAACTGAGTTCTCTGGACAATTTCCTAATGGAAATAACACACCAGGTATCCTCACTAGCTACTGGGTCACCCAGAGGAAAATCTTCCATGCTGTTGCCACCCTCAAGGGGCATTGTTGAGCTGTACTCTCTTTTCTACTCTCAGCTTCTGGCCTGGATGAGCCTCAGCTGGAGACATCTTTGGTGCCATGCTGCTTCTCAGCCTAGCAGAGGGCCCGACCTTCATCAGAATCATACTCAGAAGGTCAAAACAGGCACACCGCATTTTAATGGCTCATTTTAAAAGATGTCATTTTGGAAACTGTAACATGGTTTCTAAATACAGCTTGGGCAGACTACTTTTAAAATGCAGGAAGAGACTGGGGAAATTTGCTCGTTAATTTTAAATTGCCATAGAGTGTGGCACTATTTTGATTACAGACACCTTTGAGAAAAGGAATTGACCTTGTCACCATCTTTCCGTGGATGCCACATTGAGGTAGTTCAGTGCTGGACATCTTCATTCTTTTCAAAGTTTAACGAGGTCTTCTGCGATCTCCACTGAGAACTGTCTGGTACATTAAGGGAGGAAGGTTGAGGTCATGGAAACTCATCCATTTCTATGACCTCAATTTTCTTCTTGCCTCAATGACTCTCAATCTCTATCCTTGACCTTGTCTGGCTCCTGAGCCTCAGTTCTGCAAACATAACTATCACCAGACATCTCTCCTGATGTCCCAAACCAACTTACTTTAACATAAGCCAAGAGAATTCCTCATCCTTCACAAAACCTGCTCTCCTCTGTTCCATTCTGAGTACATGACACACCTTCCCTTGTGGTCCATCATCCTCGAACCTTCACTCTCCTGCCTCTTCTACTCTATTCAGCCCTTCAGTCTACACCACTGAAATCCACTCTCCTTGTCAACATCCACCTTAGTTCAGACCATTGTCCTCTCTAGTTAAGCCCCTGATCAGCTTATTAATGAGGCTTCTTGCTTATTAATTGAACTTCTTGCTTAGTTTTACCTCCTTCCAAGCTACTTTTTACTTTCTAGTCAGAGACATCCTGATAAAACATAGCTGATCATATCTTCCTTGATGAAATCATTACAATGACTCTTGTGAATTCAAGTGCAAGCACATATTCTATATGGGATCTAGAGTCAGGGAGAACAAAATTCCACTTTGCTTTAAACCAGTTAGTAGAGTACAGCAATCCAGTTGCCCATTCAAGTCTCCAGTTAGTATCACAGAAGATTATAACCAAGAGCATGTGAACACTTGCATAACTATTAGCTGAGTGATACAACTAGTCACTAGGATGTGGCTTAGGGTTACAGTGGCTCATATATAATAGTTTAATCCTAAGGGAATAAATGTGTGGCTTGCAGAAGGCATTCACTTAGTGAATACTTATGCATCGAGTGAGTAATGAAGGGAGTTGCATTAGAGAGTCAGTCCTTAGTGCTCTCTTCTAAAGGGGCTGCAAGGTGAGAAGTATATTCATAGTGATATGGGCCATTATTTGCTTTTTCACGTTCATTCTTTCTTGAGTGTACACTTGAATATTCTGGAGGTGATGTGAAGTATGTTATTGGAGTAGATTGAATACAGAAGCAGATTTGAAGATCTAGCTGTCTTATGTAGCTTAAAGAGATTTATCAAAATGTGAAATAATATTACTCTTTCCACTACTTGTTAATTTGGAAAATATAGTTTCTTTACATGCAAAAATGTTACTCTAGTTAATATATAATGGTTTGCTAGTGTTGTTTAAAAGTAATTAATAGATATTTTAAAAATTCTTCTGTTACTACAACAAAAAAATCGTAAAATAAAACAACCCCAAAAGTCACTGCCTACAAAATTGTAAAGCAATGTTGCATCAGTAAAAAAGAATACAACTAAACAAATTTCTCAGCTTTAATTTCTAATACATTAACAACAACAGATAAGACACACATAAACAAAACATTTTTTTGGGATTTTTAGAAGTGCCAAGGATACCTAAGACCAACATGATAAAAACTGCTATATTCAAGTGTTTACTAAGAATTTGGGAAAAAAAGTGTAACTCAAGGAGAATTTCAAAAGTGGTCAACATATGGCAGTTGCTTAAAAAAATAACCAGTAACACTTATCATGTCTATGGCTCTGAAAGAAAGCCAGGGGGATAGAGAAACCTGTCAAGCTAAGTGCATGGCTGAAAGTCAGATTATCCACACTGACATGTAATTTAGTTTTGAATAACTTATAGTGATGCACAAATTATCTGCTCTTTTAGCTGACGATGGACAAAGTAAAGGGCCAAAGTTTTAAGTCTTTCTCACTCAGAAAAGCACAGCTTTATAAGCCCACATTTTAAAAAAAGTGTTCTTAGAAGGATTTATAATATATTAAACAGATTAAATATACTTATCCCTTTGCTTACACAAGTCATAAACATTGTTAGTTCTCACCCACCTCCTATCTCCTGCTTATTTTCATTTACATTTAAGTGGTTTTCATTCCCCAATTAAATTGCCAGATCAAGAAAACAGTACAGATAGCTTGACATGTCATTTAATTCACTTGCAGGAAAAGTCAATTCATTTGACTAAATCTGGCATCTAGTGATAAATATAGTGTGTATATATAGTGTGTGTATGTAGTATCTGCCTGCAAATGAGACACAGAGCCTGTAAAATATTTTAAAACATTTTAACATTTACAAAAAGAGGCTATTTGGGAGGTTATATAAGTTATGATTCTTTAATAGCAAAATGAAAGGTGAATTCTTTAAGAAACTTTCCAAAATACCACTCACCCACTACCATACTCATGTCAAAATGAATCATCCTCCTTGTGCTGTGAACTGATTGTTTTCTTAAGGCATTTATTAACCACAGGCATGTGACTGTATGTTATCTTCCTGCCTAGGGAGATTTTTTCAGAGCATGTCTTTTACTCTATTCATATTTTATTCTTAACAATATCTTCTATAGGGCCCAGTTTCAAAAGTGGATCTCACAGCTAAAATCCCTGAGAATGTCTACATTGTATTTGTTTATTTAATAAATATTGTTCAAAAGTTTAAATTGAATTCTAGTTATGACACAGTAGACATATTCTTCTGCCATAAGAAATGACATATTGGGGCCCTCCCTGGTGGCGCAGCGGGTTAAAGCACAGCACTGAGAATCTAGAGCTACTTCTGCATGAGTTCGATTCCCGCCTGCCCGGGAGGAGACCACATGGTGTGGCAGACCTCTCCTGACCCGCCCGCTGCTCCCCTCAGCAGTGTACTTCGTTGATCTGCCTGTTCTGCTCCCCACTCTGTCTCTGTTGAAGCCTCTCGCTGCCCCTGCACCTCTGGCCTGTACCCCAGTTCTGTATGAAGAAATAAATAAATCTTAAAAAAAGAAAAGACATATTGGACACCATCTATGGAGCACCTGTTTCTAGGCATTTAGAGATTTGATTGTTGAGAGAAGGGAGTGTCCTCTCCCGGAGGACACTTTCTAAACTGTGGCACAGGGAAGGGAAGCTCTCTCTGGGTGAAGGAAACAGAAGCTGTTGCTCGGGGGTTTCATCTGAAATCTGTAAGACAGAGCCCCAGAGAAGAGAGTTCTGTGCAGGCATCTATAAATGCGTCCCCTAGAACCTACAGCCAAGTGTTCGTCTGTGCCGGCATAATGCAGTGTCTGCGCAGGACCTGACAGGCAGATCACTTGGGAGTTTGGCTTTAGGTTTTATCGTTGCGTTTAGGAGTAGTTCTTCTACGGTAAGCTTTTCTGGAGTCTCAGCTGAGCCTAGAGTATGTGTTCAAGCCTCTCTTTGATCAAAGTGCCCACACGTGTAGCCTCTGGAATCTCTGTTGTGCTCTCAACTTCAAGGGATAATGAATTAACACTATGGACTTTTCACCAATAAACTCAACAACCTTGATGAAATGGATACATTCTTTGAAGTACAGAAATGATCAAACCTGGAGTATGAAGAAACAGGAATTTTAATCCATCAATTTATATGGAAATATCAATCATCTAAAATTTACTGATACAATTTGGGAATGAAAAACATAATTAGAGGAGTTATGCTTCCTAACCTAATGATTTATTGCAAAGGTGTAGTATCAAAACAGTATTATAGGAGTGTAATAATAGACAAACCGTATTATAGGAGTGTAATAATAGAATGAAGAATCTAGGATACACAACTGTAGAGTCAACTGATTTTCAGCAATGATACAGAACAGTTCAATGTGATAGAACAGTCTTTTCAACAAATGGGTGGCAGGAAAAATTGGATATCCATATGGGAAAAGATGAACGTTTAATTGTACCTTGTATCACACACATAAAATAATTTGATATGGATAAGAACCTAAAGATAAAAAGCTAACATTACAAAGCTTCTAAAGGAACCACAGAATAGCACACATTTTAGCAGGGAAATATTTCATAGATTGGAATTAGAAAGCAAAAATCTCACAAGGGAATAATAGACATTTTTGCAAATTTATTATTTGGAGTATACATTTACTAGTTATAACACTGTTTCTGTTGAAAATTTGACTTCTTTTATTCTGATTTAGATGCTTTTATTTTTTTATCTTGCTAACTGTTCTGGCTAAGGTTTTAACTACTAGACTGAATAGTGATGAGAATGGACATCCTTGCTCTTGATCTTAGATTAAAAGATTTCAACTTGACTGACATAAGGTAATTTGTGAACTTATCACAAGTGATGTTTATTATGTTTATATACACATTTCTTCCATTCCTAATTTGTTAGGAGACTATCATGACTGGGCGTTTAATTTTTCAAAACCTCTTATGCATTTGTTGAGATAATATCTTTTATCTTCTATTCTGTTAATGTGATGTATCAATAACATTTATTGATTTGCATTTGCTGAACCATCCATGTATCTCAGGATAAATCCCACATGTTCATGATGTGTGATATTTTTAAAGAGTCATTGAATTCAGTTTTCCAATGCTTTACTGAAGTACTTTTTTTGCATCTATATTCACCTAGAATATTGACCTGTAATTGTCTTTTCTTTCAATGACCTTATCTGGTAATGCTGGCCTTGAGAAGAAATGGAAAAGCTTCCAGAAACAGTGGACCAAGACTGAAGCATCAAGAAACAGAAGGTACATAATGACAGAAAATAGGCTAGTGTCAGCCTGGGGATGCAGTCACTCCAGGGGTGCCAGAATTGTTCTAACATAGATCATGTTTGTTTAATGAACAGCTGATCTTATAAAGTAGAAAATCTCTAAAAGTTTGAGGTCTGTTTCCAGAATGACTTCTAACAAGCCAGGTAACTTCCATCTGTTTTATTGGAAGAATATCTGATGCTCCAGAGGCTAGTTACATCAGAGAACAAATGAGAGGACATGTGGGAAAAATTATAGCAATTATAGGTCAAATAGAAATTAAATTTATTCTTATTGTTTATTAACAGAGAGAAACCATGAAATTGGGATTTCAAAGTCCATCAGTGAGCATCAAACCACGGGTGTGCATTAGAATTAGCTTTGTAATCACACACACACACACTCATATGCACTCCAGCTGAGTTCCACAGATTTCTGGGTTGTGGCTTTGAAATATTTCCTAATGCCACTAAATTAAATCATTTCAATTTAGGAATCAAATCTTAAGAAAATCAGTGTAAATGGGGGCCACATATCCTACCTATCTTTTTTCTTAAAACCACCTTCCCGGGCCCTCCCTGGTGGCACAATGGGTTAAAGCACTGCACTAAGAATCAAAAGCTACTTCAGCATGAGTTCGATCCCCACCTGCCCGGGAGGAGGTGACCACATGGCGTGGCAGACCTCTCCTGACCCGCCCGCTGCTCCCCTCAGCAGTGTATTTCCTCGATCTGCCTGTTTTGCTCCCCGCTCTGTCTCTGGTGAAACCTCTCACCCTCTGCATCTCTGGCCTGTATCCCAATTCTGTATGCACAAATAAATAAATCTTTGGGGGAAAAAAGAAGAAGAGTAAACTGTTGTAGGAGACTCTGGAGGATTCCATGGAATGATAAAGTCATTTGTAAAAACACAAACCTTATTCTTCATTGAAGTATATAGTTCACATAAAGTCAATAAATATGCATGAAGCTTCTGTCTATTAAATTCTGGGCACGGTGCTATGCACAGAATGCAAAGGTAGTGTTTTTCTTCAAAAGAGTTATTTAACCTCAAAAAATGCAAAATGATGTCAACTGTTTACACAAAAATGAAAAAAATGACAATTCTGGACGTGGCGTACCTCTCCAAATGGTGTGCTATATAATTTTGGCGGTCTTTTAAGAATTTGGTCTTATGTTTTCCTAGACAGCTAATAGAACGTCTTTCTTAGACAATTACATTTTTTTGTGTCTTACTTTCCAACTTATACCACAGCTATGGAATTCTGGTTTAAAAACCATTCTTTGAAAACCAGCTGTTTTCCTTTCCTTCACTCACTGGCTTCTGTGTCTTTTTTAACTATTAAAAAAAAATCTATATACACATAGATTATATCATCTATATTGTATAGTATAATAATATAGTAATATGTCATACAATCATATATAATAAAGTAATATATAATATGCGGTAATATAACATATAATAATAAATATAGATTCAGAGGTCAAATAGAGCCAAGACCTTGACCAACTTGTGGTCATTTCAAGGACACAAAATAATTTTTACAACAAAATATAGTATGAAAGTACTAGCAATTATGGCAAATTCACGTTGAGTTAATTTCATGCTACATTTCTGAATTCCCACTGTAATTTCTACTAAATGTAATCATGATTGTGTGCTTTTTCCTTGATTCATCCTAAGAGCTGGTGACAAGCAACAAGCTTAAAACAGTCACCCGGTCTCATTAAGGAGACAGGCTGCATGTGTGCTCTGAATGGAGCCATCTGTGGGAATCTTCCAGCAATATGGTAAGGAAGGAAATGGTGGAGAATTTTTCAAGAAGCTCAACTAAAGCTTCAACAAAATTAGATGATTGGAAGCCTTCCAAATTAGAAGGCAAGCCCTTTGTAACGTCCCAGTCCTATACCACACTGGCATGACAGACCTGGAATGTTCTAACCTTCAAAAATGCTCAGCTATTTTCCTTGAAGTCAGTCAACTGGTTCATAAATATTTGGCATAGAGACAGAGCCCCTATTTCAGGCACATCCTTCAACCCCAACATACAGTCTCCTTTGAATTATCACGTTGGCCTGAGAGATCTTTGTTCCTCTGATGTCAGGTTTTAAAATTATTTTAACTAGTAAGTTTCCTATTTAAAAAAAATCCCAAATGGCTTGAAGGAAAAGAAAAAAAGGGCTACCTAAATTTAAACTGTGATTAAACAATTATTTGAAACAGTACTTTGGGAAAAAATTAAGATTCACATAGAAAAGACATTTTATTCTTTCATCATTTAATTCAAATGTGTGGGCTCAACTTATTTTATGGAGTTAACATGATTTTAAAGGAATGCTTTAAATCCATATGGGACATTACATCAAGCATTACAACATTATAGATTTACTCTGAGTGTGTTCATTTTTTTGCCATTTTGTGTGAGGTTCTTGAAATAGAAGGCTGGAGGGTCTTACCTTCTAGCCGCCTAAGGACAAAATGGTCCTCACCCTGTTCCCTCCTCAGTCATTATTGCCACTAGGAACCACCACACAAAACTGTGTGGGGAAAAACTCTCCAATTTTTGTATTAAAAAATTGAGAGTTAACTAAACCATCTAAATTGTCACTACCCACTAAATGGTTTTATTTTATTTTATTTAAAATTTATTTATGATCGAGATGGAAAAAATGTACAAAATGATGTAAAAATAAACTTTTGTAAAAAAAAAATAAAATAAAATTTATTTATGTATACAAGAACTGGGGTACAGGCCAGAGGTGCAGGAAGTAAGAGGATTCACCAGAGACAGAGTGGGGAGCAGAACAGGCAGAGCTACTGAAATACACTGAAGGGAGCAGAGGGTCAGACAGGAGAGGTCTTCTACATCATGTGGGTCACTTCCCTGTCTGGGGATCAAAATCATGTTGCTGTGGCTGGGGATAGCTTCAAAGTGCTGCACTTTAATCCTTGTGCCACAGGGGGCCCCATTAAGTGATTTTAAACATTTGTGTACACACAGGACATTACTACCAAATCCAGAAATATTTCCTGGATGTGGGAAGCTCTTTCAAGTCTGCTCCTAGTCAACAGTCCCCACAAAGTTAACAGCTGCTCCAGTCTGTAATATTACAGCTTATTTAGACCTGCTGTTGAGCTTCTTGTAAGAGGAGCAAGCAGAATGTGGTCTTTGGTGACTGACTTTGTTCACTAAACATGCTATCAGGGAGAATCACCCATATTGCCCATACTGTTATGTGCATTAGTGGTTTGTTCTTTTTCACTATTGCATAGAAATCCACTGTAGGAATATAACACAATGTATTTATATATTTAAACGTGATAGACATTTGGCTTGCTTCTTGTCATTGAATTAATACAAATAAAGCAGGTGTGAACATTTTACAGATGTTGGCATCTCTAAAAAAAGAAAAAAAGGGAGGCCCGCCAGCCTCCTGGCCCCTGGGTCCCTGCATATCCTACCCCTGGTTGCCTCACTACCAATGGTGTAGAAGGATCATTAAAAGCCTGACAAAGCCCAAAAAAAGAAAGAAAGAAAAGAAGACATAAGCTTTTTTCCTAAATAAAAGTCTAATTAGATATTTTTGTTGTACTTTACGTATTTTCTTTTTGGAAGAAGACAATGTGGTTTATTGAAGTGAGCGACTGAGAAAACTAGACTCCAACCAGAAGAAAATAGGGGCAACCTCTGCAAAATTGTGTCTTTTCTGTGTGTGTGTGTGTTTTACTATTACCTTTTACAGTATCTCTGTCTGTCTATCTCTATTCTGTGTTTGATGCTCCCATAATTTCCATTTTTCCTCTGCTCCTACTCTTAGCAATGACAATTCCTCTTCATCTACATGTTGCGGGGCTTTCTCTGTACTTTCTCCATACTCTTTCAACAGATACATACTCAGAAAAAATCGACCAAGCAACTAATACTGAGATTTAAATAATAATGATGCTACTTTCCTGGTGATACCTTCATGTTAACAGGAAACAAAGGGATTTATTTTTGATGGAGAATTTTTAGAAATCAATAAGGTCTATGAGATAGTCTTTGAGTGGGGAAGAGCACTTTTTAGTACCAGAAAATCATAAAATAAACATAACTTATTTTTTATGAGGTTGGTTCTTAATGCATCCAAAAAGAGGTTGCTTTTTTATAGTACAGCTGATTTAAAAAATTGCTATATGAAATTCTCAGTTTACTGCTATAGTCCAACTACAATTGGCATTAGCCACAACTATATCCGTTCTTCAAGGTGCCAAGTCAAAGGGCAAGTGATGAGAGGTTATATTTGCCTTGATAGTAAAGGATACTAGAGGAAGTTTTTTTAAATCAGAGTTTCAGAGTGATGGGAGTTGTTTTGAAGGAGCAAAAATGTAGAAATATTTGATCTCTCCCATTATATCCATGGTAGGCAATCCAGACCAAGTCACCAAATGAGAAGGTAAAATGACTTTTAGTGACATAACTAGGGTTACTTTTTTTGAGGCAGGATTATAAAAAAAGTAATCATATGCAAATCAATAAAGGTGATATCCCACATCAACAAAAGGAACAGTAATCAGATGAACTTCTCAACAGATATAGAAAGAGCATTTGACAAGATTCAACGTCCTTCTATGCTAAAATCTATCAACAAAATG
Organism: Condylura cristata; assembly: GCF_000260355.1. NCBI lineage: Eukaryota > Metazoa > Chordata > Mammalia > Eulipotyphla > Talpidae > Condylura > Condylura cristata. The sequence continues at coordinate 18,736,687 of NW_004567119.1, read as the reverse complement.
GCTGTAGTAGAAAAGTATTTCAATATGATAAAGGTTGTATATAACAAGATTTCAAATAGTTACATAATCCATAGTGAATATCTAAAATCTTTCCCTCTAAAATCAGGAAACAGACAAGGATGTCCACCCTCACCACTGTCATTCAACATCGTGTTCAAAGTCCAAGCCAGAGAAACTAGATAAGAAAAGACTATCAAAGATATCCAAACAGGGGGAGAAGATATAAAACTTTCATAATATTTGCTATAAGCAAGGATAAGAATAACAAACGGGTTTACCAGAGTAAAGAAAATTACAGAACACTGCTTTGAAGATACCTAAAACTAAGGTGATAGTTGTAGTCAATATAATGACTCAAAGACATTTAGGTACTGGTCAACAAATCTCCTCTTTCAAGTAAGAACTAATATTTATTGTTAAAGGTGTAAATATTAGAGTAAATAGAAGTGAACAAAATGAAGGATAGCAATAGGAAACAAAATGTATGGCTACACTTTCTACGAAGTGTTCTCTCTAGCCACAGGGGACAGGTCTGCCACTGCTGAACCCCTTCCCACATGGAGGTCCAGGACCCACCTGGGTAGTACATTTCACCTGCTTCCTCACTCATCTTTGACTTGCAGAATTCATTATGGAGTCAGTCACCAGTGAGAATGAAAAATGGGTTCCTGCTCAGCCCAATTTCCAACTCCCCTCAAAAGTTATCCAGAAAAGTAGCTGCAGCTTTTTGAGAGCTTTTTTGGAAGGTATGAGTTCCATGAGGGAAAAGAACTTCTATGGTTGAAACGTGGGCCAGAGGCCTGACTGTAGGGATGTTGGGTAGGGTACCAGTTTGCTTAGATTCTTGACATACTGTGTCACCAACTAAATGTCACCACAAAGCTCACCTCCTTTTCTTCCTTGTAAATTGGACAACATGAACACCACACTGGGCCCCTGATTCCATTATTTACACCTGACATTGATGATTTTGCAGCTTCAAGAAATCACCACTCCCTGAAGCATATCACAGTTACTGCTGAAGAGATGGGGTTTAGAGGCATAAGAAGACTGATTTGGTCAAAGCCTCACCATAGATGGCAGCAGAAGTAGAAATAAAACCTGAAACTCCAGGCCCTGGGATTATTTCCCTAAATCTTGATGCTCTGAGCTCATCCAGAAGAAAGCATTGCTCAGGTTTAAAACACGAACACATAGTGACTAGGTGAGAGAGAAGGTGAAGCTTCTTTCCCCTTTCCCTGCCTTGCTCCCACATCTGTTACTACTGGTCCTAGTCTGGATGTGTGGAAAAAAGAAGACAAGCAGAACAAAAAAGATAGGGAGCAGGGCTCTCCCTGGTGGTGCAACAAGTTAAAGCTACACACTATGAATCTCTCAGGAGCCACTGCAGCACAAGTTCGATCCCCAGCCAGGGAGCTGACCCACATAGTGTGACAAACTTCTCCTGGCCTGCCTGCTGCTCCCCTCAGCAGTGTATTTCAGTACATCTGCCTGTTCTGCTCCCCACTCTGCCTCTGGTGAATCCTCTCACCCACCACACCTCTGGCCTGTACCCCAGTTCTGTAAGCATAAATAATATAAATCTTAAAAAAAAAAAAAGATAGGGAACAAAAGAAAGGAATTGGTGAAAAGGATGCTTAATAGTTTCCACATGTTCAGAATGAAAGGCAGAGTTTCTAGAAAAGCCAAATCTTTGCAGAACCATGAACAGTTAATGAAATGATGACAGACCTGAAGTGACTTGTTTCAGTGACACAGGTCTATGTAGTACCTGGACACAAGAACAGACAGTAGAGCCTGGAAACTAAAGCCAATGAGAGTTGCAATTCCCATTCTGAAACCCGGCAGCTGGCAACCTCAGTCAGGGCAGCTTCCCTGAACTTTGCTTTTCTCATTTCTAGAAAGGGCATTACGATCCAACATCAAAAGCTATGGTGAGGATTAAATAAGGCAATATATGTAACACAACTGCCCAAAGTGAGAAAAGAAAAGAAATAATAATAGATTAGTTATTAGTTTGGACAAAACCCAGATGTTTCAATCAAATGATGTTCCTGTTATGATATTGTGCCCCTCCTTCCCCCTCCCTCTGATCACAATGCCAGCTCATTCCCTTAAGCCCTCTAATTAGCTAAATAAAGCGTGCAGATAGGGCCTATGTAAAAAGATGCTCTCTGAGCCAAGTGAAATACCCAGGGGAGTGAAGAAACCCACATAGCCAATTACCACAGCATCGTTTCATTTCCACAGAGTGACTAATACCCAGAGACAGTCACTTAAACACTAATTGCAGGAGAACAGGTAGACATCATGTCAAATGAGTCCATCTTTAGTTCTAGGGGAAAGACAGCAAAGCTCTCTGATCCCTGAGCATGCCTGCTTCTTGATCTTCTACCAAAAAAAAGGGTGGGAATATTCCATTTCCAATTGCACATTGGATTCCTAGTGTTTCTGTGGTTGTTAAACCAGCTAGTGCCTCACAGCGCGGCAGCGAATTATTGGAGTCACATCGTGCCAGCTCCATTCTGTCAGCGTTTGATTTTTCTGAATGCTAAGCTAGACCGCTAGACTTTCCTCAGTCCCCAGTCTGTGTTGGATTGTGGGGGGAAGAAGGGTCCATCTTGAGGAGGGTTTCTGTGATCTTTACTGGGGTTACCGTTCCTTGTTACTCCCCACACCCTGGGGCTTGTTTCCTGCTTTCCAACTCTGCCTTCTTTTTTCCCTTTCTGCCTGTAAGAATCCTTCATCCAACACTGAAGTGAGAGAGTTTATTTATTTTACAGAAGGTGTGCAGGCAAATAAGGAGGAAGACTGGCTTACCTGCCAATTTCCTAATTCTGTCCTACTTTCTCACCTACAAACTGACCATGGGCACTTTTCACTGGTCACCCTAGGGTCCCTCAGCCCCCAAAGACCATATTTACCCCACTTATGCATCATCAGCCATTCCTGTCAGGATTTCCTAATTCCTTCCACCTAAGTCCTACTCATTCCCAGAGTCCAGGGGAAGCACCATCTTCTCCAAAGCTGTTCTTAACTACTTCACCCCTCACATAACTCCTGTTTCTTCTTTAGAAAAAAATAAAGTGTAATTCACAAGTATATACAAATTGCATTGCGCATATAATTTCAAATCCCAATCCTAACTGGGTGTGACCCTAAAGGGGGTAGACCAACACTCCCATCTTTCTTGTACCCTACACAGATTTCCTGGTGTAACATTAAGCACAGTTTTAGTTGCCTACTTTGTGCCTGCTTAAAACAGAAAAAAATACGTCTGAGCAACACAAAAAGACATTTGCATGAAGGCAGGAGCTTGGACATACACATAAATAGCTTTTCGTGGTGCAATGGTTCAATTCAACACAGAACCCAGTATGGAGTTCTTCCAGTGTTCCAGGCACTGAGCAGGCCCACGACATATCAGAAACACATATCAGAAACACATATCAGAAACACATATCAGAAAAGAACAATCTCTTTTCTAAGGAGATGACCAATCCACCTGCAAATTGTCATTACTCTTATCAGGCAGATAAAGAAATTGGTGCACGATAGCTGAACCAGTACTTTGTGCCTGCTAGTTCAAGTTCAATTTCTTTCTGTGATCTTCCTTAGACTGTGCAATCCTAAGTTCTTCACTTTTCCAAAGGAAATGAATGGGGAATGCCAGAGTAATTGGTTGAGATGACCACCACATAGAATGGTATTTTGAATCTATTTCTAACAGATAGCTTGGTGTTTCTGACTGGCAGGCAGCTCAGCTGACTACCATATACAGGGAGCCTGGCATCTTCTACTAGGGGCGCTACCACCCTCTTGGGGTCACCTCCAACCAGGAGGTAACAGCAGGGGCATAGCTTATGTGACTTTTCATAGCTCATGTGACTTTACATCATGGGCTCCTTATTTCAGATGAGATATTTAAAATTATATCTTATGACTGTTGATATAAAAATGAATATATTATATATATGTACATTTTATTTGGCATAAAATTTTGCTTTTAAATACTGACTTTAAAGAAATGAAAACACTTCCATTTCTTAAAAGGATCCTGGTTCCTAGGCTTATGCTCCTCGGGTCTATGTTCCTCTCTTTCTGGTCTGATCACGCCCTTAGCACCAGCTCAGGCTGTCTTGAGAGGTACATGTCAGACTCACTAGATGGCTGGCTGTGCTTTTTTTTTTTTAAGATTTATTTATTTATTTATGCATACAGAACTGGGGTACAGGCCAGAGGTGCAGAGATGGTGAGAGGATTCACCAGAGACAGAGTGGGGAGCAGAATAGGCTGACTGATGACGTACACTGCTGAGAGGAGCAGCGGGCAGGTCAGGAGAGTTCTGCCGCACCATGTAGTGGGGATCGAACTCATGCTGAAGTGGCTTTAGCTTCTTAGTGCTGTGCTTTACCCCTCTGCGCCACCAAGCAGGGCCTGGTTGTACTTTTGCTAGCTCTCCAGCACATGGTAATAGGGACCTGCCCAGAGCCAGCACTCTAAGTGTGTTAAAGCTAGGCATGAGTCGCAACTTTGTTAACTCAGTTCTTTCAGGTCTTTGAGAACAGTAACCTAACAGTCAACTGACAAAACACTGAAAACAGTGGCTAAAGGAATATCCCAATAGGAAATTAAACCTGGAGGAATATGTCACTCCGTAACCCTTCATTCCACTTGGAGGCAAACCCACATGCTCTATGGTTCAGGAAACCCAGTAGAGGCTGCCTCATTAGGGAAAGAGCGGCATCTCATTTGCAAATGCTGGGGTGCAGAAGGAGGGCTGGGCTGGCGTGCTGCACGGAGAATGGATGTCGAATGCATGAAGAAGACCTCAGGGTTGTGTGAGTCAGAACCACAAAGACTCATCAGTTTCACACCAGACATAGGACTTCTGAGGCTCGGGCTGAGATCAGTATTCAAATAAGCATTCAAGGTCATTGTTATGCTCACCAAAGTATGAGTACCACCACTTCAGGATTTTCCAATTAGTGCTGTCCCTGCCAGACACCAAGGAGCGCCCCTTGGACAGTGTCCACTGGCCCCCTGTGGGGAGGCAGAAGCCAAGAGACCCCATGGCCTGTCCTCTCTGCACCTGGCTGCCTCTGAGCCTCAGAGACAGCTCTGGAGGTGCCTGTTTCAGAGAAAGGGTCAAGCCTGAAGTACATGGGCATGAAATTATGATGCTCCAATGATCTCCCTCATGACAAGCTGGTTCTGAGCAGTTCTCTCTTTCGCCATATCCAGAACCTCACACTTGGTCATTGGGACTTGAGCATGAGGGTGACATACTTTTGGGCCAAAAGGACGTGACATGAAAAGATGGCACTCTAGAGGCAGACAGTGTCCCTTAGACACAAAAGGGGGACAAGTTCATAGAAGGTGAAAGCAAATACAGGTTGCCTGGAGGCCAGAACCAATACGATATCCCTGGTGTGGCAAACTGAAGTTTACAGAGATGATGTGTGACTTAAGGAAATGAACAGAGAAGCTGTGTACCCACAGACATCTCAGCTGCTAAGGCCCAAATTATTTCCTATTCTGAGATAATCTTAATGAAATAATGGTCCGAGTTCTACTGTAGTGTCTGTTACTCCCTCTGGGCTTCATGTGAATGCCTTCAGAAGACTGGCGATTCTGCAGCCTTCCACAACTGACTTAGGTTGCTACAGTAGAATCCCAGCTGGGGCCAGTGGGTTGGGGCCTCTCTCTCACACACAGGCCTTCTTAAGGAAGTCTTTTATACAGAAATATGCTTGGCAGATGGATTTGTGGGCTCTGGATCCATGATCTAATCATGTACCCTTGGCAGCCAAAGCAAGATCCCCTGCTGACTTAGCAAACTCTCACATGGGCGTTAAGGAGATTAAGATAATAGCACACTTAACACAGCTAATGAGAAAGATTTAAACAATTGGCAAAAATAGATTGAGTTATGAAATGCTTATTAGGGATAATGATTCTGTGTCACTACAATAGCAGAAAGGGTCAACTTAATTTCACACATGAAAAAGGAGAGACCAAGGATGCCCAGGCAGGGAGAGACCGAATCTGCAATGCTTTCATGCCCAGTGCACAGCCAGGAGACAGGGACTTGTCCGCCTGGCAGAGAGTGGCCCCCACCCCCGGCACTGGTCACAGAAGTGTGCAGAGGCTGTGGGGGTGCTAGGTCACATCAAACACCGTGGATTTGGGGGGGGGGTGCATTGAATATCTGAGATCATAACATACGGATTTTGGGGCGGTGCACTGAATATCTGAGACAGATTCTCATAACATTAAGAATGGACCCCTCAGCCTTCCCCTTTCCAATCTGGACATATCACTAATGGGTGTCAGTTCTCCTCCAAATTTGTGTTCAGGGATAAGCAGAACATAATTCCACTCAGAGAACTGGCCAAGGTCTCTGAGGGGCCCTGCAGGGAGTGTGCGGGGTGCAGCTTCTTCCTGTCCCCATCTTGCCCTGATCCTTTGTGCTCTGTGCCCAGTCACTGACAGTGGGCTGCTACAGAAACGAGGCCTTATCGTGGTGATCCCCAGAGGTAAGACACCTGCCAGTCAGTCCGAGGGACGGGATGGGAAGGCCCAGCCTGGAAGCCCCAGCGCCGGGGCAGGGCCATATTTATATATGTTGTGAAATGGCAGCATGGTGTGTACAGTCAGGTAAAGAAAAAGGGAGCAGAACAGACAGGCCTCTGTGCTCTCCGATTCTCGATTTGGTTCTAACACGGCCACTCCCGAAGCCCAACTGGGTTCCATACCTGAGGGAACAGATGAAACTCCTGGCCTGTAGCTCTGGTGCTGGCTGACCTGGTCACAGTGGACACCCAACGTGCAGCCTGCAGCTGAGCTCAAGTCTGCTCCTGAGAACGCGGCTGCCTTCTATTTTTGAGTGGGTTGGAAATAGAACCAAGGGATAAATTTTGTCTCATTTTGGCTTGTTGCGGGTGTACCTTGACTATGGGCTTGAGCATAAAATACAAAGTAAAGATCAGACTTGCTGATGCCTTCCGACTCAAGAGCTCAGCGGTCACTCATCAGGCACCCTCTGGAGACCAATAAAGGCCTATAAAGCGTAGGCATTTCATAATTAGACATATGATCGCTCTCTTAAGCCCACCTTCTTCTCACCCATAGTCCTGATGCAAAACAGAGACAGCACATTCCACTTGCATATTTGTCTCAAGATTGCCAGCACAGCGTCTGAATGAGATTTTCCTCCTTTTAGCCAGACTTTGAGGAACAATGGAGAGGAAGAGGAGGTTGGCGCGGAGTGTAAAAATTTCCTGTTTCTGCTGATACGGAAAGAAAGATCCAGGAGGCTATTCTGTTCCGGGAGGGTATTTGCCTTTAACACTATTTTGGAAATAAGAGGTAATATAAGTAGTCAAAAGGTGAGTTAAATGTTTTGGAAGGAAGTACCAGCATTAATAAATGTAAATGACCTTTGTGAACTTGGATTATCCAAAATAATGAGAGCTGTAATAAAGAGATCAGGAAGCTTACTGGTTAGACATTAAACATATTAAAATCTCTGGCTTACTTAGATGCCAGCAATAATGACAATTAGAATGTAATGGGGAACAAGATTCACAGTAACAGTAAAAATATAAATTGCCTAGGGCTACATTGAACAATAAAGTAATAAGTAATAAATAAATAGCAAAAGCTACAACAACTTACTAACTTGAATGGAGATAGATTCTCAGATGGGAGGTCTTTAAAGTGTGAAGATGTAAATGTTCTTTATCTACTATAAAAGTAGAATTCCAAGTAAGCATTTATTTAGAACTAGAGAATTCTAAATTTCATTTGGAGGAGTAACTATGGATGAAAAAGACCACATGAGATGAGGTTGTCCTATTTGATATGAACGTATACTTTATCATTGCAGTAACTTGTTAATACTCATTATCAAAATAGAAATCAGGCTGCTGCTGATCATTCAGGCACTTTGATGCATATCTGGATGGAGGGATTCTCATCTTTTTTGCCTCAGTTGACCATGAACTGTAAATGTTAGTTAGTCTTGGGATTGTCTCCATCCAAGTAGCCTCGGCCCGGAAAAAGTGCCATCTCACCTGAGAAGTGTGAGCCTATTGCTCTGGGTCGTATACAGTGATGCGAACCAATGTCAATTTCCTAATTACCATTGAGTAAATGCAAATGTCCCCGGCGTCTGTGCTGTTTCTTTATACCTTTCAAAATTACTGATGGAGCCTCCAGGTGAGGATATGAGCTTGTCCCTGGCAGCACTTACAAGCCACCAACATCTGACAGAGAAATGACCCAGCCAGTGAAATTTGCTCTCATGTTTTCTGTATCTTGTTGGCCTTTTGCTGAATAAGGAAAACATGCACTTTTATTTTAATCTTTGACTTGTCTCTGGACTTTTGATGACTCACCAGAGATTCTCAAATCCTCTGTGTGACAGGCCAACTTTTTCTACAAATTCATCATGTACTAGTACTTTTTTTAAGCGGAAGAAAAATAAATTACCAAAAGAAAAATGAAAAAGAAATACCAGTGCCAAGCAAATACCAACCCCATTTTTTCCAGGATGTTCTATAGACATAACAGTGCTGTCCTCTTGCTATAGATATCACTTTAAATACTTCCTTTGCTGACCTGACATCTGGCCACAATCGACGGTGCTGTCTGTATCTGGTCACTAGCTGGCTGGCTACAACTTCAGCTAAGGCCTCTTCACATCTATGGTCGATGCAGCAGGACAGACTGACGACATTTCTCTAACTTTTGCCTCTTTCAGTTCATATCACGCAAATCTTCCCCTGCATGACTGTCCACAAGATCTGCTGAGTCCATCAAGTTAGCTTTATAATAAACCCTATTTGTCAGGCAATTGGTGCAGGGCAGAGACGATCAGGGCTGTGCCCAAGTGCCTGGTGACCAATCTGGAAGTCACCTGAAGTGTTGGGAATCATGATTCCTGGTTCATTCTGCTCTTTCATGGAGCCACATGCACAGTGAACCGGATAGCAAACTACTCAGGGAGTCTATTTCCATGACTACCAAAGCATCTTGAACGCAAAAGTCCGTTTCCATCTTTTTGACCTCACATTCTTAAAGAGAAACCAACCAAACTGTCCTGAGCACTTGGGCTAATGATAGCGTTCTTGCATTGCATTACCGTGTTAGGAGGAAAATTCCAAATGATCGACAGTTTTCAAAAACAATAGCAAATATCAATTGGCAGCAAAGTCACTGAACACTTTCATTAAGCCATCTAAAAGTACAGCAAATCGGGCCCTCCGTGGTGGCACAGCGGGTTGGAGTACTGCACTGCAGAGCTAAGCCGAGCAGCGGCGGCTTCAGTGCGAGTTCGGTCCCTGCCCCAGAAGTGACCCACATGGTGCTGCAGACCTCTCCTGCTCTCCCGCTGCTCCCCTCAGCAGTGCACTTTGTCCATCTGTCTGTTCTGCCTCCACTCTCTGTTTCTAGTGAATCCTTTCGCCACCCCAGCACCTCTGGCTGTACCCAGCTCTGTATGCATAAATCAACTTCAGTTAAAAAAAAAAAAGTACAGCAAATCATCTACGCTACATGATTATAACCAAAGTGGTTTGCTCACCTCTTTTCCCAGGCAGCAGATACACTATGGAAAGCAAGTGAGTGGCCTCTTGTAATGCCAAGTTTGCAAGTATGATCTGAAATAACATCTCAGCTCATTATGCAGAACAGAGGCTTTTCTCTGTCATCTGTGTGGGTAGGGTCAGCAGTAGGGTCCAGGATGGGTGATGTCCAGATGAACATTCGGGTCATAGTAGGTTAAATCATTTCCAGAGAGCTGGAGGGAACCCAATGACCAGCCCAGGAAGGCAAAAGAAAAATGCCTGTGCTGAAATGCACATTTCCTTGTTTGTTAATTTTGTTTCTAGGTGGTTTTGTGTCTGGTGCAGGGGAGAGGCGCTGATCCCAGTGTTCAAGGATCCTGGTTTGAATGCCAATCCTGCCACTCAAGAGAACTGTCATCATTGAACAAAGCTGTAGCTAAAATGGCTTAGCCTGTACGTGTCTGATGAATAGAAAACAGGCATATAGTTCACCTCCCCCAATCTGCAAATTTTCAGCATCTTCTAAAAAGATTTTTGATTTATGGGACTTTTGTCCCATATTGAACATATAAAATTATTAGAGTTACACAGGTGGGTGTGAACTTAAATGAAAAAACACAGTTAAAAGGAAAAGTAAGAAGAATCTTCGTGCACACTAGCTATTGGGGGCACAGATAGAAAGCCTGAGGGGGGCCATGTCCACAATGGGGTGTTTTATTATTCAGGGACAAATCTGCCTTCTGAGACAATTTGCAATGCTATTCCCACCCCTTAGAGTTCAGATTCTGGACAGGATGTCTCTGTGGCTCAGAGTGTAACCACCTTGTCTGGCTTGATTCCGAACCTAATCTTTTGTCTCCATCAGTGCAACTCCGAGGTCAGAGAAGTAGAATCATCTGTAAATTATTGGAAGTGCTACTACCATCAGGACAAATCGGACTTTTTCTTTCCTTTGGCTGAGCGGTGTGGTTGGCTGTGGATGCTGATCATAAGCTTCTGCTTCTCAGGCTATAAAGTTAAGCCAAGAAACAGAACAAACCAGGACAGACACTCAGTCATGCAGATGTTTCACAGCATGCTTTTATTTATTTATTTTTGCTGGCAGCAAAAGCAACTTGGAGACTTTTTTTTCTAAGACCACTTTAAGTACTTTGTATAATTAATTTTCTTCTTATATATTGAAATATTTTAACAGTGTGAAGCCAGGTTCAATGTTTGCCTGAATCTACATCTGCAGCAGCAAAGCTGGACCAGCTTGAAGGTCCAAGTAGCCAACACCACCTCTGAGTGTCTGTCAAGGGTAGAAAACCGAACCAGTGGTTCTGCTATTCATCCAGAATATGGCACAGCTTGTCAGGGTCTCCAAACTCTTTGTTAGGACCAGTTTTATTACGAAAAAGTAGACGTCTGTGTCTTTAATTTAACTCAACAAATATTTACTCAGTAGTCACTGCTGTGCTTTGGCCCTGTGGACTCACAGCTGCTAAGACTGATTCGAGTGAGGCTGGCGGCTATGAATAGCATTGAAGGGGTAACCACCTCAACAACCCTGTCATTCTGCTGAGGAAGAACTGAGGCCTGGTGAGAAGGACCTTTCCCAATGAACCATCAAGAGATGTACTTTTGAACCAGAGTAAGCCAAAGGTTTCTCAGCATTAAAATGTAGGTGCCATTACTGTCAGAGAAGTAGTAGAAAAGACGAGACCCTGCATGAAAGTTTTTAGGCAAGCTCCTTATTAACAGATGTTGGGCTCAGCTGTCATTTCCCTACCTGGACACTCCACACTGTCCTGTCTTCAGAGGGCTACTCCTCACAGACATTTCCCAAGGATCCCTTGACCTGTCCCCCCAGTTCAACACGCTGTGTCAAGGCCCTGATGTCCTTCACTAAGTTCTCAACTCCTTTGCAGTGAAGTCAGATTTTTAACTCTCTATAATAAAGAAGAGGTTTTCACACTCAAGACTTTTGCAATCTAAGAAGAAATAATGATGGACTTCTGTATAGATGTGTTTTTAAAACTGTAATAATGATGAAATGTGCTTGCTAATTATGTTAGAAGGTACCATCCTGGCTAAGTCACTTCTATGAAAACTTTTTTTGATGCCGGACTAAGTTGGAAAAGCAGTCTCTTCCCACCGAGCCCATGAGATCAGCATGCCCTTTATTGGTCTCAGCCATGCACCCAGTAGCCTTGCTGCTTGGTTCTTGCATTGAGTAAATAAAAGATATGAGATCCCGGTGCTCTCTGGGGTCACTTCCCAAAAGAGGAAAGCTGGGATCTGTTTTAAGAAGTGGAAATGACTTGGTGGAAAGAGACGTATTTCTTCCTTAATTCCTTTACTAGAAAAAAAAAAAAAGGATAAAACTAGGGTTTAGGGGAGGGCGTGAAGGGTGTGAGAAGAGGAAAAACGTACACTGTTTCTATGATTCTGCTGTGGTGGGAGAGTTCTCTGAGGCAGCTAACTCTGTCAAGGTCAAGGGTGAGGCCAGGGAAGGACGTCTGATGCCTCACACAGCTTCCATTGCTCCGCGGTACCACAGGGTCTTCACAGGAGTCACCTTTACGCCGAGCTTTGCAGTGACCTTGGGAAATTATTTCCATCTGGAAGCCTGGGTGAGTCTTAAGAAGGCAGTATGTATTTTCTCCAGGGCGACTTTGGTTTGGACTGTCAAATCTACACTGTGACCCTTAGGAAACACTATTACTCAAGAACACTTGGGTGGATGCAACGTTAGTAGTTCAAAAGTCTGTGGCTCTGACTCCCTTCTGGTGCACACAGTTGGACAAAGAGGAAGTCACAGTTGGATGCAGCTGGTGGTTTAATTTTGAAAGGATGCTGACTCTGGAAAGCTCTAGGCACTCGGTCAGCACAGTAGCAAAGGTTTGGGAAGGTGGTGGCTGGGTGGGAGAGGGTGTTGCATGCAATATTTTTCTTTCTGGTATTTGTCCCAGGAGATTCATTTGCTATTGACACTAGAACTGTGAGACAGCCAGGTCCTGCTCTACTGGCTTTTATACAAGACCATGATGCAAATCAGCTGGGGCAAAAGCAGTTGCTATGGAAACCCCAGACTTTAGTTTGGAAAGTTAAAGTGATTTTTATGATGACCACAGCTACACTTTGTACCAGTGCACTTTCTGGAAAGTTTCTTTTTATCCTGAACTTTAGCATGCAGGGTATTTTTTTTTCCTGCAGAATTTGGCAAAAAAGTTTTTTATTTTAATTAGATTGAAAATATTACTTTCCCAGTATAGCTAAAAGAGGAGGTCTTGGTTTATTCATACCATATTTGTTGAAGACAAATTTAACTCTAAATACTTAAAGGTCAAGTTTTGTCTTGGATACTTTGAAGGAGTTGCTAAGCATTTTGTCCCCCAAGGAGGCTGGGTTGACACCAGGAGGTGTTACTATCAGTTATTTCCTCAGAAGCATTTTCCCACCTTTCAATGACAAGAGGAGAATTATGGTTAGAGAGAGAAAACACTTCCTTTTGTGGGCATGACCAGTCGTGGCTAACCCAGTCACAACAACAGAACACACTGCCTCGCCTTAACACAGTGGCCTGAGGACACAGAGGACCTCAAGGGCAGGAGATTGATTGGGCACCAGAGAGAACCAGGTTCCAGTTCCTCAACCATTTGTACTTGCTGCTTGACCCTGGACAAGTTCCTTAATCAGCCTCTACAATAATTTCCTCATATCCCAAATAAGAATCAGAATACTTACTGTTCCCAAATGTTAGCAAGGATTCAATGAAATAATGCATACAAGGCATGAAGTATCAGCCTATCATGAGCTAACATCAAAACTAATGTAACCTCCAATAATTCTTTACCCTCATGGCAGGTTGGATAAATTATCCTTGGTCAGCAGAGCTGCTGGCACACACACACACACACAAAACACAGTAAGTTGCGTACATCTATTTTTATAAGCCGCTCTTCAAGCCCAAGTGTAGTTACTGATTTTACAATGAAATAGTATTGGATCAATTGCCATATACTCATAGTCGTGGATGGGCCCTGCACATCCCAGGTAAAGAAGGCCCTGTCTTTACTCTTTCAATTTGAAGTGGATGACACTGACATGGACAAAACATGTAGTTGCAATGATTTTAGAGAAATCTAGAAAGCTAGGTACTAATGCTATGCAATTATTAAGGCTGATGCATTAGGAAAAGACACAAATCAATCCAATGGGGGATTTCAGTGGAAGGGAACTGGGAAAGCAGGAGAGCAAAAATAAGATCAAGTAGACACAATCTCTGGCTTTAAAATAACTGTTTCAATGTCAGAAGACATTGCTTCCCTTATCCCCAAACCCTAAGGCCCCCATAACCTAATGCCCTCTCCAAGCCTTTTTCTTTCCCTCCCAACCACGGAGACATCTCTTTACAGAGGTATCTTCTTCTAATCCTCTCAGTCAGCCCCTAGAGACCCCTGCTTCTCTGTACCTATCTTCCTTTTCTTGGCAAAAAACATTGACCACAAGACACTTGGTGGAGAAAATATAGTTTCCATCAGACCTTTCTTTCCCTCCCTAAATGCTCCTCCCAGCAGTTGACTCTGTACCCCACTTCCATCTTCTTCCCCACATCCTCCTTACTGAGGCTCCTGTCACTCAAACTGTCAGTCTCCATCTCAGAGAAGTAGGGTAGCCTTCATGGAGTCTGATAAGTCACATATAATCTCAGATTACAAAGTACACACCCCTCTCTCGTGCCCTCCCTCCTCATTCCCTCCTCCTTGACTTCTCTGTAGCATCTGATGATGTTGGCAACACTCCGCTTCACTGAAATTTTCTCCTATTTTTTGCCAGGATTTTATATTATGCTGAGTCTCCCACTTTTCAAAAATCTCGGGCAATTATTTTTTGTTCTTTGGTCTGTTTTTCTCAATCTCCCACTTGTCCTAAAATTCAGCCTGAGGGTCTCTTCGTTGATGACTTCATCATCTCCCTGCTTTCATCTCAAGAGCGTTCTCACCAGTTCTGCTCCTCACTGCTATTCACCAGTGATCTCTGATCAGTCTTGTGTTGTGGAACATTCTGAAATGATGGAAATCATTTTATCCCTGTGCTGTCTCACTTGGCATTTATTAACACATAGCCTATTGGACACCTGAAATGGGGTAAATCTGGATGAGCTGAGTTTTTAAATCTAGCTGGTTTCAGCAAATTTTCATTTAATTTGCCATCTGTGGCAAGAGGAGATTAAACAGCTCAGCTCTAGTGGCGTTCATTTAAGTGCCATGATTTCAGGTTGACTATGGCCAGAACTAAGGGTGATCCAGAACGTACTCTTTTTCTCGGGGCTCTGTCCTTGGCATGACACCCCTAGCCCACACTCAAAGCTCAAATGCTACCTCTTGTTTATCCCACTCTGACTCCTCATAAGCAGCCTCTGAGTCCCACTGTCTCTGATTTGAAAAATCCTCATGCTCTGTGCTTCCTTCTCTGACTCCTGGCCATACCCCAGTTCACATCCTCATTCATACCTAAACAGTCTGAATTCTCACTTCATGTTTTGCCACCATGGATGATCTAACCCTATTGTAACACTGCTCGTCTTTCACTTTATTGTATAAGTGGCTTCCCAAGTCCTCTTACTTCAAAGCCTAACCCTTCACCTGATTTTCAAAGCCATCCAGAAAGTCAAAGTGCTGTCTTCTATGGTTGGCTATAAAGTCCCTTGTCAAGTGTGCACATACGAAGACACACAGCCACCCTCTGCTGGGTAATCATCTTAATTGCCCACCTCGGTGCTCCTATTGGCTTTCAAATTCTACCTTTCAAGCCCCCATTGACGATTCCCTTCCTCCATGAAAATTTCCATGACTATCTAATCCCTGCCTGACATATCTCATCACTATATTCCTAGAACTTTATAAGGAATGCTAATTTGCCCTGACTATGGTTTCATGGGTGATACCCTTTTCTCCCCAATTAGACCAGATCACCCTGAGACTCATTATTAAGCATGAAGATGCCTCCTGCTTTAGAAACACTTCTTGATTAATTGGCAAGTTCAGGGTAAGAACTGGACTTGAAAACTCAGTGGACATTAGACTTGTGTTGTTAATAGTTTACTCCTTATTCTTCCCCCTCATTTTCTGCTCATCCTGCTATTTGTCTTTGTTCTTTTTACCTTCAATTCTTCTCAGTTATCTATTTCTCTCTTTCACCCAGGAAATTAAGTGAGCTACACATGACAGGATCACTGTAGAAAGGTTAGGGTTTGCTGGTCTCTTCTGGAGATGGTGATAAAGACTATTGCCATTTTTGCCATACACTCAGTTTGGCTCTATTAAGGAAGTTAACATAGTCTAGAGGTAAAATTGTAACAAACCTTCAGTTGCTCACTAGCTTGGTATAGATATTTAGCCTCTATGAAATTACCTCATGGGTAGCTAAAACAATGGGAAAAATACCTCCTCATAATTTTATAGAGGAACTCTGGATTTAATAACACTTGAATAATGTGCTAAGTATATACGAATAGATGTATCAGGGACCAAATACATACATTTTATGGATGGCCTGGGGATTTTGTATTAGAGAAAAATCTAGAAGGGCAATGATTAAGCCAAAGGAAATGATGAAAGTACACTTTGTACTTACAAGTACATTTTGTACTTACAAGTACAAAATGTATTACAAGTACAAAATGTACTTTCATCATTTTGTACTTGTAAACTAATCGGAACCAGACCATATAAACTAATGCAGACCATGTCAACTAACTAGGCCATGCAAACTGAACTAGACCATGTAAACTACTCTGATGCTCTAGAACCATCTAGAAGTCATAAATAGTTCTTGATGACTGCAGAAAACCCCATAGGATTGAGCGGAACCTGGGGAGTCAGCTTCCTCTCAGAACCAGGAGGTAGAAGGGAACAGTGAAAGGGAAGGAGGTGCCCCCCCCCACTAAGGCCGGCCCACCAGCAGCTGCCCAGCAGCAGGAGGTAAACTTTGCAGTCCCCTCCTCACCCCCCCCCCCCCAGCTAGGCAGGATACTAATTCAGAATGGAGCTTTCCATTTTAGTTTCTGTAGATTTATAAAAAAGGCTTAGATCAAACACGCCCTTCCTTTCACTGCCAAGGATGACTTTCTTATTTTCCCCTATTGCACTTTCATTTTGAAAGATTTAAGGTTAGATGAGAAGATAAAGTGTCTAACAGGTTGACTAATACAGGTCATTTGTGCCATAAACATTAGTTACATAAACATATTGTAGTCACTCCCTTATTCTTGTGTTTTTCCTAGTTAATAGAAAATCACCAGAGGTTTGAGCTTCATGAGATAGCCAGTGTTTTCCTAACAATATGATAAAGGCCGACTTATTTTCCAATAATTGGAATGAGGTATGTTTTGAAGTTCATGGTTTTTTAGAATTTAATAGGTAATATGGGCCACATACAATTCGTTGTTTAACAGTGAGGGATGGGGCAGCATTCCACCATTAGATCTTTTTGCAATTCACTGTGAGAATATAAAACCTCTAAATAGACTCAAGTGAGTTGAGACTGGGCTCACCACCAGATGAGTTCTGATCAGGCCATATTTTGGCCACATTAGAAATAGAGAACTTTGTATTCAGAGACTTTGAATTGGCAGTTCCAAAGGAATTGTATATCTGCATGTCTATGTACCTTTCTAGAGGAGAGGTAATTTTATTCAAAGTTTGCATCAAGCTTTTGGAAATATACAAAATAGTGGGTCGCAGTCTCAAAACTTAATACATAGTTGCGGTGATCAAAACAGTGTGGCACTGTCATAAGAATAATAGGAATATAAAACATGGAAGAGAATTGACAGTGTAGAAGTGATTATAGGCAGCTGAATTTTGACAGGTATACCAAGGTCGTTCAGTAGAGGAAAGAAAATTCTGTTAACCAACTGCTACTTGGACAACTAGATTTCCACTTGTGTAGAATGAAGTCGGACTCTTCCCTCACATTACATTTAAAAGTTAACTCAAAAATATTTCGAAGTTATAGCTAATAAGAGCAAAACTCTTAAAATGCCTAGCTCTCTTAGAAGTGAGCATAATGATAAGATCTTGAGCTAAGCTATGATTTCTAAAATATGACATCTAAAACCCCAAGCAACAAAAGAAAAGCTTGAGAAATTAAATTGCATAAATATTAAGAACACTCATACATCAAAGAACACACAAACATGTGTAAGGACAATATACAGAATGGGAAAAATATTTGAAAATCATTTATCTGATAAAGATCTAGTATTGCAAACATATACAGCATTCAGTAGCATAAATACAAACAACCTAATTTAAAAATGGGCAAAAAACTTCAACAAACAGCATTCCATAAAAGGTTCACAAATGTGAAAGAACACATAAAAAGATGCCAACATCATGAGTCATTAGAGAAATGCAGAACAAAATCACTTGGTTGGTTATAATTACAAGAGGAAAAAGAAAAGAACAGAAGTATTGATGAACATGTGGAGACACTGGAACCTCACGGCTATGTAGCGGTAGGTATATAAATTGCAGCAGCTGTTATGGAAAACAGTTTTTGTTTCTTCTATAAGTTAATCATAGATGTACTATGACCCAGAAATTTCACTCCTGGGTAAATAACAGAAAGAATCAGAAACCAAAAATTTTGTATGAATGTTCATATTAGCACTATTCACAATAGCCAAGAAGCAGAAACAACTCAATGTCCATCCACTGATGAATGTGTAACTACATTATTGTGTGTTTATGTAAAAAATATTACTCAGTCACATAAAGAATGCATGCATGGAGGGAAAACATGCTGAATGAAGGAAGTCAGACACAAAGACCACCTGTTACTGTCTGGTGTAGCCATTTCTATGTGATATTAGGAATAGGCATATCCTGATGGAAGGTGCAGACTGATAGTTTTCAGGGGTTTGGGGTAGGGAGAGGGAGAGAGACTGCTTAAGGGGTGGGTCTTTCTTTTGGGGTGATGAAAATGCTCTAGAAGCTGACAGTGATGATGGCTGCACAGCACTGTCAATGGAATTAAGGCTACTAATCATATACTTTACAATGGTTAGAGGGGTGAATCTGATATTATACACATTTTATCAAAATAAAGCACTGAACAGACAGCTATTCCCTTTTATGAGACCTTGTGGCATCTGGAAACCTCAGGGTTTTTTGGTTTTTGTTTTGGAATCATGAGCCAAGATTTTGGAAACACAGTAAAAATTATCTGCATAACAATCAGAATTGGTGTTCTAGTTCAAATGTGGTGTTTCTAAGAATTTAGATAAATTGAGGAATGGCCATAACGTAAACCAGAGTGTGTCAGCCCAGGCGTGGTTGTGTGTGCAGTAGTGGCACACCTGGGCTATACCCACCATAGACCACAGCTCCTTCCACCCCAACTGTGAAATGCACAACTAGAAACGTGTCTCTAAACGTGTCAAAGATCTCCCCGCCCCCCCCCCCCCCCGGGGCAAAATCACAGCTGTTATGACTTTTTTAGGAATAGCTTATTATTCTAGCATTTCACCTTTTCCTAGAGTTTCCTTTCAAGAAAGCATTGTCAATTTCTGTTAGGTATTTCCTAACGACAGTCAAATGATTAAAACAGATTCCATTGCTAATGACTACAGGTAAACTTCCAAAAGCATTTTGCATCATAAAGGATCAAACTTATAAATAGCAAGCTTTTCACTGGCAACAAGCTTAATGAGCAGAGCTTGTAAAAAAGGGAAAAAGTTTCTGTGCAAATGTTTTCTTTTCATACCCTTTTTGGGCAAAGACTTCTGCTCTGCCAGCATTCCACAATAACCACAGCCTGACATGCCCTTTGTCAATTTTCTCCCCTTTGAAAATGAAAACCAAACTCATTGCAGAGCTTTTCTGGACAATTTCCTCATTCTGGAATCAGATACTGTTAGCACAGAGAGGAGTCCATGCTCTAGACCCCTTTTGATGCTACCTCCAGACAAGACCTGGGTGTCCAGGACTCAGGATTCTCTGGCCGCTTCAGCCTGCACAGTGCTACTATTAATCTGCACTTCTGAATGGGATTTCACTTGAACAAGTCGTACTACAGATGAGGAGGCAGAACTGAGGGCTTTGAACTCATGTCTACATCCATTTCCTATTGTAGGGAAGGCAGCTGACAGCTATAGAAAGATGTCACTTCACCTTTGTTGGTCTGTTTCCTCAATGCTACCTGAGCAAACTTGACTTTTGTTACACAGGCTTGTTCTGGTAAGCACATTGCTCTGACTGATGTTTCTGACCCTTCCCACCTCCCACCGCCATTCTCATGTTGAAGCCCTAAACAACTGCGATATGGAGTTAGGGCCTTGGGGATGCAATTAGACTAGATGAGGTGAGGAAGGTGGGGCCCTCCTGGTAGGATTAGTGTCCTTATAAGGAAAGGAAAGGACAAGAGCTTGCTTTTTTCCTGTGTTATGAAGACACAAGTCCTGGTGAACTGGACTCACCATGAAACCTCACCATGCTGACAACCTGATCTTGCACTTCCAGCCTCCAGAACTGTGAGAAATAAATGTCTTCTATTTCAGTCTCCTGGTGTGTGGCATTGTTGTAGCAGCTTGAACTAAGATAACCTCCTAGCACATCATACATATGCCCAGATAAGTGAACTTCTTAATTTTTCTCTCCTAGGAAGAGACTTCTAAATTCTTCACATGATTTAATTGAGTCCTCTGTGATCAGGGTCATAAGGGAAAGTACAGCTAACCCAGCTCTTCCAACTGCCGCTGTCTGACCCCAGAGATGTCTTTCTCTAATTTGATCCACAACCTTTCAAAGAAGGGAAGGAAGAGATCACATGTTGGGTTTAGCTTCACCCTAGGTTACAAATGTGAAAAGTTGCCACAGCTGAGGCTCGGCTTCCAGGTCAAGCTGAACTTCCTCATCCTGTTTGTAAATTCTTGATGAATCTATGTATGGAAATATACCGAATGGTAAGATTTTATATCAATGGTAACACCATCAGGGAAGGATGATGTCCATAAACCAGAACCTTTAAGAAACTTCCAGCAACTAGAGGTTGTTAACTACCAGCCTGAATGAAGGGTTGGTGAGACCTTAGTTTACCTCACGAAAAGGGGGACAGAGTCAGTTGAGCCTGGGTGCTGCTCAGTGATGCCCCGAGGACTCAGATCAACAGCTACTGGAGACACAGGCAGGCCCAGCAGTGCCTTTTCAGAGACAAGTCTCTTCTATGCTTGAGTATCTGAGGAGAGCAGTCCATGCAGGCTGGGAAACCCCGCTGTTCCACCAGCAAGGTCAGCAGACAAGTAAAAGGAGACTCATGGAATGTGGGTCCCAGGAGTGCCAATCATGCCATCCAGAGCAGATGTCACCACACACACCTTGCCAAGTGAACAGGACAAAGAATATTTGCAGTGCACAAGGAAATTCTTTTCTTTCTATCTCCTTTGCTGCCTTTGGATAGAGGTCTGTACTCTAGCAAACCTACACTACAATAAAGAGGATCCTTTTTCTTCTTTGCTAAATCTGTATCTGAAAGATTTACATGGGAACTGAGCCAGTTTCAAACAGCCCATTTTAAATAGACTAGCTTGTCTTCCATAAAGTAAAATAAAGAGAAGCATTACTGTCCACGTGAGCAGAGTCAGTAGAGGCCAACGGTCTGAACACTCAGCACAGAAAACCCCCTTTACAAGAGTCACACGGAAGAAGTTCTATATTGCCTTGAAAGGAGCCTGCAGGAGCCCCTGGTTTTCCAAGGCAAATGGACGCAGTAAAGGAGACAGCCAATGTGCCAACAGATGGAAAGAATGTGAAGGTGACTGTGCATTACTAAAGTTAATTTTGTAAGACAAAGAAAATTTGAGACATCATTAGAGTGGAAATCCAAAGAAAATACTGAAAAGATGACTGATGTGAGGAAAGAAACAAAAGAAACGGGGTAGAAGAGATAGAGGAGAGCCGAATTACTGAGATGAGTTCCAAAAGAATGTGGGAAAGAAAGAAATGACCACCACGGACACTACCTTTAGTTTGAGGACAGAAAAAGGTGATCTGGGTCCCAGGCAAAAGCAATCAAAAGCCAAACCAGAGAGCCCCAGGAAACATGTTTTAATTAGACTGGGAAAAATTCTGTTAGCATTTTTGGCTAAAAATAAATATATAAAGAGAATACTTGACAAAAAGCATCCAGTTGGCCTCAGTTATTTATAAAGCACCAAATGCAAAGAAACAAAGAAGAACAACACTAGTTCATAATTTAAAAACACCTATCAATAGAGTTCTATACTCAGAAAAGTGGTCTTTCAGGTGTTTAAGCTGAGACATGTAAAAGTTTGGCAAAATGTGTCTTGTTTATGTTTTTTTTTTTTAAAGATTTATTTATTTGTGCATACAGAACTGGGGTACAGGCCAGAGGCTCAGGAGCAGTGAGAGGCTTCACCAGAGACAGAGTGGGAAACAGAACAGGCAGATCGACGAAGTGCACTGCTGAGGGGAGCAGCGGGCGGGTCAGGAGAGGTCTGCCACACCATGTGGTCACCTCCGGGGCAGGCGGGAATTGAACTCATGCGGAAGCGGCTTTAGATTCTCAGTGCAGTGCTTTAACCCGCTGAGCCACCAGGGAGGGCCCTTGTTTATGTTTTTAATGGTAAAATTCTATTGACGTTTCATGTTCTCTTGGTATAATATTAATACTTAAACCTTGTTCACTCAACAGGCACTGAAGAAACTGCTCAACTTGGCCACTGTAGCGTGGAAGCAGTCATTGATGGTTTGTAAGCAAATGGATCTAGCTGTGTTTCAATAAAACTTTATTTACAAAAACGGGCTGTAATCAGCTAATCTGGATCCATATAGTAGATAAAGCAAAATTCAGAGCTTATAAGCAGGTGAAACACAGTATATATACAATCACAGGGAAGTTAGTATTTCTGAACTGTATGCATAGCTAAAAGACAGGTAATACAAACATTTAATAACAATAATCTAAATTAAAAATACAAACTTTAGGGGCCCTCCCTGGTGGCGCAGCGGGTTAAAGCGCAGCACAAAGAAGCTTAAACCACTTCCGCATTAGTTTGATTCCCCCCTGCCCTGGAGGTGACCCACATGACCAGGCAGACCTCTCTTGACCCTCCCGCTGCTCCCCTCAGCAGTGTACTTCCTCGATCTGCCTGTTCTGCTCCCCACTCTGTCTCTGGTGAATCCTCTCACCCTCTGCATCTCTAACCTGTACCCCAGTTCTGTACGAATAAATAAATAAATAATACAAACTTTATTAACCAAAAGGTGGGTCTTTTATGATTGGCTTATTTTATTTTATTTATTTTCATTTATTTTTTACATCATTCTTATTTTGTGCCTGTGATCCTAAGGCAGAAGAGAAAGTAGAATTGCGCTAAGCTTCTTCCCATACATATACAAAGCAAAGTTGGGTGTTGGACTGGTGGTAAAAGGGAAATGAAATGTGAAAGAATGCTTTTGAAAAGCTCAAAGGTAACCCCTAGTGCAATTAAAATAAGAGATAATTTTTCAAAGCATTGAAGAATTAAAGGCAGAGAAGAGGTCCAAGTTACAAGAAACAGAAGAAAATACATAAAACCAGAAAGTATAAAACATGGAAGACAAAAATCAAACCAATGAAAATTTATTAAATTCTTATTAAGAGATCAATATCTAGATTAGATGCATAGGCTGTGAAAAATTCACTTGATGCAAGAAATAAGCTGATATATAAAAAGATGGAGCAAGGCATGTTGGCAAGTGCAAAAAAGATGCATTAGTGATTATAATATTAATAATTTAGAAATATATATTAAGGAAATATAAATAGGGCAAAAATCTAACTCTAAATGAAGATGCATTGGCTCAATGCTGAAGGATGAAGCAATTATGTCAACATATATAAAGCAAAATCTGTTAAGAATATAAGAAATACTGGTAATTCCGGGAAGAATTACTGCCAATGGCACTGGAAGATTTATCAATTTTTAGCAAAAGAAAAAGACAGATAAAGGTAAAGATATAAAATAATGGATTTTAAAAGGTGGTAGAGAGCTTAAAAACAACATTAGTTATGTTTAATATGTATCTGTTAAACATTAGATCCATGAAATATGCTAATTACTGATGACATGTTCATAAAGACAACCTCAATAAATTCCCTAAGTTAGAAATTACTGGTTTTCATTCTCTGACTTCAACGCAGAAAATTAGAAGTTAATTTTTTTAGGTGGTGGGGGGGAATGAAAAGCATTTTCAAATTTCCAAACAATAACACAATGAATTCTGTCCAGTCTGCACAGGACAAAGGAGATGTTAATTATGGAAATGCAGGTCAGAGATGAGAGCATAGCAAGGTTACTGGAAGGAATGTAAGTTTGTTTAGAGGAAAACAAGCAGCTTCAGTGAATTTTAATATTACATAAAAAAGAATTAAAACACATAATCGAACATTCTGCTCCAAAACACACACACACATAAGAACACAAAATAAATGTACAGAGATTAGTTTATTGGAAAACAAACTGAAATGATTGCTAAATCCAGGTCATGAGTTATTTGAAAAAAGTAATGAAACACAATCTTCCAGGACATCTCACTGAAGACTAAAAGAAGGAACATGTAAGTATATGATGTAGAAAACGAGAAAGAAAAGAAATGAAAAATCGCAGATTTTCATGTTAGAATCATTCCACGCTGAAATGTTGAGTCTCACTGAGAAGAAAATGGAAAATAAGAAAACAAAGATTATCAAATCTGACAATCAGAATAGACCACTATCCATGGAAGAAATAGAAACCAGTCTTGAAGAATTGCATCCATAAAAGGAGCTGTGCCCAAATGTTTTATGGGCAAGTTCTTTAAACCTTCAAAGCACACATAATTCTTATGCTGTTTAAACTGTTACAAAGTGCAGAAAAGACATGAATAGGGCCACGATTTGCTTTATGAAGGTAACATAAACTTGATAACAAAAGGTGACAAAAACAGCATAATAAAGCAATATACTCATTTCACAGAGAAATACAGATGCGAAAGAGAAGTAAAGTATTAGTAAGTGCAGCACCACCTGACCAAGTAGAATGGACTCTAAACGTATATGGACTGGCTAATATTTTGAAATATACTTGATCAGAGATCAATGTTAAGGAATAAAGATGATATGGATGTGTATCAAAAAAGCAGCATTTGATCAATATAGAAATTCATTTTTGATAAAAGTGTTCTGTAAACCACAGAAATATAATTCCTTAGTATGAAGTATATTGATTTAAAATCAACAGCCAATATCACATCTAATGTCAAAACACTTAAGTACCACTTTCATTGTAATATCTGTTTTCCAAGAAATGTTAGTAAGCCTGATTGGAAGCAAAGCATAAACAATTGTTCAAAAGTAATTTGGAAAATAAATGAAACATGAGACATTTCTCACTTTTCAACCCATTCTAGAAAACTATGATTAACAAATGACATATTTGGGTGTGTGTATTTATACACTTATGTGTATGCATGTTGTTGGCTTTGGGAGGAAGGTGGCATAATTTGACAAAATAAGGCTGGAGTTTTTCTGGAAGAGTAAATGTGCAAGGACAGACAATTTTGAAAAAGAATATTCACAATGGAAACAGTGACCTAGTGAAAGAGAACTAGACATTTCAGAGGATCTTAGTGTAACGCACACACGTTGATTCTGAATGATCACACATGAAATTTAATATATGCCATAATGCAATGTTACTTTCACAAAAAAATGAGGAAGTCATTTACTAGGGGGTACTTAAAAAGCCAGAAAACATTAAAATGTATTATGAAACCTGGGTAATTGTAAAAATGGAGCCTTGTTGCTGGAACAGAGAGACAGCTAAAAGGAATAGAATTGGGAGTTCCAAAATAGATTTAAGATTCTTTCTAATGTCAGGGTGGTTTTCCAAGACAGGAAAGGATGAACACTTTCATAAATCTTTTAAGAATACTTCATTCACCACTGCAAAGTAAATGCATGTAGACATCGCCTTCCAAGGTACAAAAAATAAATTCCAGATAGATTAAAATGATGCTGTAAAAGAACTAGAAGAAAATAGACGGTACCTGGCCTATAGAGTTAAGGTCTCTGCCAGCACCTCTGAAAAGGTACATCTCCTGAAGAAAGAGATGATAATATCTACATAGAAATTTTAAATGTATATATGTGTGAGTATACACACACACACGTAAATATATGCATATATATATAAAACACAAAAAAAACAGTAGTATGCAAATAACCTAGTAGGGAAAACAGTTACCAGATGTGTAGATGAACTATATTTTTAAATACTCCTCATCTTTATTCCCTTTTTAGTAAACCGATCTCTCCCTGCAGCAGTCCATTCTCCGCTGCTGTTCCATAGAAAGAGACACCACCCTGGGAAGGAGGAGGACGTGATTCCCAGGAGGGTCTCATTGAGCCCGAAAAAGGAAGGAAAAACCCTGGCGAGCAGTCACTAGACTACACCAGCCTCCCCAGTGCAGGACACTGGAAACCAGGAAGGACTGGCTACTTTCCTCATTTCCTATCAACTCCCAAAATACACGAAACTCCATGAATCCCTGATTCTGGCCAGCAACTTGGTAGGCAAAACTGAAGGGCTGAGGTACCCCAAAGAGGCAGTCTCTAAAGACACTGTTCACGTGACTGAATCTGAATGACCCACTGCATTTACCTACAAGTGTGTGCGTGTGCATGTTTATGTTTGTACATTTCCATGGAAATTCATGACAAGATCACATTGGGTTTTGGAAAATAAATAAGCTATATTTTCTCAGCATGTCTGAATATAGCATGAACTGTCTGGCAACTAGAATATATGATAAATAAGTGATTAATCTCTTTGGTATATAAGTGAGCTTACAAGTAAAAATAGAAGTAAATGGCTTTATAAAAAGGGACCAAAGAGCACAGAAAATCAACTTACGAAAGTCAAAATATAAATGACTGATGAAACCATGGATGGGGGGAGAAATTTCAAATAGTAAGAAATGATACGCCACTCCAACTGTCCAGCTCACACACTAAGTCGCTGAGCCAAACTGCAGTGAAACTGCTAGACAACGAAGTGCAGGAGCAAAAGTCCTCACAACTGAACCTGAAACTATGAAGTAACAAAACACAATCAATCACACCTCGCGCTGAGTTCTCCTTCAGAGCTGCCCCTTGCCCCAGGATAGCCTGGCCTGAGTCAACCATTGCTGAAAGATTGTTAGAACTCCCAGACCAGTATCTTCCGAGCCTATGGTTCTGGAATATTCTTTGGAATAAATCTGCATTGACAGATTCATCTTGTGGAAAAAGTCAAGATTACTTGAAAGCCAAGTCTGGTTAGTCTGTTTATGACCAGAGAAATTTTCTGTTCTGAAGGTAATGATAAGTGAGATATTCTGGCACCAGATGGCAGCACATGGAAAGGAATAGCTCCACCCACAGGTCAGGAGCGTCTCTGTCACCTGTCCTTTGTAAAGCTCCCAAATGATATAGTCACAGTGCCTTTTCCCTGAGCCATTGTTACTTTGCAACATGAACTTGGTCACCCTTGTTCTAGCTGCAGCAATCAAAAATTGTTCTTTCAAGACATTCACTACAAGGTATACATGCCTGACAGCAACCCCAGACATGGCCTCCTCCTTGAAGGGGTTCTGAAGTTCAACCAAATGTTTAGGGTAAAAGAGGAACCAAGTCTTTGCAAGACTTGAGAGCACGCAATTCAGATTATGACCTTTATCACACTGTTCACCCCAGCGGCCAACCCAACCTTGGTAGGGACGGAACTGGGGAAGGAGAGAAACTGAAGGCAGAGAGGAGACTGATTCTTTTCACAGTATTGAGGATATTTAGAGATGACATAGAGAGTACTCACCCAACTCCTTATCCTGGATTGGCTCCTAACACATGTGATGCCTCACTTCTCAGGTTTATATACCACACTCTTTTCTCCCCTGGTTTGTTTTAAACCCCACCGTGCTCAGACAGCCCACTGCAGGAGTACTTCTCAGACTTAGCTCGTGTCCCTTGAATATGATAATATAATATCGTGTTTATTCTTCTATGCCCATTTTGCGTGGAAATGTTTTTAAGACAGTTAATAAAAAACAACATCTCAGGCCCTGCCTGGTGGTGCAGCAGGTTAAAGCACAGCACTAAGAAGCTAAAGTGACTTCAGCATGAGTTTGATCCCTGCCTTGGAGGTGATCGAAATGGCACAACAGACCTCTCCTGACCCACCTGCTGCTCCCCTCAGTAGTGTACTTTGTCAATCTGCCTGTTCTGCTCCCCACTCTGTCTTGGGTGAAGCCTCTCACCAGACCTGTGCCTCTGGCCTGTACCTCAGTTCTGTATGCATAAATAAATGAATCTTTAAAAACAAAACAACAACATCTCATTGATGAGATGGTGCTGTCTTCTTTAAGTCCTGGTGATATTTCAAGAAACTCCCACAGTAACCCAGAGACACAGTTATCTGTTATATTCTTCAGTGTATGTAATATCACTCTGAGGACCAATTTCACACACTTGTGAATTGCTCCTAATTTGTCTTAACTAGTTTGTGAGAGTTTGAGGGGGACAGAATGTAATTTACTCATCATTTTACTCCATCGAACTTAGTGCCTGGTACTTATACCATCAATAAATCCTGGGCCATATCGTCTCTTAACAAGTTTGGTGGGTTTAGGGATCATTTGTCCTATTGTCTGGTTGAATTCTGTTAACACTTAGGCTTTCAATTTTCTCTTTTTCTTTTCTTTCCACCATATTATTAGGATTTAAAGCAAGTCAAATGATTCAAAGTGTTTCTTATATTCACAGTTCCCATCCACCATAACATCTGCACCTTAACATTCTAACTTCCCAAGACAGCAGGGCCCAGAGAGAGGTTATAAAGGACTAGGGTCCACCTTTGCCAGTGGACCCTGGACCGAACCCATCTCATGTCCATGGATAGCCGAACGCCCATTACAAAACCCAAATTCTCAGTCCATCTATCATGCACACTTTGAGTTTTTTTCACTATCCAGCTCTATGTAAACTCTGAACTGATCCAGTTCATACCTCTCACACCCTCTCTTTAGTATGGTCTCTGGAAATACTCACTGCAGCATTCTCTAAAATCCTTTTCTTGACTCATCTTCCTTTAAACATATCACCATATTTCAAACAGGTCTTTGCACTTCCTGGTACTCTACTAAATTTCCATAATCTACTTACTATCTCATCTCAAAGATGAGTATTTCACACCTTCTCTTTGCCCCTCAAACTATCATCATGTCTTATTCCTCCCTCACTTGAGGCTGATGATCTTACTTCTTATTTCGTTGAAGACAAAAATATCTTCCAAAGAGATCTTTATTTCTCCCTCTCCATACCAATTTACCTCTGCTTATCAACCTCGCTTCCCTTTCATTTCCCAATCCTTCACTTGAACCCCACTTTCTCCCTTGTTGACAACACTGATAGCTCTAATTTATTATTACCATCAGACTACACCTCCCCTTTGGAAAATTCTTTCAAAATTCTTCTATTCTGCCATATGCATTTTTGTTTCTCTGCTTCATTGTCTAGTAAAACCTTTTTACACTTGCCTATTTTCACTGTTGCCCCCTCTTCATTTTTTGGTCTTTCTGAAAAACAATCAGACTTTGGTCTTTCTGGAAAACAATAAGACTTTCACCATACCACCCTGGGTATGCCTTATCTCACCTAAAAAGCAAGCAAGCTTTTGTCTCCACTTCTCCCAGGGAAGTGCTATCATTGCCAAGTGTAATGTTGACATCGACACCTCCTGCTGAATATTCTTGTCTTCTTGAAACATAGATGTCACTGTCTCCTGGATTTTCTCCTATGTTCCTGGCCAATCCTCAGTTTCTTTTACTGGTGGATTTGTCTCCTTTTCTTGATCTCCAGATATTAGAATGCTCCAATGTTCAGTCTTTATTTCTTTTTCCTCCCTACTGTCATATAGATCTCTCCATTTCTGTGGCTAAAAATATGTTGCTGGGTCTCAAGTTTGTATCTACTCCAGCTTCCCTTCTTAGTTCCAAATTCTTTTCTCTAGCTGACTACTTGGCATCTCTCCTTAGATAGCTAAAATATATTTCTCAACATAGGCGATATAAATAAACACTTATATTCCTCTCCCACTGGCCCCCTACACCCCCATCACCCTCTAGTTTTCCTAATTTCAGTAAGATACATTACTACTTATCTAGTTGTTTAGGCCCCGAATCTGGAATTTGTCTTTAAAGTCTCTCTTTTTCTTAGACCTTATGTGTAAACTTGTCACATTCAACTTTGAAATAAGTTCTGAATGCGATCATTTCTCATCACTTCTGCCTTTCCTACCCAAGTGCAAGCATCACAATCCATCTCCCCTCAACTTCGCTAATTCCTAATGGGCCTCCCTGTCTTCTCCTTTGTCCCCAAGTAGCTCACTCTCATCCCAGCTACTAGAATGGTCCTTTAAAAATACATGTCAGATTAAGCCCTCCTTGGTGGTGCAACAGGTTAAGGCTCAGCACTATAAACTAGCAGCAGCCACTTTAGTGTGGGTTTGATCCCCAACCCTGGAGGTGACCCACATGGCACAGCAGACCTCTCCTGTCTCACCTGCTTTAGATCTGCCTGTTCTGCTCCCCACTGTCTCTGGTGAATTCTCTCACCACGCCTGCACCTCTGGCCTGTACCCTAGTTCTTTATGCACAAATATATATATATATATATATATATATATATATATATATATATATATATATATATTTTAAAAAGATATCAGCCAGATTAACCCCACTTATGCTGAAAACACTTTGGTAGAATGGCTTCCCATCACAATCTGAAAGTAGACATCTCCAGCTTTTTGAAAGTTTGGGGATTTTGCCATTTTGCTTTTATAAAAGACTGATACTAGTACCCGTCTTTGTTAACAGAAAGAAATCTGAAGAGGAATTTCACAAAAGCAGCAGTGCCTGCCCCAAGATGCAAAAGTGGCCCCCAAGCTCCCTCTCTGAAACTGATGGACACATTCCTTCTTTTACTTTATGTTAATGCTATTTTAAGTTTTATGTGTTATTAGTTCTGATTTGGTAGGTTACTTGGGGAAATGAGAATGCTCCAAGTTTTTTCCATATAAATTAATGGCAATTTCTTCTTTACACCATTGGGCTTGTGGAAGGTTTCACAGGAGCAATCTATTTTCAGATAGTGGAGGTAACCCAGATTATGCAAATTTAGTCTCAAAGGTCCTTATTACTTAGTCCTTGTCTAGCTCTTGTTCTCTTTTTGACCTTGTCTTCCTTTTTACTCCCTGTAGTTAAGCTATACTGGCCTCCTTGACTGAGTCAAATAGGTCAGTTTCTTTCCCATCTTTGTACTCACTGTTCTTTCTGCCCAGAAAGTTCTTCTTCCCAGACTTTGCAAGTCTTGCTCTTCACTTCAGACACATTTTCAGAGAGGACTTTCCTAACCACCCATTCCATCATTATGTCACTCTATACTCTTATTCTGTTACCTGAAAAATCCCTCCCCTTAACCCTGCTTGCCATTTCAGAGTATGAATGTATATCTCACAGAGTTGTTGAGAGGACTAATAAGGGAAAAAGTCTTATCATGGATCTGGGACACTGTTGGCTCTCAAAAAAGAAATCTGCCACCATTGCATGGATCAGCAAATCAGGATACTTTAAGTACATGTTGTTTAAATTTGTCTCTAAAGCAACAGAAATGGACTTTCATTAACTTTATCATGATCTTTTATTTGCTAGTAGGTCTATATTTGAGCTCACAAACCAAAAATAGTAAACAACCATTTTGGGATCTCAGGAAGGCCTTTCAGAGATAGTCGACTAGCCCAAGTGGATCAGCTTGCTGATAGCTATAATGAGCTAATTAGTTTTGACAACAGCTAATTTGGCTTTTGCAAAAATTGGATTTGTAACATTACTGTATTATTTTCAAACGGTGTCATCTGCATCTGCCTAAATGGTTTTGGATGAGAGTAACATTTGCTATAATACCTAATATTTTAAAAAAGAATAAGTATCTACTTATTGGAAACATTATGATGAATTCTTTCAGATTTGGTTTGGACATAGAACCATTTTGTTTCTTGTCAGAGGCTCATACTTCCTTCCAAACTGAATCCAGACAACAAAGTTAACACAGATAGAGAACAAAAGCCGCACATTATAACTAACC
Source organism: Condylura cristata (assembly GCF_000260355.1). Lineage (NCBI taxonomy): Eukaryota > Metazoa > Chordata > Mammalia > Eulipotyphla > Talpidae > Condylura > Condylura cristata. The sequence goes on along the minus strand of NW_004567119.1, from coordinate 18,704,903 downwards.
CTTAGTAATAATCTAACCCGATAATAAAGGCACGCAGATTTGTCCAGAATACACATGGTGCTTATTTTCAGACCAAGAACTTGGGCAGTCCACGCACGACAGAGATGAAGTGGCATTCCACAGCCCAGCCCAAGTGCTTGGTGGGATCATTTAAAAGAAGAATCTATTTTAATTAACCACCGGCTCAAAAGTATTTAGAAAAACTGACCTTCTTATTAAGGAGACCAATTAATCTGCATCCGTTGGAAATCACTTCACAGTCCTTGAAAAGAGCCCTTGGACATAACATAAAAGACAGTAGAAAGGGGACGGAAATTCACCTCGAGGGAGCAGAGTGTCCCCTAACTGCCCTCAGAGCTTTGCTGTTTGAAATGCAGATCCTCTTCTTCCACCGGGCTGGGCTGTGCTGTGAGTGTGGGTGGTAGAAGGGCAAGAGGGTGGAGAAAGTAGGAGTTTAGATGAAGTGTTACAGAGACTTACCAATGGGCATCACTAAGAAAAAAGGCAGCCAGCAGAGGACGAAGCAGCCCACCACGATGCCCAGAGTTTTGGCTGCTTTCTTCTCCCGGGAAAACTTGAGGAGCCTCACTGAGAAGTGGGTCTTGTTCTTGGAGCTGGGCACCCCGCTGCCTACAGCCGGGACATTTTTCCGATGGATACGGAGCGTCACTTGCTCGGAATCCGACTTGTCGGTCTTGAGGCCGTACTTGAGGCCCCGGCTCTCCCTCTTGGCCACCACGTAGACCCGGCAGTACATGACCAGGATGATGGCCAGGGGCACGTAGAAGGAGCCCAGGGCCGAAAAAAGCACGTAGCCGGGCTCCTCGTTGATCTGGCAGATGGTCTCATCCTCGGGGGCCGGCTGCCTCCAGCCAAACAGAGGCCCGATGGAGATGACCAAGGAGAATGCCCAGACGCACAGCAGCGCCATGAGGCCCCTCTTCTGGGTGACGATGGTGGGGTAGCGCAGCGGGTAGCTCACGCCAATGTAGCGGTCGATGGAGATGATGCAGAGACCCATGATGGACGCTGTGCAGCAGAGGACGTCCACCGCCGCCCAGATATTGCAGAAAACCCTGCCAAAGGCCCAGTAGCCCAGGATCTCGAAGATAGCCGAGAAGGGCAGCACGGTGGAGGTGAGCATAAGGTCGGCCACGGCCAGGTTGACGATGTAGTAGTGAGTGACCGAGTGCAGATGCCGGTGACAGACCACGGACAGGATCACTAAGATGTTGCCCAGCACTCCGAAAATGATGAGTCCCCCCAAGATCACCCCAAGCAGAATGGCCTTGGAAATGTTCACCGGCGTCGGCGGGTGGGTGCAGTTGGAGCTGTCAGAGGCATTGCCGGAGAGAAGCACCATGGTCCCGGCCCTGGCCGGGCGAGGTCCGGCTCTCAAGGGCCACCCCCGGGCGGGGGCGGAGGCGGGAGCGACAAGGCTAGGAGTCAAAAGGTCTCCGCTCGGAGGAACCTCGCCCGCTGGGTTGGCTGGGGGGCGAGAGAGAGCGCGCGGGTGGGACGCAACCCCAGCCTGCCCGGGAAACCCTCAGATGGCCGCGGAGAGGGGCCGGATAGCAAATGCGACATGACCAGAGCCGCGCGGGGCTGCCTGCGGACCCTCACCAGCCGCTGCGCTGGCCCCGAGGTGGGGGCGGGAGAGGAGGGACTCCCGGGGCGGGGGAACTCCCTCCCACCCGAGGCTTGGTGCTAAACTCGAGGAGACACGTTGCAAAATGCAATCCCAGGATTACCGGAGTCTGCGGTTCTGCACTATTTGATCAGTTCTGGCTAGAATAGTCAAAATCCTGCACATAATTTAGAGTTCAAAACTCCAGCACTAGTCTTCCCCCGACACCAAAGCCAAGTACCAGTCTACGGTCGATGCTCAAAGGCAGGGGCAGTTGGCATCTGGGCACTCTCCGGGCCGGCATTTTCCCACAGTGTGATCGCACAGTGTGACCCGCCAGCGGTTAAGTCCAGCGAGATGCAGCTTCAAGGCGCGCAAGCCAGGGGACGAGGGTGGGTGATTTGCGTGCGTCCTCCTGAAAAAGCGCAAAGAGAAAGGCGAGGCGTGAGCCGGAAGCTCTGCGAGCGGGCAGTGCCGGCTCGACGGGCCGTGGGACCTGGATGCCAGCCCCCGCGCCTCTGCGGTCCCGGACGCTCCCGCGGCGCCGCCGCAGAGCCCACGCGGGAGGGGGCCGCGCCCGGTGCTCGGGGCTCGCGGAACCAGGCGGGGCGCGCTCTGCAGACCGCCCGCGGCGCGGGTTCGAGGGCCCAAACGGACGCCCTCCCACTGCAGCTCTGGGCGATCCGACTGCAAGCGGCTGTGCAGCGAAATTAAAATCCCCGAAGTCAGCGAGGCGCGACTGCGGCTGACGTGTGTGTCACACCGAGTCGAGCCGGTGGAAACCGGAGGATCCTCCCGGTGGCCATTGGCACAGGTTGCTTCGCAGTTACCTGGAGGGGGCGACCTGGGCGAGAAAACCGCCGCCACCCGGGGGTCGCAGGGCCGGTCAGTCCCACGCGCTCGCTCACGCGGGAGGAATCCACACTAAGGTGTGCGGAGCGCACCGGGCGGTCCCCCCACCCCTGCCAAGCGGGCCTGAAAGCCAGGTCCCGAGTAGTGCCCGGCGGGTCCCCAGGGGCGACTACGACCTGGGTCGATCGGGGTTTCTTTCCGAAGGACTCGCGTTTCGAGGCACACCAGGCCGGTGGGCAAGAGGGTGTGTGTGTGCGTGTGTGTGGTGGGGTGGTGGGGGGTGGGGTGGGTCATCGCTCTGCAGAAGGGGCTTTGCGACTGGCTGCCACTGCGGATTTTGTAGGCATAAAAATCAAGCCCACCAGCGGCGGGCCGGGGACGCCTCGGATTTTCTGGACTGGGGGCCTGCAAGTGCAATCTAGGTCTTCACCCGGCGAGCGACCACACGGCTCGAGCAGGCGTGCAGGGAACGGGCACCTATCTCACTTTCTAAGGACTCTCGGCTGGAGCCCAGAGTGGAGATGCGCCCCGCACGCTGCAGAGGCGAAAATCATAAGCTGAAGAGCTCACAGGTGGTACCAGAAGCAAGTGCGGAAACCCACTTCCCCCTACCACCGGCTAATAAATAGAGTTAGGGCACACTTGTTCACCAAGAGGTAACTTTCCAGAACAAATAAGGGAAGCCGGGTGGGAAGGGGATCAGCAGGAGAGCGGGAGAGAAATGGCAAAGGCGCTAGGGGAAAGTGCGGGTCGGGTCGCAGCCGCAGAGCGAGACTGATTCGCCCCCACCCATCTGGCCCTCTGGAAGCCGGCGCTCGCGCGGGCGCGCACTCACCTGGATCGCAGACACCGAGCCACAAGCCGCGATTGCGTTTGGAGGAGTAACTCTACCGCTACTCGCTTGGAGACCCTGGGACCAAGTCTCCGAGGAACCAGTTTCTAGTCCTTCTCCACCCGCTGACTCACCCCTTCCCTACCGTTCACCACCGTTGTCTTTAAGCTCCTGGCTCGATATCACTTCACCTGGAGTTTTTTAAATAGAGGGAAAATAGGGGGTAAAATATAGCCAGCCAATAACTCCACAGTCACCCTTTTAATATTCAGCTCCCGACATTAGCAAAGGAACTTTGCAGCTCTCGGTGACGTCACGCGGGCAGTAACCCAAGCTAGTACCGTAATCTCTTGCCGATACCGTATTACTCCGAGCTGTGAGCATGCTGCGTATCTTTTCATTTTCCCTTCCTCTTACCTCGAGTGGATTGGGTTCTCCCTTTACTTAAAAGAAGTGTGTGTGCTTTTTGTTTATAGTAAATAAACATCAATGATATTATTTAAAAAACGAAAATTGACACTCGCCAGAGATAGTGTACCATGTGCTCGAAGAACAGCCAAAAAAGTTACTTTTGAGCAGCTTGATTGGATTAATACCTGGACTAGGTGGTGTTAAAATTACATATATTATTATGCCGACTACTCGAGTAAATTTCTATTTGCAGCTGTTTTAATACTGAAGTAAAATTAGATGAAATTAAATAAATCTGATTGTAATAAGACTTCACTTCCAAGATCAAGTTTACATATTTTAACCTCATTAATATCATGTCTTTTATTTATTCAGACAAATGCATTTAAAAAGCATTATAATTCCACTTAAATAGCTTAATAGATTCTTAAATAGTATACATGTTTTTAAAGTGCCACACACTCTTTGTCATAAGAAAATGTATAGCTTAAACAGAGTTGTATCTCTTTCATTATTAATTGGAATATGAAAAGCTCAGACACCACTCCTGTTACTTTGATTTTTGGTAAATCTCATGTCCTGTTTACATTTGAATAAAAGTGTGTGTTTGGAATATTGTGAATATATTTGAATTATCTCCATTCTTGTTTCCACTCCTTTATCATATCCTTGCATCTTTATTGATGCAGAAAAACACACTTTTCTTAAGCATTTACTAAATTTCCTTAAACTTAGTAATAAAGAGATGATGCTATGGACTTGAACTTTCTCCTTTCAATAGTTTATTATTATTATTACCTTCCCAAAGGACATTATCTTATAAGAACAGTTCTCAAGGCTTGAAGGAATACCCAAAGGAGGCTCACAAGTCTTGCTTCATTGAAGTTCTAATATTTAGATTTCCTTCTCACTTGTATGGCTAATGCCCATGCCTGTCACCTTTGATTACATCTTAATATTAGTTGATTTGACTTTAATAGTATTTAAAATATGTAAACCATTGTGTGCTCTTCCCTAGCTGAATCTGGTGTTGTAGGAGAAGCATACTGGGAGAAGGGAGAGGAAAGCAGAGGACCCTGTCTGAGTTCACTCTAATAACTACCTCACTTGTTTTCTGGGATTCACTCCTTCCCTCACCTGCTGGGGATCCTGGACTGCAATTCCCTGTGATTCTTGCATCAAAGATGCATATGATATCTATTCTTCAGAAATCCCAACCACTCGAGGGATTTATAGTTTTAGTTTTATATTGTTAACTTTATACCAGGAATGAGGGTTTTTTCACTAAATTCTGTTCCGTGATTGATGGGGGACGAAGTATTATCAGGAAGAAAAGCAATTGAGAATGCTCAGTGCTATAAAGTCAAAATGTACGAAGGTCGAAGGTCGTTGGAGCTCCTAGTCCCCCACCCTAGAGCAAACAATACCCCCCTGCCCTGAACTAGCTTGTGCCAAGATTTGGAGACTTTCTATCTAGCCAGGTGTGGGTAACCAGGTACTCTTCTTCTCAGTCTGTGACATCAATTTTTGCAGTTTTGCAAAATTAACTCTCAATAGCCATAGATGTGCAGATAGTAAACCATCCACTTGTTGTTTTTCCTTAAAGAATACTGTGGTGTGGATGTACCAGAGAGTGTCTGAATTGGACCCAGGAGAAGCTAGTAAGAAGAGGATATCTGAGGGGTCATGAGGATGCTATCCCTACCCTCTTGTAGGAACAGGGCAAAACTTGGCTTTCGTCAGCATGTGTTTCCGAATTATTAAAGGGAGACAATAAGATCTCCCCAAATCATTATTAGGATAACATCTCATATATGAGATTACATCTCATGAAGCATATTTACCCTCTTGTTGTAAATCCTATTATAACCCTTTCTGCTAATTTTGCACACTACATTAAAGTGAAACACACCTTTAATTCAGGGTGCTCCAAACCCCACATCTAACATAAGTGTGATATGGTAAACTGGGGAAATGTTCTCAATGCCCACTGATGGGTGCGAGTGGTATACTACAGTGGCCTGGAGAGCTGGGTCTGACCATTGACTGCTCCTCTCTTTCTTTCCACTCCCCCTTGTTGCACATCTTGAAGGACCAGATCTACAGATAGGGACACTTCATTACGTGTATTCAAAGTGCTACTTTTTTGGGGACACACACCTTTGATATGGTTTGCCCTTGAAAGCATCAACTCAGGAAGCAGAACTCAAGGTCATGAGAGTAGCTGTGAAGCCATTTGGAGCAGGTGATTCTGGGCTCCAGAGAATCATCTGGAGGGGAAAATGCAGACTCCAGGCAAGGGCATCACCTTAGTTCTATGGCCCCTTTATCCCATAGGAAGCACCATAGCTAGGGGGCATCAGAGGCAGGCTCTCTAAAGTCTGAAACCCAATGCAGGGGCCCTTAGTCCCTGGACCGAAAGCATAGGTATGGGCTTTGGATATGGAGGAAGTTGAGAAATACACTGAACGGAAAGGCCTGTAGGATAGCATTCTTGACTTAGGGCTTGTGGTCAAAGCAGGATTCAGATCTGTAGACAAAGATGGTATGTGTGTTTAGATTCCAGGAGGAAGGAAGGGCTTGCAATCAACATATACCCAGTGCCTTGGATTCGCAGCAATCTATTAATGACTAGTAGGAAAGTATGGAAGCCTTTTAGGAAAACAAGGAGAATCTGTCAATCATTATCTTAGAAAACAATATGCAGGAGAGTTGTTTTCTGGGTTTTGTGATTCCAAGACACAGAGTAGAGGGCTTAATGTCAGTAGCTACCAAAAAAAAAAAAAAAACAAAAAACCGCAAAACAAACAAAAAAATAAACCCAGGCTTTTCAACTAATTCTCCTAAGACTTAAGAAGTTTAATTGGGAGGAAAATGAAAAACATTGCTCAGAAAGATATTGATGCAGTATCAAGACACAATTCTCCAAACGAGCATTGTGTTCTAATCCTTAATCGAACTGAGAAAACTGCACAGACACTCCTAAAGGAAGTCTTGGATGGGATAATAATTCTGTCTTGGGCATCATTTGTCCTGTGCAGCCTCATCACCCTCAGAAAATAACTTGTTCCGAGTAATATGAATCATGTCATTTGTTCTATCTCTACATTGTATGTCATAGTGAAAATATGGGGTGAAGTCAGGCATTAGCTATGTATCAGGTACATCATTCCCTTAGAATAATAAAATTTTGCTCTTGCATAGTAAATGTGTGTTAAAGCATATGAATCAAAGTCTTTCAATACCTTCATCAAATATCATCTGAAAGGGAAATAAAATACCTAAATCAAATAGGAATGTAGAAATGCAGGAAATTAAAATACCTAAATCAAATACCTATAACAAATGTAGGAATAGTTTGCCTCATTTCTCCACATACTGATGGGCTGCTAGAGACACATTGAAATATATATTGATCTGCATTTCTATAAAATGTATGCTCATCACAACACAGTTTGAAAAGTTAAATATGTATGAAAATAAAATGTATGTGTAATTCTATCATTGGAGAAATACTGTTAAATATTTGTTGTATCTTCTTGTTCAATGTATGTAAATGATGTATTAATACAAAGGAAAAATACATGTACATTAGAAATATATACATGCATTTATTATCTGTTTATATATTGTAATCATACTCTTTTCTGCTGTTACATATTTTTTGCCTAATATTATTTTATTAACATATATCTCTATTAGATTTCTGCCAAAATGTGATTTATAAAAACTGCCCAGCAATTCCATTGCATACATGTATCATGATAAATTTAAGCTGAATATGTTTGATATTTGGATAATTAGGTTTTTCTAAATCTAATTACAAATCAATTTGCAAATGTATGACTTGCAACTTGAACTGTGATGTTCATAGATAACAAATTCTAATTTTTCTTGAGATTAAGTTCTCTAAGTGAAATTAGAAGATCAAACTTAAAAACATTGAAAAGGTTATAAAAATTAACTATCTTCTAGAAAAGTTTTATAAATGGCAATGGAAAATGTAAGCCTCTAACTGTAGCAGTATGAGAGAATCTAGTTTTTTTGCCCTTTGTCAATGTCGGGTGTTTATAATAAGTAGAAAAACACATAAAGATAGATAATGAACTGAACTGTAGCCAATTTCATAAGTAGAAATTTTTTATTAAATTCTTTATTCTTGGCCATCCCTGGTGGCACAGCGGGTTAAAGCACAGCACTGAGAAGCTAAAGCCACTTCCGCATGAGTTCGATTCCCGCCTGCCCCAGAGGTGACCACATGGCGTGGCAGACCTCTCCTGACGCGCCCGCTGCTCCCCTCAGCAGTGTACTTCGTCGATCTGCCTTTTCTGTTCCCACTCTGTCTCTGGTGAAGCCTCTCACCGCCCCTGAGCCTCTGGCCTGTACCCCAGTTCTGTATGAATAAGTAAATAAATCTTTAAAAAAAATTCTTTATTCTTTAATGTGAGTGTATTTTCCCACATTTGTTTGATCCATCCATTTATTTTTTAGTGATTTGCTTGTCCATGGTTTTAATCTGTCAAGGATCTAGTCAGAAAACTGCTGGAGGCATTTCAAGGAGGAAGTGATTTAATACAGAGAATTAGAGTCTTATAAATAGAGTAGGTTGAGCAACAGGCCAGGGAAAGGTCCTATGGGCTTTTGGGAAATCTTGGAAGTGCAGAATATCAGGGAGCCACAGTCATGAGTCCAGCTGTTGGCTGGGTCTTCACCTCTGCACGACACTGTGACAGAATGGCCATGGCTTTTACTTCTCTCTCACTTTCAGAAATTCCACAGGAATTATTATTATTATTGAGCAAACTAGGCCCATTCCTACAGGACATGGAGCATTGTCTCAAAGAAGCCAAAACCTTCCAGTAAAGATGCCATCGTCTGACACCTCATTTCCAGCCCTCTCTCTCCTTCTCCTTTGCAGGATTCTGCTGTGGATAATAATCTGAAAGTACTCCTTGCCTCCTGCACTTCCTCCTCTCACCCAATGAATATTTTTCCCCAATGAATATTTTGTATGATTAATCATGTCTTGGTCTGCTTCTTGAAAGACCAAAAATAGTGCATCTAATTAAGGAGTTTAGCCCTTTATGATATTTGTTGCTGTATCTTTCTGTTACAGATATCTGTAGACAAGCACTTCATGAAATTATATTAACAGAAAACTCTTCATGTAATTTGTCCATAATCACTAGGAGGCAACACGTTTATTTACACTCTAGCAAACCATGGACATGATCTGTCCATATTTTGTAAATATTTTACAGAAGTTTACTGGCCAGTGATTTTTCTCCATGGTCAGAGTCTTTGACTGCATGAAAGAGCCTGCAAAAGATTCTTTATTTCTTTGGACTCAGGGAATTTGCCTTGCACACTTAGGATTTCTGATAGGATTCAATTCAACCCATCTGAAGCCAATGAGAATCTGCCCTCAACATAAAATCCTTCTAAAATGAAAACCTTATGGAATAAATATCGAGAAGGAAAAGTTCCTTAATTTCCTTTGGTTATTGTTCAGCAGGAAATATGTGATTATTTTGAAGACTTAAAAGTAGTGTTCCTTCTTTTTTATTGAAGGGTAAGTGAAAGTTCCGGATCAATATCTAGACTTTTTATACAGTCTTGCTAATTTAACCATTGTTAATGCAGTTTCTTAAGTTTCTATAAGATGTGGTAAACAAATTGATAAAATTGTCCTGTTCTTTTGTCCAGTATAAGAAAAAACAAAACAAAACCATTTTTTATTGTTTTTCCCCACTTTTTGAAAATACCTTCAGCATTTTGACTCTTATAATAATCAAATTTAGTTAAGAAAATAAAATAAGCCTATAAGGAAAAAAAAAAAAACAAAACCCAGAAGTCAGCCCATCTAATTAAATGAGGAGCACTAATTATTTTTGGAAAGAAAAATTATCAACTGAGAAAATTTTGAGGAAAACCTGGCAAACTGAAGATTTTGAGTATTTGTTTGACATTTTCAGTGATGAGTGAGTTTCCAAATATGAGAAAGAAAATAAATTTTTAATAAAGTGATCTAAATTCCAATTTAGGTTAGTTGAAGGAATCCGATCTTCATTAGTCTTCATGGCTTTCCCAAAACGTAAAATCTAAATTAAAATTTACTTGCTATGCAAATTGAAATTCAAAATAAAACCTTAGCTTTCCGTTCCAGTCAGATTCACACTAGAGGAAAGATCCAATAAATATTTTGTTTCAAAATTTGTACTTTATTTGGAATTTCTTCCTGGTGGTTGATCTATAAATGTCCTTTTCATATATTCATTTTATTCAGCTTTGAATTTACAGTTGTGCTGAAGAACTAGAGATAGTTTATTATTCACATTTTGGCAATGGACACATTATTAGTTATCACCATTCACCACAATTTGTTGATGTTCCTAAGTAATTTTTTCTTGTTTTGCGGAATACTTGAGAAGTATCTTGGGAAGAATGAAATTTCTTTCTTTTTCTTTTTTTGCTTGTTGCCAAAGCTTTATGTTATTTAATAAGGTCTCAATTCCTAAAAGTAATAAGCAAGGTCACAACAAGCAATAGCATGTCAATGGCGGTGCCTCACACCTTACCAATTATATCCTAATTATTATATTGTCTTCAAAAGCTCAACTTCTTTTTTCTAAACAAATGACTCTTTACCCTTTAATTTTTTTTAAAGGATAAAATCTTTGCCATTAGAAAGTAGATCTATACAAATATGTTTTACAAAATTTTCTTTTCTGTTGTGGTTTTCTTCTTTCAATGTGGAAATTTAGGAAACCGCAATTTCTTTTCCTTTAAATAATTTCCCACACAAACAAAATAATAGTTTCTAAGAAAAGTTAGAAACTTCCTATAATTTATGATTCAAACCAAATATATCTTTGGGATTTTCCCACACGCTATCATTGGAACTCCATATGTACAAACTAAATCACATTGGTACAGGAGTAATTATATTTCCTAAGAGTTCAGTGGCATTCTGAGTAATGATAGCTACACTTTAAATGGAGTTTCTAGTTTTACAAGGAACGTTCACATTTGTCATCTCATTGGAGTTTCTAAACAACCTATAGGATATTCATTTAATGACCACATTTTTAGATGAAGTAACGGAAGTTTTTCTGGCCGAAATAAGCTGAGGCTTTCTCAATCTACATCCCTAATAATTTTTTTCTATGTGAAAAAGTAAAATAAAATGAAAGTATTGTAAGATTGCAGTATCATCAAATTGAACAACGCTAATGTTTAGCACAGAATTTGGCAGTCAGCTGGGATTGGAAGACCACCATTTTGGGCCAGATCCAAGCCTTCAATTTAACTTTTTGTCATCCAGCTAAGAATTTTAAAAATATTTTTGTTTGTAACAATCAATCAAACAAAAAACCCAAACAAAGATTTCTGTAACTAATGCGCTTAAGACCTACAAAACTTAAAATACTTACTATTTGGTCCATTAGAGACGAATTTTGCAGATCTATGTTTTATCTACTGTTTGCATTCGTTACAACTCAAGATGCCTACTTTGTTGGTTAAAGCTCCCCCCAGCTGAAGAAATGAGGTTCGTTAAAACTGTTTTCTGAGGTCCCGCCCAGGTGGCGCAGCGGGTCACCTCTGCATGGGTTCGATCCCGCCTGACTCGGAAGAGATCCACGTGGCGCCGCAGACCTCTCCTGGCCCGCCTGCTGCTCCCCTCAGCAGTGTACTTCATCGATCTGCCTGTTCTGCTCCCCACTCTGACTCTGGTGAATCCTCTCACCCTCCGCATCTCTGGCCTGTACCCCAGTTCTGTATCAATGAATAAATAAATAAATATTAAAAAAAACCACAAAACTTTTCTGAGCACCTTCGGGCTAAACCTCCGACATCCTCTTTAGGAACCCACCCATGTGTTTTCTCAAGCTGAGGAAAAGGTAATTTGGGCCCCTGTGGAAAAGGTAATTCCTCACAGATGGTTTGTCTCAGGCTTCACCTCTGGAGCAGGCTGCGCACCTTCAGTGTGGAGTGAAAGGAAACAATTTTGGAATCATTTTATAATTCAAAAGTCCTCAAAAATGTTCTGGAATTTCTGACTTAGATCTCTATGTCACAGTAGGGGTACTTTTCAACAAGGAAGCCCCCAAAGGGAGTTGTTTGCCTACTTTCCTATTCTCAATCCAGCAAGTGTTTGAAGGGAGTTAATAGGTTGCCTTCTATTTGAAATATTGACTTAACTGATTCTATCTATCTTTTATGAGATTTAATATATGATTCATAACTGAAAGATGTAGTTATTAGATACGGCCTTTCTGCAGAGCACTGTTGAATGAATACCTGCTGTAGGAAAGTGCTAAAAGCTAGGAACACAATGATGAATAACACTTCACACCGGCCCTCAAGGATTTCTGGGACTGGCGAGGGAGGTAAAAATGCAAATAATTGTATTAACATGAGGAACTTAATGGAATAATATGAATGCATTTTTGGCATTGAGTATGACTGGATCTTTACAACACTTCTGGCCTTTTTTACTACTAAAAATGAATTCTCGAGGCAGCTTTTTATCAATGACTTGTCTGCAAAGTCTACAGATATTTACTGGGAGTGTACTATATAAGAGCAGGCCCCTTCCCTCCCATTTAAAAAAGTTCTACAAATAAGTGGGCAAATGTCACCAATACTGAAAATGACTTAGAGCTCTAATCAAATGTGGAACCAGGAATCTCATCAGCACCTAATGACAACTCAGACAGGCACTGACCACCATCAAAACTGCTAGCTGTGTCAGCTTGAGAAAGTTACAAGTGGCTCAGGAACAAATGACACCTAACAAAGTAAGCCTGAGAAAGTTGGAGGGTTGTCTGAGAGAAGTAGTTGGAACCCTGGAACATGGTTATATTTGCTAAGTGACAGCTACTTGGAGAAGCTCCATCCTTGGATTTGGAATCACATGCAAATGTGACCTTAACCTGCTGCCATCATGCACAGTTCTGCTTTTCACGTTTTCACTTAATGTCAGATGTCACACCTTCTAATTTATGTTGGAGCAAAATAATTATTGATATCAAAACCAAATCTACCCTTTGCACTTTATTTCTCTTTAAACACAGGGCTCTCAAAAGGAGTAATTGCTTCCATCTAAATTCCCCTCCAGTATCTGGACATTGCATACTGGGGTCACAGAATCACTCTCAGACTCTGCAGTTACTTTGGTGTTTTGACTTGTCCCAAGCTTACAGAAGAAGTTGGAAAAAGCAGTAGAAGGAGTAGTGATAATTAAACCGGAGAAGTAAGAGGTGTTGATGCCAGACAAAGTTCTAATAAATAGGTATTCTCTTTCCAGGCCAATGAAAATTTATGTTTATGCCAAGTACTCAGAGGAGGCTTTCCTTCTTTGTATTACTTAACAAGTATATACTGGTGCTGATATTAGGTACAACTTTTGTCTATCATTGTAGGAAAGATTCCTGGAATTAAGTTGGAAAAGTAAGCAGATACTACTTCAAAGTAAACGCAAAATTAACCCAAGATATTTTGGAATTTTCATGTTTGGTTGGAAGAAGTGAAAATAGGTTCCTGCCCCAGTTTGTGGGAAACCTTTTCCTGTGCTGACCTGTAAGCAGTTTGTACGGTGGGGTGACACAGTGCTGGCCGCTGACAGTGGGCAGTGACAGCAGGTGCAGGAACATCTGGACAAGAATGTTCTTTGAAGCAAAATCTGCAGGTACTAAGTGAAAAACCTTCTTTCCTTTTAGATTTTATGGAATTCAAGTTCATTTGCTACAACTCATTTTATGGCAAGTTTGTAATAGAAGGCAGAGCGCGTGTGTTACATACCTTCAAGATGAGGATGGGAGAGGAGCTGGCTACCAAAAGACACTAGAGAAAGTGACTACCTTCTATGGACTATTTTTTGGGAAATCTTTGTGGAGTTCAGACCCATGGATACCTTCCCAGGTAGCAAAAGTGTCTGAAGGTCAACCCAAGGGGTAGAAACACCCGCATCATCGTGGACTCGAGCCTAACACCTTATAACTCTTTGCTTTCACACGCACAGAGGCAGTTGTAGCTCCTTATTTTTCAGGTCAATACTTGCTCAAACTCCAGTCTGACAAGTTAGAAGAATGTCAGATAACTGTCTTCTTTCTCCACTTCAAATTTTCTAAAACCTCAAGGACTTCCACAGCCTTAAGAGAGATCTCAGTGTATGTCCCTTGTTCATATTGCTGCCCCATCAGTGGCGGGCAGTGGACAAAAACATGGCTCCGTAAGCAGACCTGTCCTCAGTTGAAATGTCAACTCCACCATTTGCTAAGCTGTATCATTTTGGACATCTAAACTGGCTCAAGCCAGTTAATTAGTGTCTTCTAAGAACATTACTTCCTTTATGGGAGCTCTGTCCTCAAGATTTTATCTAAATCTAATTATGTCCCAAATACCCCTGTCCTAATACCATCGTATATATTAGAGGTTAAGCCTAAAACATGAATTTGACAGGGATGAGGGAGATCATACACATTTTTAGTTCATAATGACTTGCAAATTGGTGATATTAGTATTTGCAGAGAGTAAAAACTCCTCATGTATATTCAACAACTAATAACATTTTGCCACATTTGCTTGATCTATTTTTGCTTAAGTAAAATAATGACTATCTTGATGATCATCCCTAAATAACAAATAATGAGGACATTTGCCTACATAACCATAATACCATCATTACAACTTATAAAATTAGTAACAATTCCTTGACATTGCTAACACTCTTTAATCAAACTTCTCTAATTGTTTCTAGCTAGTTTTTCACTTTGGTTTGTTTGAATTAGTTATGATCAACACATTTCATTGGTTGCTATGGTTTAAGGTTCTCTAGTAATTAAATCTATCTCCTCCACCTTTATTTTCATGACATTAACTTGTTGAGGAAAATAAAATTTGTGATGACAAATAAGTCTGCACCATTTTCATTGGTAGAGTTGCCATATCATGCTGCCTTAGATTGGCTTATAAACACCATTTAATTCAAAGTCCCTTCTCCAATAACCCTGTACTCAGTAAGAAACAAAACAGAACAAAATTGACATCTTTGGCTCAGACAACTGTGGCTCAAAGCAACCAGCTCTCCTGTCCCCACACTCTCAGGTCACAAATCTTCAGGGAGTCTGGCTGGTGTGCAAGGTCGGTGGCTGATAACTGTATAAGGAGATAGAAAGAAAATGTTATCCTTGCTGAATGTGAAGAAATTTAATGGGGCACATTAAATCTGCAATATCATTGAAAAGAATTTCAATTTTACTAGATACCAGCTTAGAGTTTTTTAGCCTCAGGGGAATTCTTAAAAACATTCAGCTACCTTTTTCCATTACAAAAGCTATAATTTTTAATACGTTTCTTAAGGATATTTTAAGCAAAGACTATAATGATTTTGATTTTATTGAACAAAAGTAAGATGAGATTTTGGGGGACTTTGTTTAAGCTTTGATCAAGCAATTTGGAGCGAGGCTGTCCTTACACAGCTTCTCTTTAGCGGCATCTCATGACAATGTTATTTGCAGTACAGTTTGTAACTTCCATCTTTTGCTAACAATTGAATGTTTGAATCTTTAATGCTAATACACAGTCTTCTAAAGTCCTTCATTCTTTTGCCTATGTTTTGTGTATCTTTTAAAAAAAATTAAGTAGTGCCCTACTTAACACTGTGTCATTGAACTCTGACCCCTGGAGTTGAGGGTAACAGAAAGAGAAGGACTTTTTATTTCAGTCATGCTTTAAAAAACGTTGGTGAACATAGGTAAGCATACACAATAATAAGTATTAGTCTAGTTCATTAATCTTCATTAAAATGTAGTATCGCTTATATAATAATGGTAGAACAAATGGAAAAGGAGAACGGGTGTCAATAATCTCATCTTCTAAAATTGTTTCTGGTATTTGAGAATCACTTTTGCTACTTAACTTGTACCTCGGGTTCTCCTTTTTTCCAGGAGATAGAATTACAATTCTGTCTCTTGGAATTAGACATAACCATAGGACATTTCATAGAGAAACATAAAATCAGATACGGAATTTGCTAAGTCCCTTTCCTCTGCCATGGTGACAGTGATGTTCCAGAGAGTAGAGATTGTATCAGGCTGACTGTCAGTCCAAGGTCTTCTGGGGCATAGCCCCTAGGCTACCTTGATGGACTTCAAGTGGGAGGGAGCAAGGAATAAGCTTTTGCTGTTTGAAGTGGAAATTTGGGGTTGTTTCTCTCTAGAATAGCCTGATTGCCAAGGTTTTCTAGTATATTATTTAATTTAAAGATCAGACTGACCCTAAGACATAGCTGATATCATCCCCATTTAATAGCCCAGAAAAGCTCAAACAAACCTGTTTGGGGTCAAGTTGCCTTGGGTACCCATTTAACAGATGAGGAAATTGAGGTTCAAAGAGCTAAATGCCTGCTTTATGTCATGGAATAAATAAATGGTGGTGTCAGAATTACACAAATATCTTTGTGACCTTCCTATGTTCTTACCTTGGTATAGCAATGAATACTTCTATATAATATGAACATTAATATAATATTGATTTTTCACAGATTGCAGCAATTTTTTTCATCTTTTACAATTTTAAAATATGTAAAAAAATTAGTAAAATAAAAATATATACATACTCAGCATGCTGACTACCATACACATGATCCATGATCTGCTTATGCATTTCCCAGTGTTGGGCAATTAGTCACATTTCTCTCATGTTTTGCTTTTAAAAGAATGTTGTAACAAGCAGTTTGCACAAACGCTTTTGCTCTGAACACCCTCCTGGGAGGTAGGGACTGACTAAGGCTTAGGTTTCTGGTGCCAGGGAATGAAAGTTGGAATAGTTTGGAGCTAGCCTGCAGCCTCTGGCCTTAGAGTTAGGAGACATTGCCAGAGGCAATCAAGAATTAAGAACAAAATTGGCTGTGGTCTGACGCAACAGTCCAAACAATACTGAGTAAACTTGACTGGGTTAAATGGCTTTGGTTGCCAAGATTAAAGATTACTTCTAGGTGTGTCTGTGAGGGTATTTCTGGATGAGACTCACATTAAATCAAGGGGATTCAACAAGGTAGATTATTCTCCCCAAATAGGGGTGTACATCAGTCACTGCTTAGAGCCTGCATAGAACAAAATGTGGAGGAAGGACCTTGCCTTCCTGCCTGCCAGCTTACTTCATTTGGGACATTCTATTCCCCTACCCTTACGATAGAATTTACATCATCAGTTCCCCTGGTTCTCAGATCTTCAGACTTAGACTGAGACTGAGCCATTGCCTTGCCTTGACCCTTGGCCAGCAGGTGGCACATCATGGAACTTCGAAGTCTCCATAATTTGTGAACCAATTTATATGTATGTTACTGGTTGTTTTTCTCCAGAGAATCCTATTACAGGAATTGATGTTCAAATAGTTAAGAAGCTTGCCTCAAGTCACACAATAGATAAGCGAACATGAGATTTGACTCCCAAATCTGCCATTCCAAACTATACAAGCCAAACCATCATGCAAGACAGCTCATGGCTTCACCCATGGGTGAGGAAGATGTTAAGGGTGGTGAGACATTATAAGCGCTGCCACAGCTTTCTAAGGATAGAGTAAAAGTGGAATGATGGGCTCATAAAAAAAAATTAAAATGTAACCCAAATAAGAAAGTTAAATAAGACAAACAGATAAACCCAAAGGAGACATGACTAAGTAATCTAAGACTTCTACTTCTTTGAAAGAGAGTAAGTGGACTTTAAGAGATGTGTGTTTGTAATGCTCTACTTTGATGAGGTTTTGGTTAAAGATTTCTATTGTGTTAGAAGTGAATAGAAAGAGTGGCTGCTACTGCTGTAAACCGTGGTATTGGGGAAAGATTCCTGGAAAATCAGTGAAAGATGAGGATTACTGAGAGGAAGCAAAACACTAAAAGAATCATCCCTGATGAGGAGGGGGGGCATCACTAAAAGCTAAAAAGTTGGACACTGGGAACAAATTCCTTAAAATTGAAAATTTCTTAAAATCCCCAAAAGAAGTTTGTATAATTTGTGACTTTTAATTCAGGACAGTAATACAGTGTATATAAAATCATGAAATGTAATGTTATGGTATCATAAATGTATCATATCCTAAACAAACATTTTAAATGTTATGGTATTATGATTATACTATTTAATTAATTTAAATTGTTAGCTTTCTTTCTCTTTAAAAAATGACAAGTATAGGGCTCTCCCTGGTGGCACAAGGGGTTAAAGCACTGCACTATGAAGTTCTCAGAAGCCACTGCAGCATGAGTTCAATCCCTGACCCTGGAGGTGACCGACATGGTATGGCAGACCTCTCCTGACACGCCTCCTGCTCCCCTCAGCAGTGGACTTCATCGATCTGTCTGTTCTGCTCCCCACTCTGTCTCTGGTGAATCCTCTCACCCACTACACCTCTGTCCTGTATCCCAGTTCTGTATGCATAAGTAAATAAATCTTTAAAAAAAAAATGATATGTGGGTTGGTTTGAGATATCCTTTCTTACATTAATAAAGTATAATCCTATACTTCTGTATTTAATATTTATATCAAGATAGATGTTGAATAGTATCTAATTGTTTACCTTTAATCAGGCCATATGTGGGTTGTCTCTTTTGTTTTATTATGTGATTTATGTAGATGATTTTGTTAATATTAATTTTGTTTCCTTTAGCTCAGTTTTTTTGACTGTAATTTATTATTTCCAATAATCATTGGACTTTATTTGCTGGTATTTACTGTTATTTTCTTTGTAATGTGATGCTTATAATTGGTTATCAGACTATGTAAGCTTCATTAAAAAAGTAGGGAAGCTGCCCATCCATCCCTTGTTCTGGAGCTGTTTTTATCACATGAGAATAATTTGTTCTTTGAAATTTTGGAAGAACACATTTGAGTATAATTTTAACAGCACCCCATAAATGTTGATATTTATAGTGTTTTCTTTGTCATGATAATCTGAAGTACTCTGTACTGATTGTTTTGATGCTTTTGACTGACTTCAGAATAATTTCAAACATACCCAGGAGTTTGGGAATATTTTTGTTTGTGGGATTTATTTTGTGCATAAGTTTAATTTTGATGCAATCCGGGTTTTTAAATTTTTGCAGTTAAATCCCCCAAGATATTTCTGTGTTGGTTGTCCATGTTCATATTGCCTAATTGTTCTATGTTTTAAAACTTCAGGTTTTATATCCAAGTCTTTCGTCCATTTTGAGTTAATTATTCTGTGTATGATGTTAAGTAGTGATCATTTTTTCATAAGTGTTTTTCTGTCCTTACTTCATATGTCACTGCAGTTTCTCTGCATCATTTGTGATAGAAGCTTTTTTTTTCTCCTTTGTATGGTCTTTGCTCCTTAGTCATACATTAATTCTCCATATCTATATTTCTGAGTCCTCTATTGTAGTCATTAGTCTTTACCTATTTTTATTCCACTATCATACAATTTTGATTATTACTGCTTTGTAGTATAGTTTGAATGAGATACCTCCATTCCCCCCCACACACACTTTTTTTCAGATTTTTGGTTTTTCAGGATGTTCTGTTGTTCTATATAATTTTTTAATTGTTTGTTCTAATTCCTTGAAATTACCACTGGGATTTAAAATTTTTTTTTATTTTTAACTTTTTCTATATGATTTTGTGTTATTTTGTCTGTTATTTCTTCTGCAATAACCTAGAAGCTAAACATATATATAATGCTGCTGTTGTTAGATTTTAACAATATCATACTTAAATCTACTTCTGCTAAAGCTGAAAGAAACTTGAAATAGTATTGTATTGACCTCCAGACACAAATTATGAGACAAGAAATTTTCTTCATTTATTTTCCTCACCATTCTATTATTCTCAAATTTATGTCTGTTTTATGTAAAATGAGATTTTTATACCATTTTAGAGATTAGATTATTATCTCCTTAAAAATGTTTTTGCATTTGTAATTTTTATAATTGACTGAAACATGCACATGACATTACTGCCTTACTGCATGTTTTTTATACTATCCTTTTGTCTTCTTAATTTAATAAAAGTCAATCGATGTAGCATAACACTGAGTAAACTTTTCTGTTTTGGTAAATGAGTGATATAGCTTCTGATACCATGAAGATCTGAAATATCTTTCCATTGCTCTTACTAAAATGTACATGCTTACAAATGGTCTGAATTCTGAAGTCACATATTTTAACTAAAAATTCTGCAAATGTTGATCCATTGTCATTTCAGGTCTAATGTTGAGAAATTTTGGCATCAGCCTGGTTTTTATTCCTTTGTAGGTGGTTGTTTTCTTCCATCTGTATTCCCTTTGGATATTTTATTTGACCTCACATTGAAAAAAAGAATTCTAGACTGTCTTTGATCTTGACCCTTCATATAGGCCTTTGACTTGCAAACTCAGGTCTTGCTTTGGTGTAGATTTTTTTTCTTTTGTAGGCATAAACTATTACTGTTACTCCACTCTGTCCTTTATTCCTGAACCACTACTAAATACAATTTGTATAGCTTTGTTTTCCATGCCACATAGATAATTTCTTAGAGACTCTCTCAAGCTCATCTACAACACTAACTAGTCTTCTGTTGCAACAACTCAACATTAAATCTATAAATTCAGAAACTATCACTGTCATCATCATTTCTCGGCTGCTCTAATCTCCTGTTTGCATTCTCTTTTTGAAACTAAGCAAAAAGATTACACAATTCCTTTAAAATGCCTGTTTCTGACAAATGTCTAAAGATGGATTTCTTTCTCTTGTTACAAAATATGGCCGTCTCAGTGGCTTTCTGTTTACTCTTCCTTCAGAAGGAAAGTCCAGATCTTCTGCCTATGCTTGACACACGGTTTGTGTGTGTGTTCTTTGTCTAAGAATGGATGGCACTATCTCTGTTTTTGTCTTTCAGTGCAGTGGAAAGGAGGCAGGACAGCTGAGCTTTTCTCTGCTTTACTTTGCTGCAGTTACCTGCTGCCACGCCCCAGCCCTGCTTCAGTGCCCTCATTGAGCCCCCTTTAGACCAGGGCTGCAGGACATTTCAGCCAGGAGTCCCCCTGTGGGAAGCCCTCCCCTCTCCCCACCAGGGCCAAGTCCCATGACACCCCGTATCTGATGTGCAGTGTGTAGCTGCAGCTTAGGAAAACAGCCCACAGGTGCTGGCAGAGGGAACCTGTCTCACCCAACTATTCAATAACACACTGAATATGATAGTGGAGGTAATATGTCCCCAACTCCCATCATGGGACCCACAGCCCCTCTCCCCAAACCTCGCTCTTTTGCATGTTAGGATTTTAATGCAGGTTTGCTGAGTCCCTTTCCATTTATTTTCTGAGAAGACAGCACAGTAGAGATATTTCTGTTCACTCAACCCCAACGCACTAGAAATGATTGTTTTTCAATGCTTCTGGCGTATGTATAAATCTTTCCTGAAACACTGGGTATCTTTTTATAATCTATATAGGAATTGGGGAGGAGAAATTTGATGTTTGTACACATGACACCATCTTGCCTGCTCTCCACATTGCTTCTGAATGCTTTCTGTTGATACTTCCTTCCCTCTCTAACTAGATGGCAGCCTGCCAGCTTTAGGGTTCTTACATTATCCACAGCAGAAGCAAGTCCTTTGCATATCATTTACATTTTATAAAATCTGCATGGATTTAATTGAATTCTAATGCAATCTTCCCCACCTCTCTACTTCCCAATCCTGTAACTTTTAATATTTTTGCTGGTTTGAATTCTCCTCAAATAAGAATCGAGTTTCCAGTTTTCTTTTTCAGTTTTAGGAATAAAAAGGTAATATTACAACTCTAGATAAGCAAAAATTTCTGTAAGGCATTTAATAAAATAATTGGGTTAATATGCTAGGGTTTGAGTCATTACAAGTGAAATTCATGCTTCGTGCTTTCCTTCCTAGTGACTTACTCAGGGAGCCCAGTAGACAGAAAAGGAAAACAGTAACTTGTCTCTTTGACTGCTCCTGACCCCACCTCCATATTCTACGTTATGCCCAAAGAACAAGACAAGAGGAGAGCACGGTTTAAATCTCTCCTGGAGTTTCACATAGAGTCTTGATAGCTGTTATAAATGTCAAGATTAAGCCACTAAATTTGTCAAGCAATTCACCTGTAAAGGCTGTCTGAAATGTTAGCCAAGGAAACATGGCTGGCCATGGAGGAATGCCATGTCTATTTCTTATTCCACTTTTAGCCATTGATACAATCACCTGACCATACTGATTAGTGGTTCAACTCCTGTTCTATTAAAAAGCACTGTCCCAGTGGGAGGGGTGGTGTCGCTAAGACTTCCATAATAAAATGCCCTAATCTAGGTGCCTTAAGTGACAGAAAGGCATTTCTCACAGGTCTGGAGGCTAGGAGGTCCATGGTGCAGGGACCGCAGTATTCAGTTTTTGGAGAGAGCCCCTCTTCCTGGTTTGAAGGTGTTACCTGCTCAGTGAGTCCTTACACACCCTGTGTGTGTGTGTGTGTGTGTGTGGCATAGAGTGTTCATTTGTGGTGGTGGTGGTGTGTGTGTGTGGTTTATGTGTGTGATGTGCACAAAGAACTAGAGCTTTCTAGTATCCCTTCTTATAAGATCACCAATCTTTCTAGATCAGGGCCCTACCCTTACAATCTCCTAAATGTGTCTCCGAATATGGTCACATTAGGGTTTAGGGCTTCAGCATCTGAAAGGGGTAAGGGACACAAGGGCTAACAATTCATCCACAGCAGGGAGGTTGGCGATATAGGTATATGTAGACAGATTCAAGGAATCAGAAAGCTCCTTTGCTCCTTAGTTGCTATGTGAATTCAGCAAGTCACCCACATTTTGAGTCTTAACTAGCTCATGTGAGGTTCTTGAATGATTAAATCATAAGACTCCTGCCAAAGACATCCCAGCCTGTGTGAGCAGGTCAGGGGCCTCCCCTCCCAGACATCACTGTGCAGAAGGACCTTCTGTTACTAGACTATCAAA
>NW_004567119.1:18666211-18681800 GCF_000260355.1 Condylura cristata | reverse complement strand
TTTTTTTTTTTTACTGCCTTGTTCCAGGCACTGTTCTAGATGCTAGGGGTGTCCTTGCAGAACTCAAATTCTAGGGCAGTACAAGTATAGAAGGAATAGTGAGCTAGCAAACAGATAGATGGCATGTCAGGTGGCTATAGGTTCTGTGGAGAAGAATAAAGCAGAGTAAAGGAAGAGTAAAGATGTCCTGGCCTGTTATAGGCCTTAGAGCATTGTTATTCCAGGTGAGACAGTCAGGGTTTTGCCAGGAGAGCTAGTCAAGCAGGTGTGGGGGAGGGGAGAGGGCTCCCTGTGGCTGGGGCAGTTAGTGCGCACGGAGCAAGTTTACTGTGGGTGTTGAAGCACCTGGAATGGGCACAGGGAATAGAAATTACATCAGAAAGGGGGTGGGGACCAAGTCACAAGGAATCCTGTATCTGTGGGCCCTTGTTTCGGTTCCCAGACCTGGAGTCACAATCTTTTCTCTTGACCTGCATTGACACTACTGTTTGTGGGCAATTGCTGCTTAGGCACTGACTCCTTGGCACCAAATCAGAACTCTCTGATATATATATATATATATTTGTGTGTGTGTGTGTATACATATATAAATATAAAAGATTTATGCATACAGAACTGGGGTACAGGCCAGAGGTGCAGGGGCAGTGAGAGGATTCACCAGAGACAGAGTATGGGGCAGAACAGGCAGGTCTATGAAGTACACTGCTGAGGGGAGCAGCAGGCAGGTCAGGAGAGGTCTGCTGCACCATGTGGGTCAGCTCCCTGGTGAACTTGTGGTGAGGCACAGTGGCTGTGGATAGCTTCATAGTGCTGGCTTTAAACCTTTGCACCACCAGGGAGGACCCGTAAAACTGTTTTAAAGTGTAATTTTCATATTAGTTCTGTTCAAATTCTGTTTTTTCTGCATTACTGATGATTTGCACAATTTGTTTCAGTTTGTATTTATTGTGTAAAGAAATTATAATTTGTTGACATATAAACTGGAAAAGATTAAGATTAAGCTGTTTTTGAGTTGGGAATGGAATGTATGTGAACATGCAGATTTAATATAAAATTATTTAGGGCCCTCCCTGGTGGCGCAGCAGGGAGCAAAAGCCACTTCAGCTTGAGTTCGATCCCTGCCCCGAAGGTGACCCACATGGCATGACAGACTTCTCCTGACTTGCCCACGGCTCCTCTCAGCAATGTACTCTGTGAGTATACTCTGTCCCTGGTGAATCCTCTCACCATCTCTTCACCTCTGGTTTGTACCCCAGTTCTGTGTAAATAAATAAGCCTCATAAAAATTATTTATTACTGCATCAAAATTGACAAAAACTATTTTCTTGACCATAGATTAAACAAACAACTTTTATTTTTAGTCTCTAATAATGAGACAAGAGAAGATTTTAGGTTGCTGTGCTCAATTTATTGTCTTTAGTAACATAATGTGCTACTGTAGCCAATAAATGAATAGTCTATTTAAATATACTTATTACTGTATTTCCTTTTTTTCTATAAAATAAGTAGTTCATATATATTGATCTACTGCTAAAGATCAATAAAGATTGAGATCTTCTGTCAAGACAATTTGCAATTTATACAAGACACAAAAAATCTGGGGAAGACCAATTTCAAGTAGTATTTCAGAATTATGGTGACATTTATTCTTCTCATAACTTGAATTCTGACATGATGTTTTTTAAGCTTTCTGTAACAAAGGGCCCAATTATGGATAGAAAGAAAAAACTGAGACAACTGATAGCAATTCAAAACCATCATTACTATGGGATTAAGATAAGTAAAAAACTGGGTGACTGTGAGTTTGCTCACTTTGAAATTCACTGGCTATGACACATCTGTTCACTAGCTATGTAGGGAGAAGTTAGCCATGTTTTCTTTTTAAAAAGTGCATTATTTTGGGCCCTCCCCAGTGGCGCAGCGGGTTAAAGCACAGCACTAAGAAGCTTAAGCCACTTCCGCATGAGTTCGATCCCCGCCTGCCCCAGAGGAGATCCATATGGCGTGGCAGACTTCTCCTGACCCGCCCACTGCTCCCCTCAGCAGTGTACTTCGTCGACCTGCCTGTTCTGCTCCCCACTCTGTCCCTGGTGAATCCTTTCACCCTCTGCATTTCTGGCCTGTACCCCAGTTCTGTATGAATAAATAAATCTTTAAAAAAAAAGTGCATTATTTTTTATTGAGGTAGCAATGGCTTACAACACTATGTGTGATTCAGATGTATAAGTTCACATCTCGACACATGTATGTGACCCCACCACCACGACACCCACAGTCCTCCACCATAGCCCAGTACCCTTTCCATATTCTCTCCACCCTCAGACATTAGAATGGAGAAAATATTTGTAGTCATCTCTGATTAGGAGCCAATACTTAGGATACATAAAGATTTTTTGCAATTTTATACTTTTTGCAATTCAATATTCAAAAGAGAGATAACTCAGTTGAAAATGGACACAAGGACCAGGAAGATATTTCTCCAAAGAAGAAAAGTGAACGAGAAGATAAGCCACAAGCCCACAAAAAGATGCTCAACATCATTAGCCATCAAGTGGCAAATTAAAATTAAATGAAAAATTTCATACTCACTAGGCAGGTTTGAATACAAAAGTTGCATAACAAAAAGTGTTTGTGAGCAAACAGAGAAATCAGAGCTCATATTATTCTGGTAGGTATGTAAAATTGTGCAGGCATTTGAAAAACATTCTAAAATTCCTTATAAAGTTAGACATAGCGTTCCCATTTGAGCTAGTCTTTTGCATATAGGCAAGAGAACTGAAAACTTATATTCTCATAAAAACTTGTTCGCAAATGTTCATGGCAGCATTATTCATAAAAGCTCACAGGAGGAAAACTCAAATGTCCATTAACTGTTAGGTGAATAAACAAAATACGGTCTATCCATAGAATGGAATATTATTTGATTATAAAAGGGAATAAAGTACTTATATATGCTACAGCCTACAAGTAGCTTGAAATCATCATGCTAAGCGAGAGAAGTCAGTCACAAAGACCACATCTTATATGATCCTATTTACATGACATGACCAGAAGAGAGATGTCTATAGAGAGAAAGTACATTAGTGGTTGCTTAGGGCTGGGAGGTTGGGTGGCTGGAGGAGTGATAAAAAGGACACAGAGTTTATTTTTGAGACTGTAAAGTGTTCTAAATTGATTGTGGTTATGGTTACACACCTGGTTACATATATCTGTGATTATATTTAAAACTATTGACTTTTCATCCTTAAATTAGCCAATATATTCTATGATTTAATAGTAAAGCTGCTACCCAAAATAAAACACAACCCAAAATCCTCCCAAAGAGATCTAATGTTCAGTTAGAGTTGAGCACCTCTGTCCTAATATATTCTAACCTATTCCTGGAAGAAAGAGGGTAAGGTGAGGTAGATCAGGACATCACTTTTGAAGTGTTTGTGAGTGTAATATTGAGAAACCGGGTCAGCATGGTTTGGAATTCCCTGAGTTTCACAGTGGAGGTGGATGGAGGCTGTGGTCCTTCTTTTACAGACTCATGTTCGCTTTGACAGGTTGCTGTACCAGCAGGGGCAGAGGCTCAATCTGCTCAGTGTCACCTTAGATTTGGGCAGAAAACAGGGTCACGCAGTCCTGGTTCCTCATACCCTGGTGGATATTGAATCACATAAAAAATATGGATTCAGCTAAGAATAATCCACAGTCAACCCCCACTCCCACCCCACTGAAATGCTGACTGGACCTATGGATATTGTGACTCAGGCAAGTGACGGATGAAGAGAAATGGGCCAGCACGTTTGCTTATTTGAATCATTCAACATGGTACTAAGACAGTGAGCAAAGAGAAAGCATTACAGAATTTTGAGGATGAAAACTGTTCTTCAAAAATCATTTAATCTGCCATTTTCTGATGATTAAGCAGAAACACTAAATTGTTAGTTACCATCCTGGCACATCACAACTATTTAAAAATCTGCTCACAAGACTTCTTCCACCTTGAGATGGTAATGTTTGCTTGGCCTGAACAAGGGCTGTAAGATTTCCTTGGACCCTGCCCGTATACAGCAGAACGGGGTTAGATTCAGGTACTTTACTTGGTCTCTCAGTGTTGGGCAGATGTATGTGTTCTTTTTGAAACCCCAGAGCAAAGGCTTGTGTTGACTAGAGGTTTCTAAATGGAAAAGGACCAAGAGAACAAGCTGTTGTTATTGGACTTTTGAGTGTATAGTGGAGACTTAAGAGAATGGCAAGATCAGTATGTTTCAGCACACCCTGAAGTGGCATGAAGGTAGAGAAACCTTGAAGAGAGACTTTGCTTTTTCTGGGTGGAGAGGAGGAAAAAGGCAGTCCAGTTAGGAAAACAACGTCAACAAAGACATGCCTCTGTGAACTAGTATCAGGAAGTGGATAGGGTGACTGAGAGAAAGCAGTCTGACTAGAACAAAATGCATGCTGGGTAATGGATGAAACAAGATGGATGATCGGTACCTTAGGAATTAGCGAGTGATGAAGATTTTAGACTTCATGCAGTAATCACAGGCAGCCACGTTCTTGAGCTGCATTTATCTGTTGAAAAGGCATTCTAAAAAGATCTATTCATTCAATGTAATACATAGTGATAAATGATCTGAGCCCTATATGCAATAGTTGCCTTATAGTCGGACCCCTAAACACTCATAAAAAGCTGCATTTCATGTAAAATACAGTAACGGAAACTAAATCAGTAATAGGATTTTCTTTTTTAACTTGGCTCATAATCTGCTAAAAAAAATCAAAGCAACACACTCTCTAGGCTTTGTGTGAATATCAGAAACAGCCCCATTTCTACCTATGGCAAAGAGAGCCATGGTTTCAGAATATAATTTAGCAATGGCACCTTACATTCTTAAGAACGGATGTCAAGATCATCATTTAAATTCAGTTTGCGTATTCTTTTAATTATATTGCTATCAGTTTTAGAATATACTTTGGAGAGAAGACAGAAATATTCTGGGAATATTTCTTTTTAATTTACTTTTTTAATTCATCACCCTCAACTTTGCAAAGAAAATATCCTTTTAATACTTGAAAAACTGTAGCATGTTGCTGGCTTATATTTTAGAAACATCACCTCTCCCCAGTGCATGCTTAAGGGCACAGCATTTCACGGTCAGGGCAGAACAATTACCATTTTTGAATTCAGCCTCGGAGCCAAGTAGAAGAATAAAATTATTTTATATCCAACAATTCTCAGATTTTAAAAATGTAGAGAAGATTGCTAGGACAAGTGTTCAGATAATTAAGCTGCTTCTCAAACCATTCTGACATTATCCTCAGCTAGCAAAAAGGAAGAGAACTGTGTTATCAGTCATATTTAAAACCCCTTTAGAAGAATGAGAAGATGATACCCACAAGGCATTTTAATGCAAATTTAAATATGAACATCATAAGAAATGTGAAAATCTCTCAGATTCAAATACTCTGACTCTTCTCACAAATGCTATCAATAGCCTTTTGACATCTTTTATTTTCCAGTCAATACAATTGTGGAAACATACATCAGAGACTAGGGAGAAAATGATATATTAGCTCCAGTGATATTATTCCTTTGTTCTTTCTTTCTTTCTAAAAGGCTGCCATCTATGTTGCAAGAAATTTAGTCCTGACAGGGTCATCATCCATTCTGAACTGCAGTAAAAACCCCATTTTGAGGAGAGAGTAGAGCGGACTGAGTTGCAGATACGGCAGTGTTCCAGAAAGGACGAGTAATATACTGGTCCCCAAACTCAGCTGCAAACTAAAATCACCTGGAAATTAAAAAAAAAAAAAAAAAAAAAAAGTGGTGCCTGAGACTCATCCTTCCTCCCCAGAGATTCTGATTTAATTGGTGCAGGGGCATTGTGGATACCAGGATTGTTCAAAGCTCCCAGGTGATTCTAATGTGCGCCCGAGTTTGAGACCCGTGGGGTCCTGGTGACCGGTTCATGTTCTGTGCTACCTGGAGAGGGATGATGAGTCATCCAGACACTAGGAGCCTCATTCTTCCTGTGAAAATTAGATAAATAACAGCATCTTTGAGAGTCAAATAAAATAAGGGATATATTTAGACCCTGTTGCTCCAAAAAAAGTTTTTAACAATCTAATTTGCACAAAAAGTGATGCTCAGTGACCTCAAGGGGAAACAAAGTTTCTGTCAATTTTAATGAAAATGATTCATCATTCTGGTAGATTTTAGAAACCAGTGACCATTTTGTATGTTATATCGATTTTATAATAGACAGGAACATTTTAATGCTATTGCTAAAACAGATATACATGTAATTTATCAGTCCTCCAGGGTTTTAAAAATCAATTCTTCACATGGAAAACTAAGGCAGATAGACTGACTGTAGGATTTTATCTTTGCATATATTGGATGTGCCCCCACCCCTCCAAAATCAAACCCAAAAAAACAAACAAAAAAAGGAAATCACTGGCATAACAAAAACAACACTCTTAATGAATGTGTAGAAATCTACAAAGGGCAGGGAAAATGCTCACCGTTAAGAAAACTGAGATATCAGTGAAAATTTTGATTTAACCTGGGTAGTATCCATAGAATAATGGGAAATGAAATCCAAGGAAACTGAGTTGAAAATGAACAGGAACTGCTGAAAGGAAAGTAGAAAAAAAGGCAGCAAGCAGGTGTCTTGGGGGCCAAGGAGAATTTATTTGTAAAGAACTAGAATAAGATTGTTGCATGGAAGGGCAGCTGATGTTGGAGGGAGAGGATTAAATGTGGGGGCAAAAGAAGCTATGGGAAAGCTCTGGTGTCTAGTAGGAAAAGGAGAGCACATTTGTAACAAGGGGACTGTTTATATTGTTTCTATTTTATCAATAGAGAAGCAGGATGGTCATCTAGAGTGTTGGGGGAACTCTGAGGACAGAGGCAAAGACATGTGATAGTTGTAGAGAAAGTGCAAAGCAGACTTATTAGGAAAACAAAGCAAGATTGCTGATAGGTGTTTAAAATGAACTTAATGTTGGTGAGCATGAATTTATATAAGTCAGTACTTTGGACAACTCTTGGGAATCGGTGAAGAAAAAGTAGATGTTATATTTAAACAGAATGGTGGTTTTGCCTGGGGAGAAAGTGCCTCTATTTGTACATTGAGTTCCATGAAAGATTTCATGAACACTCCATAGTGGCATTTTGGTGAAGTAAAGTACAGAATACCATTATAAAGCCTCTTCTTTCGAACGTCTCTTTTTCAATCTTTTTCTTCTCTCCAGCCAAGATCCAGATTTGAGATGGTACCAGCTTAGAAGGTGCAGTGTGGTCCCAAAGAAGCTCAGTCTTTAAAATACATCAGAAATACAGGACAAGCGAACTCTGGTTTCCACATCCTATACGTATATAACAGATGTGTTGTATTGTGTAACAGCAAAAGATATTCCACTTAATATAAAAATATGGTCTTATGATCTTAACAGAAAAAAAGGGTTTTTTTTTGGTTTTTGGCAGATAAAATCAAGGATCTCCAGATGAGATGATTCTAAATGAAGGGGAGCCCTAAAGCCAATGACAAGTGACCTAACAAGAGAAAGGAGCAACAGACACAGGAGAAACCCATGTGAGGACCCTCGCAGAGACCAGAATTATATGCAATGAGAGTTATGCACTAGAAACTGGCAGAGATGAGGGAGGTTTTCCCCTTCTGTCTCCATTGCGGAGAGCATGGCCTGGCCGCCATCTTGATTTTGGACTTTCGGTCTCCGGAACTGCGAGAAAACACATTTCAGTTGTTTTCAACTACCAAGTTAGTGGTCATCTGTTACCACGACGTAAGAAACCAGTAGAACTAGTTCCTACCCCCAGTGAAATAAATAGTGTTGCAAGTAAATAGAAAAAAATAATAATAAAAGTAAAATATCTTGCCAGTGCTGAGCAGGCACGATGCATTTCTTGTGACACTTACGTGGTAACAGGTGGGGCGTCTGGGCCCCACGCCAGGGCGTGACCGCGGCTTGAGGATGCCTGAGACAGACACGGGCGCGGCATTTGAAATTCTGAAACGGGCTCGTGCCTGCCTGGTGCTGCTTTCCAAAAATGAGTGACTCATTTTATTAGTTAAAATGAGAAGTGGAAACAATAACAACAAAACCCTTAAGAAAACTCAAGATAGAACAATTATGAAAGAGAAGGGACTAGTTGGTTGACATTTTCCCCCCAGGGGAAGCGAGGGAAAGATTCTGTTTTTATTCTCCTGTTCTGGGTAAACCGAAATGGTTCCTAGTTAGCTTTAAGTGCAAGTTAAAATAGAATAATATTTGGCTTTCTGCTTTCAGCTAACTCATTTCGAGATACAATAATTGAAAATTGATTGGATTCGAGTAGTGCCCCCTTTCAGGGGAAACTTAACTCCAGCTTACCAGCGGGCTGGCACGGCCGCCGCCTGCTGCCATTAGTCATGAGGCTCCTACCTTGTGCCCCGGACCGAGAAAAGTCCGTCACTTTGGCCTTGACAGCAGGCATCCCAGCTAGCCATGGTTTCCTGTCCGGTTTCCAGTAGGAGAGGAAAAACACATCATAGCCAGTGCGAGGGAGGCGGAGCAAGGCAACAGGGTGGCTGGTACTGGCCCTGGGGGGAGAACACAGTTTGAGACGCGGTGCCAGTGGGTATTTTACTCCAGCCTCTGTATTTAAGAGAAATGACTCCCACCGACTGAACGGAGTTGACTGGAATTATCCACCTAGAGCTGAACAGTAAGGTTAGCGTCCTGGCTGGGGAAGGCTGCGCAGCTTGATAGCTGCGAGGCTACCCACAAATTCGGAGGAAGGAGCCTTAGAAAACATGCTTTATGGGTGTTCCATAAAACACGGCAGTGGAAAACGCACCTGACTCTCTCCTGCCCCAACTCCCACCTCTATTCCCACTTACTGCACTGGTGATGGAAGACACAGGGGATGGGGGTAAAGGATCCCCAACATTTAGTATAGGTAGGAGAAAAAAGTGAATTTATTTTCAGGTTTCCAATAACTGCTGCTTCCCTTGGTTCAATGCATAAGCAGGGAAATTGCAAATGGGAATTCTGTTTATAAACTTGTCTTGTAGTTTAATAAACTCAAAATTACTAAATTGTATTTATAATCATCGATGTCAAAGGAGCATCGGAATTCTCCGTGGAAACTTGTCAGTCGAAGATATTTCTGCCATAAAAGTGAACACGTCAGAGAATAAGACATTTTTTTTTTCCAGTGTGAAAATAAAACAAAGCACAACTAATAAAATGGATTTATTTTGTTCTCAGTTGACTGATGATATCTAGTTATGTGACAAACTGGAAAATGATAAGCAATTCCAAATATGTTAGTATTCAGTTCAGTGCAAATATAAATCCTTTATTTTTAACTTAATGAAAGAGATATGAATTCCATTCATCATTGGACTCAGTGTCTGGACATCACATATCTTGGCCTGCCCTTGTTTGTTTTCAGTGTGAGATTAGACCATATGAAGGGCAGCCGTCTTGGAAAATACTCCGAAGGAAAAGGAGAAGTAAAGATGGTGGCTTGGTGAGTATTATTCTGTGAAGCTTGGTAACTAGTTAAATCATACACCTCCTGCAGTTTAGGGGATCAAATGGTAACAGAAAGATTCACTATGATTTAGAGGATATAAAACAACTCTTTACTCCACCTCATGTGTTGACTTACACTCCAAGACACGTTTAATGGTTCTTTTGTGAGAAAGACATATCCAGTTCCAGTACCAAAGCTGTTCAAGGAAATAGCTTTTATAAATCAAGAGACTTGTAGTAATTTACTGAGTTGAATAAGTCTACTCCCTTAAAACTGGAAAACATTAGAGGTTACCTGCTCATGTTAAGAATTCACCATGGAAAACAGCTTCACAAGAACAAAAGGAAATTAGATGTAGGAGAGAGTCACTTAGCTCCTATTGCTAGTACCCTGATGTTCTGATTTCCTTTACTTCCCTATTCCAGTAGGTATTTTTGGAGTTTGATTTCACCATAGGCTTTCCCACTTTCTTCAAGAGAATGTGATTGGGGACCACGCTGCCTTATTCACTGAAATAATGCCATTCCTTTCTGTGAAAACAATTGCTTCTTACTTATCATCACCATGATTCAAACACTGGTCTAAGTGCTTTACCGTCATTAAATTATTCACTGTCGCAATAAGCCACAATAAACAGAAAGTTAGATTTGTTATTCCATTTCACAGATGATAAGATGAAGGGCAGTGACTAACATCTACATAACCTGATTGAACTTACTGGCTAATTTAGACCACTTTTCCCCTCCTGCCTCTCCAAAGGCCATTTTGTTCATGAGAATTTCTTTACTAACACTTCTTGACACCTCTTCTCATAAAGATTGCTGATAACTCTCAGGAAGATGAAATGACTTGCTAAAATTTGCAAGTG
This sequence comes from Condylura cristata, assembly GCF_000260355.1. Classification (NCBI taxonomy): domain Eukaryota; kingdom Metazoa; phylum Chordata; class Mammalia; order Eulipotyphla; family Talpidae; genus Condylura; species Condylura cristata. The sequence goes on along the minus strand of NW_004567119.1, from coordinate 18,671,397 downwards.
GTAGAGCTGAACTTAAAGCCAGTCCTTCTGATTCCAAATCCTATTATCTTTAATGACATCACCCTACTGGATGAAGCTGAAGTTTTCAATTTAGGAGAAATTGGCTCTGAAACAAAATAGCTGGCACTATTTCACTTCTTTCAGAAATAAATTCCAGATGGATTTAAGAATTAAATCTTGCAAATGAAACCATAAAAGTACTGGAAGAAAATTTTGGTGAATATTTATGTAATCTTGGGGTGGCAAAGGCCATTCTAAAATTGGCCTTAAAGTAGGAAAGATGGATGCATTAGATTTCATAAAAATAAAAAAGTCAGTATTTGAAAACACTATAAATAAAAAGGAAAACAAATAGCTCAGTGCAGGAAACAATTCTCTTTTTACAGATTCATCCATTTATTCCCAAAATATTGGGTAAAATGGAGGTCTAAATGGGTATTAAAAACTGATAACACCTTGTTTTTCTGACATTTATAATCCAAAGAAGGATCCAGACACTGATGAAGATACGATTACACGAAGCAAAGATACCCAGGGTCATGAAATCTGACACAGATACTGGGGTGCTGGAACCCTGCAGAGAAATGCTGAGTGGAGCCAAATTTAGGGGAAGTTGGTAAGAGAAGCATTTAAGACAGAACAAACAGCATGATATTTTGGAGAAGGGAGCAGAGACCTTTGGAAGAGCAAGAAGAAGGCCAATGTGTCTCAAAGTCAGAAAATAAGGCGTCTTGGGGAGGAAGAGATTCACCAAGATAAGAACCCTGGACAACGAGCAAGCTTGGTTAGGATAGAGGATCAAGACTTTGATCTTGGACATGTCAAGCTTGAAATAACTTGTTCCATTCCAAATGGAAATTTCAAATAGTTGAATTAAGGGTCCAGCATAGAAAGGATAGGACTGGCTGGAAGATATAAATTGAGTCATTGATGTATGATGTATATGTGTGTTATTAAAGGACTTCTAAATGTGCCTCACTTCCCAAAGGGGCATCTTCTTAGTCTATGGTGAGGGAGATGGAAGGAAATGTTTCTGTCTGCCCGATTCTCTAACATCCTTTGGTGTCATTGTGATCTCGTGGATCCCAGACTAGAAAACATTTTGTTTTCTGCTCTGCCTCATCCCTTAACTACAACTAAACTTTATCCAACTGTCAATTCTGTTCTGTTTAGCAAAACTGATTAGAGGCTCTTGAAAGTCAGAGATAGACGGTGTGTGTAGTTAGTTCTCTAATGCCTACAGCAGTGCCTGGCCCCAAACAAACAAAACCAAAACTCAATTAAAAACAAAACAAAACAAAACAAAAAGCCAAGTTCTTATGGACAGTGTCTGTTAAAATTAAGAAAAGAAAATAAAGGATGAAAATAAGTAAAGAAAGAAGGCGGGGAGGGGAGAAAGAGGAGGGAGAAAGGCGTGATCAACGAAAGCAGTGTCTGTCTACTTTGCTTTGTGAATGCAAATTGGGAACTGGTCTCTCAGTGAAATCTCCCCTGTGTCATTAACTAATGCTTTCCCTAAAGCATTAGTTTCCCTAGAGTCCCAGGAGACCCTTCCTAGACTCTGCAGGTGGGTTTTTTGCCTTTGTTTTGCTTCATATTGTGATTCTCTGGTGATTTAGTTACTCCTTTAATCAAACTCCTATTTTTATTTTTTGCAGAAATCTGTTAGCATTTCTGGTATTTGGGTACAACACTTTTCTAGCTTCCTGTGTAAATACAGGTTTTTACCCTGCTGCATTCTGCTGAGGATCTAGAAGAGGGAAGTAGGGTATTGAATTTCTATACTGAATCCATGTCTATATAGTTTTGGCAAATATTCTTGCTGCAGCAGACCTAGAAGGAAGCTGCTTACTTTCCGTGGCCTGTGGACTCTTGGAGATCCTGTGCTGTAACTCCCAGTTACCTCAGCAGCACCAGAGACAACTTCATCTGGAGAGATTCTGACCAGCTGTATTTCCACCAATAGATATTTCAGCCTTATTCCTGCCAGGAAGTGTCAGCAAGACAAAAGAGAAGGAAGCAGGAGGGAAAGACCAATACTGGCAAGGGTATCCCCCGTCTCTAGCCGTGCTCAGGACAAATGCACTGTCAGGCCTGAGCAGAGTAGCAAGGGCTTTGCAATGCGAAGAGAAGAGCGTGTGGGCCAGCCAGTCCCTCATCTCTGCCTCCTACTTCTCCATGACAAAAGCTTGACAAGACTGGCACAAGGAGACTTCTCGTTCTTTACTTCCTCTACCTTCTTTAGCATCAAGCAAGCTCTTTAACTTTTGATAGAAGTAAAATCAGCTAAACAGTGGTCCTCCGCAGAAGTAGTTCATGCAGGGGGGGCATTTAGCTCATGTGGAGGTAGTTTTGATAATCATGACCTTTGGGGTATGTGGCAGCTAGAGACAGAAGCCATGGATGCTGCTGAGCATTCCATAACGCACAGAACTCCATTATCATGAAGGGTCTGGTTAAATGTCAGTAGTGCCAAGGATGAGAAATCATGATCTACAAATATAAATATTCCTCCAAACTATTTCTCAGGACAAAAGCAAGACAACGCAAAAGGCACGAACAGGGTTGAGTATTTTTTGGTGCAATGCAGGGAAAGAAGGTTTTGATTTTATTTCTTCTATATTTTGTATACAACTCTCATGTTTCCCAGTAACCATTAGAGTTATAGACTTCACCTGGGTGTGAAATCAAGGCAATAATTTTCACCATGACATGTGGACAGGTATATTCAATAGACTCTTTTTCTTCAGAACCAACTTCAAAACCAAATTCAAAACTGCTTTAAAGACCTATGTTTAAAAAAAAAATCACAGTAATGCATTTGGATATAGCCCCTTTTAATTTTAAGGACATTATGTATTTTCTGCTGCGCTTTAACTTTATAGTAAATTTCACAAGCAGTTTGTATTCATTCTTTCTAGTTTTGGTAAGCTAGTATCTGAGAATAAAAATATATTGTTCTAATATAATAGTACTTTATTATCATCTAAATTACATCAATTTGTTTTTAAGGTTTTTGTGACACACTGATTTTATTAGCTTCTGAATATAAGTTTACAAAGGTTGATTTAATTTCGTAGAACAATTTATAAAAAACCCTGTTCTTGCTGTAAAATCTACTTTGAATTATGAGCATGTGTTTTAGTACAAGTTTACAACTTCTTCATTAAAAACATGCAGATGGCTGGGAAGTTACCCCACCTGGGATTCCAAAAGAACAATAGATACCTATTTAACTTCTTTGGAATGGACTGCTCAAAGGCAAATTTGGGGAACATTGCTTCTTTATATGTTAAATGTGTTACTATCTTTAGGAACTAGATTTTGTTATAATGACAAAAATGAATACTGATTACAGCAGGATAGAATTTTATTTTTTCACTTTTAAAAAAAGGCTGGACACAGACCTCTTGGACTGAAAGAGCAGGCGGCTGGAACTGCCTTTCCCAGCTGAAGCTCCTCACATTCGACTTGATTCAGCCTCACGCACGGTTTCTATCTTCAAGCAGAGGAAGCAAGAGACTGAAGGGTGGCCCCGCCTTATAATCTTCCCAGGAGGCACCTCACTGGACAGAACTTGGTCTCTGGGAGGAAAGCTGGGAAATGCAATCTTTGGAAGTAGGTACTTTGTGATGTCAAAGAATATTAGAATTCTATCACTGGTGAGAAAAGACATTTTTAAACCTATGCAACAATTTTTCGAAAAAAATTTTTTAGGAAACCCACTCATTTTCACTGATTTCCTCTGACATGACTGCCCCCCCGCCACCCGTCCTGAAGTTCAGTTTTTCTCCACAGGGCTTTCTCAGGGTTCTGTTGGTTGGAAAATGATTGCCAAGATAACTGAGATTACAGAACTTAATAATTCTGATTCTTTGATTTTGTTGCTTTGCAACAAACTAGGTAATAGTCTAAAGAGTCCATTTTCTTAGTGATTTTGATACATATATTTAAAAAAAATTATGGCTGTTAAAATATGGATCTCAAGCTGCAATGTTTTAAGTAATTTTCCTCAATTTGAGCTTTCCATACCCATGTCCTTCTCTGGCCCTCCAGCTCCTGCCAAGTTCTAAAAATGGATGAAGATGAATTAGATTTGGTTGAATACATTGTTGAAGAAATGTTTTTATTTATTTTTTTTCTTTTCTGCTTTTCCTCTTAGCACATACAAGTGAAGCACTGCTGGAGAAAGCTAATTGTTATGAATTTGTTAAGTTGTGCTTGATTGACTTGAGTGTCTCGGTTATTTGCAAGGCACATATTGTTCCACTCACAGCTCGAAAATAATTCTAATTTTAGCACTAATGTAAGAAGTTGTAGAAAGACTATGAGTGTGGAGAACACACACCATCAAAAAAAATGTTTCTGCAACTTTTGTTACAAATTAATTTTTCAATTTTCCCCCATTTATCAAATTTGCAATAATATTTATTTTGTTAATTTTTAGAGTTAGACGAAATAATTCTTTGCAGGTGCTCTCTAGGTGTTAGTTTCCTTGAAGAGAGATTGGAAATATTAGTATGTCCATTACCAATCAGCATTAGGTCCTTTCTTTGCAAATGAAGAACAGAGGGGAATGGATGTCTAGAAGTAATAAAAACAAGATGGTTTGATCTGGGAATTCAAGTCAAAGAGTCATGAGGCTACCATCTCAGACAGACTTCTGCAGTTAGTATCAATCATAAATAGTGTCAACCTAGTGCGTACGCACACACACACAGATACACAATGTGAATATGAAACATGAAGCGTCAAGAATAAAAAGGACAGCAGCGGCAAAAGAGAGCTTAGGTTTTCTGGAATCGTACTCTAATGATTCGAATTTGGGGGGGAGTGTCAAAAAATGGTCTTTTTTTGGATTTAGGCTTATTTTTGGCTCTGACATGAAAACAGCAGGCTAACCAAAAACTAAATGAGAGCTCGTTCAAGTTTCACTTTGGCAAGCTTCCTCCTCTCACACCTCCCTGGCCTCCAGAGTAGTGTAAAGGAAAAGAATGGGGAGGTGGTGGTGGTGGTGACCAAAAATAAATAAATAAAAAAAAAAATATATATATATATAGGCCCTCCCTGGTGGCGCAGCGGGTTAAAGCACTGCACTGAGAATCTAAGGCTTCATGCAGGGGAACCTTCTGCATGAGTTCGATTCCCGCCTGCCCCGGAGGTGACCACATGGCGTAGCAGACCTC